>NW_012114611.1:1496338-1501048 GCF_000951035.1 Colobus angolensis palliatus | reverse complement strand
TGTCTCACAGAGTACCGCATAGTCCTCTCCGTGTGATTTAAGGCAGGAAACAGAATGACTTTGCTGTGGTGCAGTTACTAGACAGGGGTGAAAAAGAGGAAATCCAGGAAAGCAAGAGAAAGCAATCTAATTGAGAGGTTTTCAACCATATTCATATCATAAATCAGTTAAAACAGTTCAGATTTTTGGTCAGAAAACTGGGTTGTAGTGCTGATATTAATGAACTTTGACATAAAGCTATTAGGTGCTGGCCAGGCACAGTTGTTCATGCCTGTAATCCTAGCACTTTGGGAGGCTGAGGTGGGAGGATCACTTGAGCCCAGGAGTTCAAGACCAGCCTGGGCAACATGATGAGACCCGATCTCAAAAAAAAAAAAAACCTATTAGGTGCCTTGCAGAGGGGTCTGATGTTCCACTTTGGGAGGTAGAAAGCACTCAGACTATGGGGTCTGTCAGAATTGGATTCCTACCCTGTTCCACTATCTACTGGCATTGTGACTGATATTGCTTAACATTTGTGTGCCTTAGTTTGCTTATCTCTAAAATAGGAAGAGAGTTCTAATAAATACAAGTACATAATACAATGCCTAACATATTAGTTCTCGTTCCCTTTCTCCTTATTGACTTAAACTCAGATGCTTTTCCCAAAGGATAGCAGCTGGTCTCAAAATTCTTCCCACAGCTATACACCATAAAGGTAACCCCTTTAGGAAATGCTTAAAGTATGGATTTTAATCAAGTATCTCTGTGAAATCAGTTTAGGGTGTTCTTTTCTTTATTAAGTCAGTGCTGGAGTTCTGAAATGCTTTCTTGATGACTCTTACATCATTTTTTAGGAGTCCTGTCAGGTCTTGAACAAAAACCGGGCTTGGCCTCAGTGACCCTTGAGAATTTTTTCCAAGGGTTACCTAATACTGCACAGATTCTCCTGAAGCTCATCATACCTGTAGTTTTGAATATTTGTTTAGCTTCTTTGCGCTGCTTTCAACCTACATAGATAACTGTGAGTGTCCTGGAAAACACCAGTTTCGGTTTTTTTTGTTTTGTTGAGATGGAGTTTTGCTCTGTCACCCAGGCTGGAGTGCAGTGGCGTGATCTCGGCTCACTGCAGCCTCCGCCTCCTGGGTTCAAGCAATTCTCATGCCTCAGCCTCCTACGTAGGGCAGGACTATAGGTGTGTGCCACCGTGCCTGGCTAATATTTGTATTTCTAGTAGAGACAGGGGTTTCACCATATTGGTCAGGCTGGTCTCGAACTCCTGACCTCAGGTGATCCGCCCACCTCAGCCTCCCAAAGTGCTGGGATTACAGGCATGAGCCACTGCGCCTGGCCTTTTTTTTTTTTTTAAATTGAGATGGAGTCTTACTCTGTTGCCTAGGCTGGAGTGCAATGGCACTATCTCGGCTCACTGCAACCTCCACCTCCCAGGTTCAAGCGCTTCTCCTGCCTCAGCCTCCTGAGTATCTGGGATTACAGGCGTGCGCCGCCATGCCCAGCTAATTTTTGTAGAGACAGGGTTTCTCCGTGTTGGTCAGGCTGGTCTCGAACTCCTGATCTTGTGATCCGCTCGTCTCGGCCTCCCCAAAGTGCTGGGATTACAGACATTAGCCACCGTGCCCAGCCATATATTTTTAGTCTCAAAAAATATGAAATACAGGCCAGGTATAGTGGCTTAAGGCCTGTAATCCCAGCACTTTGGGAGGCGGAGGCAGGTAGATCACTTGAGGCCAAGAGTTTGAGACCAGCCTGGCCAACAGCAAAACCCCATCTCTACTAAAAATACAAAAATTAACTGGGCATGATGGTGCATGCCTGTAATCCTGGCTACTCAGGAGGCTGGGGCGCAAGAATCGCTTGAACTGGGGAGGTGGAGGTTGCAGATAGCTGATATCATGCCACTGCACTCCAGCCTGGGTGACAGAGTGAGACTGTCTCAAAATAAATAAATAAGAGATGCATTTATCAACATGGAAAAAATCTAAAAAAATAATGCCATGTGAAAAATACAAATTGAAGATAAATACATATGATATAATATTTATGTATTTATGTAATGCAAAATAATAGTGTATATTACCTATGGATATATGCACATATCATAAAAATGCAAAAGCACGTATGGAAATAATACCAAGTTCAGGGTAGAAATCTCTAGTGAGACGAAGAAGGGAAATAGGACTTATTAGGTGTTCATGGGGGCGTCAATTGTATTTATTTTGTTTTAGTAAACTCTGTGTCATGCAGTGCGTGTTAATTATGTTTTATATGCCTGAAATAGTTTATAATTTAAATTTGTATAAATTATCTTTATTTTACAATTAAACAATACAAGGTAAAATATATTTCAAAAAATCTTACACAAAAATCTAAGTTGTTTTTGTTGCTAGTTCATTTAACTTTCCATCTTTCTCTACAGTATGCTTAAAATGAGGAAATGTTGATGCTACATTAATACCTGATACCGAAATTAAACCACCTTTTCTTTATATGAAATCTAGCATATAACTTCTATTTCTGGCAATGTTCTGCATTTCCAAGTTTGGAAATTAATTTTTCACATGCTGGTATCACTCATCTATTAATAATTCCCAGTGAGATGGTTGTATGTACTGTCGCTGATGCTAAAGAGTGATACATATTGTTAAAAATGAAATATCACTCTTTTCGTTATTCTCTGTATAGGCCTCAGCTGCCTAGTGACCTACTAAATGTTAGAATTAAATGACCCCGTCATCTTTTCCAGATAAATGCGGTACGTGCAATAGTTCCCAATAAGAGCAACAATGAAATCATCCTGGTTTTGCAGCACTTTGATAACTGTGTGGACAAAACAGTACAAGCATTCATGGAAGGTAATCCTGACTTAGTTTTAAAAATAAATTTATATTTGTTCAAATAGAATTTGCTTCAGACTTTTATAACACTCAGCAATCCAGTAATTCATAGATGATATAGCAGACCCCATGAACACATAACATACCATGACATTTGACAATACCTCTTTCAGCCCTAGAAGCTGAAATAAGCTATGTGGTGTCTATAGTAAGAGACAAGCTGAGAAAATTCCATCGTTTTGCGCTAAATGTTCTCTAATGGCATTTAAGAGGAAATCATGTGGCCGGTGGTATAAGGGACTTGATTGGAGTTGGGTTGAATAAGAATTTAAGAGACTCTTAATAACAAAGTAGTGATTCAGTGGCTCACCAACAGATGGCAAATTCAGGGACTCAGTATTGTCTTGCAGATTCTAATATCATTAGTTTGGCTGTGGCAAGTGACTCAAATGTGTGGGTTTGAATTTCCTTGTCTAATATGTAGAAGAATGGCAGGCTTAGTCAACCCTTCAGATTTATGGCATTGAGAAGTATTTTATAAACTTCCTTCCATGTAACCTGTTGGAAAAAAGCTATCTGAAGCTATTGCGTCTTTGAATAACAACATCAGGTTAGGTCTCCCTGTTTTTGTTTTCCTGAGTCTGCCAGCATAGGATACACAGGTTTGAATACTATAAGGTTTTTCTTTATTTTCATCTTCTTAAAAAATAATGTTAGTGTTTGGGTAATGTGCAGCTGTCTCCAAAACAGTATAGCCAAGATGGTATGTAACTGGAGGGGAAAGGATGGCACACTTGGCTAAAACCAGTGTGCCATCCCCTTTGTATTTGGTATAAGATGTATAGACAAGAAAATCTTCAAAATGGCCCAGCTACATTAGTCTCTTCTTAGAAGAACTTACTGAGGAAATTACTTGAAGAGGAGGGTCTAAGTAGGCAGGTATTCCAAAAGGGAAGCATGGCATGATTATCTCATTATATTACTCTAGACCGGATCCTTAATTTTTCCTGTTAGGAGCTTTGTAAATTCTCCAGCAATTACCAAATGGGAGGACACTGACTCCTGCTTTACTACTGTGTGTGTGGTAGGAGACAAAATCTGTAACTGGTTTCTCTTACAGGTAGTGCCAGTGAAGTACTCAAAGAATGGACAGTAACAGGCAAGAAAAAGGTAAAATGAATTACATTTAAAAACATGATGTTTATATTATTTCTTAAAATTTAGGCTCTGCAAAAATATTCGAAAGAAAAGGTTTACATACATATCTTCAGTTTACCTGGTTAAAAAACATCTTTGGCCAGGTGCAGTGGCTCACACCTGTAATCCCAGCACTTTGGGAGGCCAAAGCAGGTGGATCACTTGAGATCAGGAGTTCAAGACCAGCCTGGCCAACATGGTGAAGCCCCATCTCTACTAAAAACTAGAAAAAATTAGGTGTGGTGGCACATGCCTGTAATCCCAGTTACTCAGGAGGGTGAGGCAGGAGAATAACTTGAACCCAGGAGGCATGTAACCTGTTGGAGAAAAGCTATCTAAAGTTATTACATCTTTGAATAACAACATCAGGTTAGGTCTCCCTGTTTTTATTTTCCTAAGTCTGCCAGTATAGGATACACAGGTTTGAATACTATAAGGTTTTTCTTTATCTTCATCTTTACAAAAATAATGTTAGTGTTTGGGTAATGTGCAGCTGTCTCCAAAACAATATAGCCAAGTTGCAGTGAGCTGAGATCGGGCTACTGCACTCCAGCCTGGGTGACAGTGAGACTTCATCTCAAAAAAAAAAAAATGGCCGGGCACGGTGGCTCAAGCCTGTAATCCCAGCACTTTGGGAGGCCGAGACGGGCGGATCGTGAGGTCAGGAGATCGAGACCAT
>NW_012114611.1:1481710-1492124 GCF_000951035.1 Colobus angolensis palliatus | reverse complement strand
AAGAGTGAAACTCCGTCTCAAAAAAAAAAAAAAAGGAAAGAAAAGGAAAGAAAGATGAGCGCTGTTAAGGAGAAAAGTTTTATCTAGAGTTCAGTCATGTTTCTGCTGGAGAGGGCCACAGAAAAGACTTGGGGAATATTAATTCAATTATTATCAGCCTAACCTTAGGAATAGAATTAGGTGTTGCCAGGGGAGCTATGAGTTTGACAAAACAAAAGGTAAAGGACTTTTGTTTGTTTATTTTAACTTTACTATTTGCCTATGTAATGTACTCACGTGGCTCAAAATTCAAAACTACAAGAGTTAATACACTGAAACATATATATGTATATATTTTTTTGAGATAGAGTGTCACTCTGTTGCCCAGGCTGGAGTGCAGTGGTATGAGCTCAGCTCACTGCACCCTCCACCTCCCAGGTTTAAGCAATTCTCCTGCCTCAGCCTCCCAAATAGATGGGATTACAGGCATGTGCCACCACATCTGACTGATTTTTGCATATTTTATTAGAGATGGGTTTTCATCCATCTATATTGGCCAGGCTGGTCTCGAACTCCTGACCTCAGGTGATTCGCCTGCCTTGGCCTCCCCAAGTGTTGGGATTACAGGCGTGAGCCACTGCAGCCAGCCAAGACACTGAAACACTTTATCCCTTCCCTGTTCCCCACCCATTTGGTTCTCCACCCCCAAGGCAAACAGTATTTTCAATTTCTTATAAATCTTTCAAGATATTTTATGCATATATAAGTAAATAAGACTATTCTCCTCTTTGCCTGCTTCCTTTTTTCATGTAATATATCTCGGAGCTTATTCCATGGCTCGATATATAAAGAGCTTTCTTGTTTTTATGGATACATAGTCATCCTTCTGTTTGGATGTGCCACAATTTATTTAAGCAGTCCCCTATTGACCAACATTTGGGTTGTTTCTAATCCTGTGTGTTAATAGTGATATTGCAATGAATAACCTTGTGTATATATAGAAATCACTTTGCATATGTGTTATTGTCATCTTGAATAAATTCCTAGAAGTAGAATTGCTAGTCAAAGAGTACGTGCATTTGTAATTTTGATCAGCATTACTAAATTGTCTTGGAGAGTACCACTTTACACTCCCAGGATTAATACATGAAAATGGCTGTTTCTCTATACCATCAACCTTATCAGTTCTACAGTGTTAACATACTTTTTGACCTTTGCTAAACTAATAGATGAAAAATGATCATTGCAGTGCAGTTTTAATTTGTATATCTCTTATTAGACTGAGGTTGCATATCATTCCATATGCTTACAGCTTATACTATTTTTTTCTATGGGATTATTTTGCTTTTTCTGAGAACTCTATATATTTAGCTTTTTGAATATAAGCTGCACATTTTTTTTGCATTTTGTAATTTATCTTTTGATTTTGTTTAAGGTGGGTTTCGTCATGAATAAATGTTTTATATTTATGTGTTTATCTAAAGTATAGGATTTTACATAGTAAAATTTTATTTTAGGCAATAGTTCAGCATATGTGAAAATGTTAAATTTCTGAAAGAACATACAAGAAATTGGTAACATTGGTTACCTTTGGTTACCTCTCTAGGTTGTGGGGGAATCTGTTTTTTTCTTTTCTTCTCTTTTTCAAATTCTTAATAACTTTAGAACAAAAAGAAGAAAAACAAACCGAAACCTGCCGCAGAACCGAGTAACAACATCCCAGATTCTAGCAAATCAGTTTCCATTCAAGAGGAACAGTCTGCGCCTTCCTCAGAAAAAGGTGGTATGAATGGCTACCATATCAATGGTGCCATCAATGACAGTGAGTCTGTGGACTCACTCAGTGAAGGTTTGGAGACACTTTCAGTAGATGCCAGAGAATTAGAGGATCCCGAGTCTGCCATGCTAGATACGCCGGATAGAACGGGTGAGTTTATTAACAGAGTTTGAAAAAGTTGTGTTCGGTTGAAAAACAGGGGTCTCCTCATTGAGAAAACGATCAATTAAATCTAGTTAGTCTTTTTTTTTAATACAGCGCTTGCTGATTAGTCTTTTTACTTTTTAGTTTTTGTTACTTTTTGTCTGAGTCACATTTTATAATTATCAAAGGCCTAGAAAAAATACCATTTTTTTTTTTTGAGACAGAATCTCGCTCTGTTGCCCAGGCTGAAGTGCAGCGGCGCGATTTTAGCTCACTGCAAGCTCCGCCTCCCAGGTTCACGCCATTCTCCTGCCTCAGCCTCCTGAGTAGCTGGGACTACAGGCGCCCGCCACCACGCCTGGCTAATATTTTGTATTTTTTTAGTAGAGATGGGGTTTCACCATGTTAGCCAGGATGGTCTTGATCTCCTGACCGCGTGATCCGCCCACCTCAGCCTTCCAAAGTGCTGGGATTACAGCCGTGAGCCACCACGCCCAGCTGAAAAAATACAATTCTTGTTCCATTATATTTTAACTCTTGAACCTTAGTGTTGCAATAATGGAATTACTCATATCCTACTGCTCAAAGTCATCGTCAAGATCTGATTTTTCCACTCACGCAAAAATTCAAAAAATTGCAGCTTCTGGCATAAGTGGGTTAATAGCAGAGAAATACCTCAGTATTTAGAGACTACAGAAGGTGACTTTAAGTTATTTTTTAAAAATTGTGGACTTACTAAGAAAGATGACGATGTTGATATTATTCTAAGACCCAACACAATGAGAAATATATAATAATGATAATTCCAGCTTTTGTGAGAGCTAGGCTGTTGGTTTTTACAGTCTCACATTTGTTTTCTAGTGAAGAATTAAGATTAGTGTTAGTTGTAAATTCACATATCTTGTACCTTTCTTTGTTAACCATTTTTTTGAGGGTTAGTAAGATGCTGGAAATTTCTCTTTTTAAAAATTACTTATTAATCCAGTTCCCCTGTCCTGCTGTTCCTGGCTTTAGAAGTGTAATGCCAACGTAAGATTTATGCTGTGCTGTTTAGGTGTTCTTTTATTGATTACTATACACATATACACAAAAAAAGACTTAGAGAAGAACATTGCACTGACTCAAACCAACAATAGCCAGTGGTTTCCATTTTTTCTGAACTAGCTTCTCTCTCATTTCCTAACTCTTCCTATTAAACTTCTATCCCCTAGAACGTTATTTTTTGTTTGTTTGTTTTGAGAGACCCGGTCTCTCTGTGTTGCCCAAGCTGGTCTTAAACTCCTGGGCTCAAGTGATCCTCCTGCCTCAGCTTCCTGAATAACTGGGATTACTGGTGTGAGCCACCATGCCTGCCCCCTAAAGCTTTTTAAATTCTTCTTTCCTTGAGAGAGTGTAAAACTTTTTTTCTTAACATGGAGTTTTGCAGAAGTTGGTGATACTGACCTTCTTTGATTCCTTGTGCCAGAGTTACGGAGAAACTACCAAGCTACAAAGAAGCCGGAGAGCCACAGGGATTGAGCTCCCTATCTATGTGTTGCCACAGACTCCTGTCTTCATTCCGAACTTAAGGCTAAGCCAGAAGCTGCCAATAGCCATACCCAGCTGATTCTGATCTTTATTCTATCGTTTCAGTTGATTTTATTTACAGTCTTTTAAGAGGCATGGTTTTGCCTCAAACATTTTTACCTGTTTTCTTTGTGTACTTAAGCATGATTGGTTTACTCCTACATTGTGCTCTAAAGTACTGTACTCTTTCTTGGACAGGATCCATGCTGCAGA
This sequence comes from Colobus angolensis palliatus, assembly GCF_000951035.1. Lineage (NCBI taxonomy): Eukaryota > Metazoa > Chordata > Mammalia > Primates > Cercopithecidae > Colobus > Colobus angolensis. Next base: position 1,488,445 of record NW_012114611.1, on the reverse strand, counting down.
ATGGTATCTCTGATTTTGAGACCAAGTCTTTGACTATGCACTGTATTCAGAATTCTCAACAACCCAGGAATGCTGCCAAATCTCTCTCAAGACCTGCCACAGAAACTCACTTTTCAGCTATGGGGATGGAAGATGTTCCCCTCTCCACCAATAAAAAGCTAAGTAAGTCAGAGACCCACCTGTGAGAGAAAATCTGTGTTTTTGGCTAAACAGGGCAAATTACCTCTGTTGCCATAAATAAGGTTTCAGAAGGGCATCAGTTAATACTTTTTCCATTTTGCTGACAGTGACTGACTACTCAGCCCTTCCCCTACCTTTGTGTACACAGTTGGAATGTGAGTAGTAGTTTAAATGCCATACAATCTAATTATGACGACCCGTTTTGTAAATTAAAGTCAAACTGTTTACCTGCTAATGTTAACCTGTTTCTTTATTTGCTTTATTGCAACATTTTTGTGCTATTTCTGTCATTTTTATCTCCTGGTTGACGCAACAAGTAAAAGCTCTACATTCTTTGACATTGACTTTTTTTAAATCCCCCCGAGACTGAGTCTTGCTCCATAGCCCAGGCTGGAGTGCAGTGGCGCGATCTCACTGCAGTTCTGTCTGCTGGGTTCATGTCATTTTCCTCCCTCAGCCTCCCGAGTACTTGGGACTACAGGCGAGTGCCACCATGCCTGGCTAATTTGTTTATATTTTTAGTAGAGACGGGGTTTCACCGTGTTAGCCAGGATGGTCTCAATCTCCTGACCTCATGATCTGCCTGACTCAGCCTCCCAAAGTGCTGGGATTATAGGCATGAGCCACTGCACCCAGCCAACATTGACATTTTAAAGAAATATTTTCACTCCTCTTCATAACTTCGTGCTCTTACTGAGCTAGAGTCCTCTGACAGACTCTAGCTTTAAGTAAGATCATTTTCTCTTAAGTATGTGGCATTGACCAGTGGTAGCTGTTTGCTTAAAAAAGAACTACAATAATCACTTAAATAAACAGCCAATAATTCAGCAAACAGAGATAATAGACTGTGTTTCCTATATCTGAGTTTCATACATCTAAGCATAGTGGTCCACTCCACTAAACAAATGAAACAGAAATGTAAAGGACACTTGTAATCAATAGCTCTTATGGAATTATTTATTGCACATGAGCCAAATTTTAATTAGGTAAACTCCCCTTTTTCATTGTTCTAGTAGCCCTCAGCCTGCTGCAGATGAGCAAGTTTGAGACTATCCAATCAAGCAAAAATTAAAAAGTATATATATATATATGCATATAAGGCTTGAAAGCTTTTAGGTAGATTCTTAAAAAAATACCAAGTTGAGATGAGGAAGAATTTAAATTAAAAAATTGAAAATACATATCGTGGCATAGTTACAAACTTTTTAGATCCATGTTTCCAGCAATCAATTATATATGTAATTTGGGGATTGGTGAATATAGAAAGGTAAATAGAACTTTTGGAAATTGGTTAAAATGTGTTGAGTAGGTAAATACAGTCCATCCTTTTCTACAAAGCTGGCTTCCTCATATATACAGTGCTTCGAAGTGTACGGTATAGAGAGAACATTTTAATTTTGTAATGTCCACATGGTGAATTATATTCTATTAAATCCTGTAACTTAGGGAGTTTTGAAAATTTGGTGCCCTTTTTAAAGTCTCTTTTCTCTGTGTGTTTCATTTCATTTTGAATAGTTTGTAAAATTGCTATCTTCAACTGTATTCGTCTTTTGTTAACAGTGTCTATTCTGCTGTTAATTCTATACAGTATATTTCTCATCTTGGACTTTATTTGTCTCTAGAAGTTCAATTGGAGTCTTTTAAGATATCTTCCATGTCTCTCCTTACCATGCTTATGCTTTCCTCTACCTTCTTGAACATATAGTATCTAATTATAATAGCTGTTTGATGTCCTTTTCTACTCAATTCTATCATCTGTGTCATTTCTGCATCTGCCTCTGTGATTGATTTTTCTCTTCCTTATAGGTAATATTTTTCTGTTTCTTTTAAGTTTTTTTAGGTGGGACTAGAGCAGCTTTTAGTCTAGAGCTAATTTTGCCCTGTTGCTGAGGCAGTATCCTTCCAACTACTCTGCCTGCTGTGTATGGTGAGGTTTTTCCACTCTGGCTGGTGTGAGCACAAACTGTCCCTGGCCTGGTGAGCTCTCGGAATTGTTCTGCCTAGTATTTTTTTTTTTTTTTTGCCTGTTCTCTTTCCAGTCTTGGGTAGTTTCTTTATCCTCATAGACTGATCCACATTCAGAATCCTCTGTGCATCTCCGTGCGGCTCTCTCATGTGTGTAGCTCTTTCCTCACCAGTACTCTGCCCTAGAATTTCAGCCATCTTGACCTCTCCAGATTCCCAACTTCGTCCCTTCAATTCAGGGAGTCCACCAGGCTCAGTTTAGGATTTCTCCTCCCTGCATTGTAGCCTAGAAACTATTGAGGCAGTAAGTTGGAGCAATCATAGGCCTCACTTCATTTGTTTCTGTTGTCTCAGGGGAAAAGTACTACCTGTTACACATTGTCTGAAAACCATTGTTTCATATATTTTGTCTTTGTATGTTTTTAGTTGTTTAAGATAGAAGGACAAATCCAATTCTTACTATTCCATCTTGACCAGGATCCTTTTTTTCCCAAAAATCTGTAAAAACATGTTTTTCTCATTGGGGAGGATGGTTATTTAGGAAAGATTCTTAGTCTACATGACATTTGGCTTAGGTGTTCAGATACAACTTTCAAGTTACCTATATTATTATTCTTTTTTTTAAATCTTTGGGTTTTTTCCCCCAGGTTCCAATATTGAAAAATCTGTGAAAGACCTCCAGCGCTGCACAGTGTCTCTTGCACGGTATCGAGTTGTAGTTAAAGAAGAGATGGATGCTTCCATTAAGAAAATGAAACAAGCCTTTGCTGAATTGGAGAGCTGGTAAGTTAAGCTGCATTTGGTATCAGTAGCATAAAAATGATCATATATAAATACAAAGATGGTCAACCATTCCCCAAGTTCTTTCATTCATGACTAACTACATATGAGAGAGACTTATAAATCCTATGGTATATTTAGCTTTCTGTATTGTTCTATTTCTCTTGGTCACAGTGTGAGAATAGTACAGATAACTCACAATGCTCTAGAAATGAGCCAGAGTTTAATATTGTTTGGAAAGGGACACATAATTATAGAGTAGATCATGTACTCTAAAGTCTCCTTTTAAACCAAGGTCCTGTAACAAATGACATGATGTTTTTGAACAAAATTATAAAGTGGAAAAAATCTGTCTTTGCTTTCCTACCTTCTTCCATCCTTTTTAATGTATGCCACTCCAATAAAGTGCCTTTTTATTAGTTATTATTATTTTTTGAGGCAGGGTCTTGCTCTGTCACCCAGGCTGGAATGCTATGGCACAATCACATCTCACTGTAGCCTCAGCTTTCTGGGCTCCAGCAATCCTCTCATCTCAGCCTCCCAAGTAGCTGGTACTACAGGCATGTGCTACCACACCTGGCTCTTTTTTTAATTTTAAAATATTTTGTAGAGATGTGGTCTCACTATGTTGCCCAGGCCAATCTTGAACTCTGGGCTCAAGTGATCTGCCTGCCTTGGCCTCCCAAAGTGCTAGGATTACAGGTGTGAGCCACTGCACCTGGCCTTCCTTTTATTAATTATTGATTTGTTTTTTATTTCGTGTTTTTCAAACTGTGTTCTATAGAATATTCACCTTTTTTTAATTTTGTTTTTGAGGTAAAGTCTCAGTCTGTTGGCCAGGCTCTAGTACAGTGGTATAGTCTCAGCTCACTGAAACCTCTGTCTCCCGGGTTCAAGTGATTCTCATGTGTCAGCCTCCCGAGTAGCTGGGATTACAGCTGTGCGCCACCATGCCCGGCTAATTTTTGTATTTTTAATAGAGATAGGGTTTTGCCACATTGGCCAGGCTGGTCTCAAACTCCTGACCTCAGGTGATCCACTGGCTTTGGCCTCCCAAAGTGTTGGGATTATAGGCATGAGCCACCATGCCTGGCCTAGAATATTCATTTCTTAAAATATATTAATAAGTGTTTTCAAATGAAATAATGCCTCCAAAAAGTTAAATCATCAGAACCAAAAGTTACTTTGGGGCTAGATAACTCATCTAGTAGTCTACCCATGCCTTGTCCTGAACTCTAAGTTTCACTTTTCAGGTTTTATGGCTAGGAATTTAATGTCATGTCTTCTGTTTTTCTTTGTTTGAGACAGGGTCTGACTCTGTCACCCAGGCTGGAGTGCAGTGGCACAATCATGGCTCACTGCAACCTCCACCTCCTGGGCTCAAGCCATCCCCTCAGCCTCCCAAGTAGCTGGGACTACAAGCATGTACCATCACACCTGGCTAGTTTTTGAATTTTTTGTAGAGATGGGGTTTCGCCATATTGCCCAGGCTGATCTCCAATTCCTGGCTCAAGCAATCCTCTCGTCTCAGCCTCCCTAAGTGCTGGGATTACAGCCATGAGCCACTGTGCCGGGCTGTCTTCTTTTTTGACACATATTTTGCTCCTGCCAGATTACTCATTGTCTCAAAACTTAACATTCACATTTCCTCTTCTGTCTACTAGTTAATGCCACTTTCCCAGTCTGATAATGCTCTTCTGTTCCTCTGTATTTATCTAAATCCCACCATTTCTCCAAACTCTCCTTAAATTAAGGTCAAACTTCTGGAAATTCTTCTAGGTAACTGATTTTTCCCTTTTCTGAACCTCTAGGAGGAAGCACCATGCCCTTTGCACTGCATTCTTGTCATGTAAGATAATTGTTGGCTTGTTTAGAAAATAAAGAGCTGGCTGGGCACGATGGCTCACGCCTGAATCCCAACACTTTATTAGGCCAAGGCAGGCGGATCACAAGGTCAGGAGTTCAAGACCAACCTGGCCAACATGGTGAAACCCTATCTCTACTAAACATTCAAAAATTAGCCAGGCGTGGTGGCATGCACCTGTAATCCCAGCTACTCAGGAGGCTGAAGCAGGAGAATCATTAGAACCCAGGACGTGGAGGTTGCAATGAGCTGAGATCGCACCATTGCACTCCAGCCTGGGCGATAGGGCGAGACTCTATCTCAAAAAGAAAAGAAGAAAGAAAGAGCTGAGTGTAGTAGGTCATCACAACTTTGCTTTGATAAGCCTCTGGTCTCCACGATTGTTCAGCTTACTGATTACTTAGTCACAGGATCTGATTCCATTCAGAACAAGCTTAAACCAGGAAACACAGTTCCAGGAGAGAGATTTGTGAGTTCCTGCTGACTTGGAACCCAGCCAGGAGGAGCCTCCTTCAATAAATGACAAATGAAATGGTTTCCTACCTGGGAACTGTGTATTTAGGATTGATTAGCTGACGTAACAACCAGGTCAATTTAACTTGAGGAAAGACATTACCTGCCCTTTCCTGCTAGTATAAAGCCCTTTGCTCTGGTTGATTGAGTTTATAAACCACCTTATTTCAATGTTCCTTGTAGCCACTACTTCAAGACATAGTTGGCAAGTGACTAACTCCATTTGGCACCAAAGCAGAGCTTGGAGTTAGTGTCACTTAGAAAGCCATTTCTGTGTTGGTTATAGCGTAAAAGAAAAGCAACGAGTTCTAACAGATTTGCAGCAGTAAAAGTACATTACCCCTGACAGGGCACTAGGGAAATTATACAGATAACTCCTTTCACTTTGATGCCGAATAAAAACTGACACACCTATAGAAAGGTAAACTCAGAAGCTTTCTAATGTATAAAACTTAAAATTTCTTCTTATTGGTGACTTAGCAAGAATCATCTCTAGACCCAAGTTTACTTTTCTTGTTAATTAATAATATTTGTCTGCTTTTCATTGTTGGAGCTGTTAGTTGACTTAAGTTTAAGGATCTTAAGGAGGTAGGATATGGAGTGGAACATGAAGCTGGAATGTATAAACTCTTTTGGAAGATTGTTATATAATGTGTTGATGAAAAATGCCAACAGGATATACACTCAGCTTGAGCGGTGGCTCAAGCCTGTAATCCCAGCACTTTGGGAGGCCGAGATGGGCAGATCACGAGGTCTGGCTAACACGGTGAAACACCGTCTCTACTAAAAAAATACAAAAAACTAGCCGGGCATGGTTGTGGGTGACTGTAGTCCCAGCTATTCAGGAGGCTGAGGCACCAGAATCGCTTGAACCCTGGAGGTGGAGGTTGCAGTGAGCCAAGATTGCACCACTGCACTCCAGCCTGGGCAACAGAGCGAGACTCCGTCTCAAAAAAAAAAAAAAGTTTCAGTTTTATGAAAGTCAAAAGATATTTTTTAAAAGGAGAACTGGGTAAGAGAAAAAGATTGTCAAGAAATTTGAGATTATACATCATATAAAGTCATATAGGTTTATGGTTAAGATTTTGAAATTTTTCCTGATTCCTCATTGATCTTAGAAAAGTTACGTCCTTTTATTGGCGTTTCTTTTCTTTCTTTCTTTTCTTTTCTTTATTTTTTTTTTTTTTAGACAGGGTCTCTGTCGCCTATACTGGAGTGTAGTAGCACCATCACGTCTCACTACAGCCTCGACCTCCCCAGGCTCAAGGGATCCTCCCACCTCAGCCTCTTGAGTAGCTGGGACTACAAGGCGGGTGCAAACATGCCCAGCTAATTTTGTATCTTTTGTAGAGATGGGGTTTCGCCACGTTGCCCAGGCTGGTTTTGAGCTCCTGGGCTCAAGCATTCTCCTGCTTCAGCCTCCCAAAGTTCTG
>NW_012114611.1:1464727-1479915 GCF_000951035.1 Colobus angolensis palliatus | reverse complement strand
CAAGAGGATCGCTTGAGCCCAGGAAGTGGAGGCTGCAATGGGCCATGATCATGCCACTGTACTCCCACCCTGGGTGACAGAGCAAGACCCTGTCTCTTAAAAAAAAAAAAAAATTTTTCAATTTACAGTGGGTTTATTGGGACATAACCCCATTGTAAGCCGAGGAGCATCTGTATTATTTCCTCTTCAGCTTAAAGGCTGTGTAACAGAGAAACCCCAATGTAGTAGAATTTAGGGACTAAGGAACTTAGTCATTATGAAACAGGTTAGAATGAGAAGGACCAGGATTTAGGCTGAGCCTATGAAAGTATTTTTTAAGTTCAATAAAGTCAAACTATATGGATGCTCCATCTGAATATCCAGTGTTCTTTTGATTTTGTGATTCAGAAGGTCCAAATCACTATTATTCTTAAGTCACAACTTGTAGTGCCTTGTGATTCTAGTTATTCTTTAGGTCAGATCATAGTAGTGGGAAAGGTTTTAAGATTAAAGGTGGGGTTAATTAGAAAGTATTTCTTGGGGGAAATGAATCATTATCAAGCCATATAAAAAGTGTGGTATTTACACTGGCAGAAAGGTTGGGGTGGAACACTGCATTTCAAAGATATGAGACATAGAAAGGACACATAGGGACCACATGCAGTCTAGCTGTTGCTATGGGGCAATAGTGAAAGTAGCAAGGGATGAAGTCAGAGGCTGAGGTATAATGAGAGCATTTGATGGAAGGATCTGAATTTTATTTTTCCTTTTTTTAAAGATTTTATTATTCCCTCTTATTTTTACTGTATTGCCCATAATTATAATTGTTTTATTAAATATAAGTAAAACTGAAAATTCTACCACCTTAACACATACGTAACTTTTATTTTCTGCGTTCCCTTGTGTTCTTTATGTATATTCATACATATTCTTGAATAGTTGTAATCGTAGTGGGAGTGTAATTTCAGTGTGTACTTTTCACTTAAAATTAGTTTGATTCATCACTTCATGACTGCTTACACTGTGTTAGTGTATGTACATGTTTATTTAATAATTTCTGTATAAGAAATCTGGAAGGTATAATGATTTACCAGTTAATACAAGTGCATTTTACTAAAGAGATATTCTGCTGAAATTGAGAAATCAAGATGAATACAGGAATTAAAATAATAATTGCTGCCGCTATTTACTGAACTCACTTACTGAGCTTTTGTTGTATGTCAGAAACTTTTACGTACAGTGCTTCTAATCTATATAACATTATCAGTTGGGGTATTACGCTCATGTTATAAGTGAGAAAGATGGGCACAAAAATATTTTACCCAAGGATACTTTTCTACTACACCATTCTTTTGTTTTCTGTGTCTTAACAGGTATTCCTGTTTGCTTTATTCTGCAGTGTTTACCTTCCTACTCCACATGTTTTCACCTTTTTCTGGTTTCTGGAACTTTTAGACATTGGTGTCATAATTCCAGTTTCTTTCTTTCTTTTTTTTTTTTTTTTTTGGAGACTGAGTCTCATTCTGTCTCCCAGGCCGGAATGTAGTGGCCCAATGTCTGTTCACTGCTACCTCTGCCTCCCGGGATCAAGCGATTCTCCTGCCTCAGCCTCCCGAGTAGCTGGGATTACAGGCATGTGCCACTACACCTGGCTAATTTTTGTATTTTTATTAGAGACGGGGTTTCACCATGTTGGCCAGGCTGGTCTCAAACTCCTGACCTCGGGTGATTCACCTGCCTGGCCTCCCAAAGTACTGGGATTACAGACATAAGCCACCGTGCCCAGCCAAAATCACAGTTTCAAATGAGGATCTGGTCAGCCACTCACTAAGGGGGCTTAACACTCGAGCCATTTTTATCTCATTTTGTTTTAATTTTTATGTTTTTGGAGAGACAAGATCCTACTATGTTACCCAGTCTGATCTCAACCTCCTGGGCTCAAGTGATCCTCCCACCTTGACCTCCCCAAGTGCTGGGATAGCAGGCATGAGCCACTGTGCCTAGCCCTGGCTCAGCCATTTTTTTTTTTTTTTTTTTTTTAACCAACTGAAAACTTGAGGCCGGGCGCGGTGGCTCATGCCTGTAATCTCAGCACTTTGGGAGGCCGAGGCGGGCAGATCACGAGGTCAAGAGATCAAGACCATCCAGGCCAACATGGTGAAACCCTGTCTCTACTAAAAATACAAAAATTAGCTGGGTGTGGTGGCATGCACCTGTAGTCCCAGCTACTTGGGAGGCTGAGATAGGAGAATTGCTTGAATCCAGGACACAGAGGTTGCAGTGAGCCGAGATCATGCCATTGCACTCTGGCCTGGGCGACAGAGTGAGACTTTATCTAAAAATTTAAAAAAAAAAAAAAACTTGAACAACATACTTCTTAGCAATACAGATTGTTACTGGTTCTTTTTCCTTACACAGATTATAAAATATCATCAAGTCACATGATCTCCTGGATTAGCTTATAACTAAGGTGCTTTTGACCATTGGAAAAGAACAGAAAGAAAGATTATTCCATTGAAAGCTTGTCACATGAGAACCGTGGCTTATGTTCACATTCTAACTTTTTTTTTTTTTTTTTTTTGAGACAGAGTCTCACTCTGTCACCAAGGTTGGAGTGCAGTGGCATGATCTCAGCTCACTGCAACCCCTGCCTCCTGGGTTCAAGCGATTCTCCTGCCTCAGTCTCCCAAGCAGCTGGGATTACAGGCATGTGCCACATTTTTGTACCTTTAATAAAGAGACGATTTCATCATATTGGCCAGGCTATTCTTGAATTCCCAGCCTCAAGTGATCTGCCAGCCTCAGCCTCCCAAAGTGCTGTGATTATAGATGTGAGCCACCGCTCCTGGCCTCTTGGGGAGGCTGAGGTGGGTGGATTGCTTGAGGTCAGGAGTTCAAGACCAGCCTGGACAACATGATGAAACCTGTCTCTACTAAAAATACAAAAATTAGCCAGGCATGAGTGGTGCACACCTGTAATCCCAGCTTCTCAGGAGACTGAGGCACCAGAATCGCTTGAACCCTGGAGGTGGAGGTTGGAGTGAACTGAGATCACATCACTGCACTCCAGCCTGGGAGACAGAGCAAGACTCAAAAAAACAAAAAAAACAAAAGGAAGGAAAAATAAATACTACTGGCAATTCTCTTTTTTGGTTATTTTATATGGAAAGAGGAAACCGTCTTCAAAGAAAAAAAAGGTGTCTGCATTGGCTTTACTTGAATTTTTGCTTGGTTGGTTAGTAGAATTAGAATGAATAGGTTTTAAGGCCATACATAGTGACTCATACCTATAATCCCAGCACTTTGGGAGGCCAAGGCGAGAGAATCACTTGAAATCAGGAGTTCAAGACCAGCCTGGACAACATAGTGAGACCCCTGTCTCTACAATTTTTTTTTTTTTTTAATTAGCCAGGTGTGGTAGCACACACCTTTAATCCCAGGTACTCAGGCTGAGCAGGAGGAATGCTTGAGCCCAGGAGGTCAAGGATGCAGTCAGCTATGATTACACCACTGCATTCCAGCCTGAGTGACAGAGCAAGACCCTGTCTTTAAAAAAAAAAAAAGTCCAGGTACAGTGGCTCACGCCTGTAATCCTTGCACTTTGGGAGGCTGATGTGGATGGATCGCTTGAGGTCAGGAGTTCGAGACCAGCTTGGGCAACATGGTGAAACCCCCATCTCTACAAAAAATACAAAAATTAGCTGGGCATGGTAGCTCGTGCCTGTAGTCCCAACTACTTCGAGGGCTAAGGCGGGAGGATTGCTTGAGCAAGGAGGCGGAGGTTGACAGTGAGTCTTGATGATGCCACTGTACTCCAGTCTGGGCGATAGTGAGACCCTGTCTCAAAAAAAAAAAAAAAAAAAAAAAGATTCTAGGTTTTGAGCAAATAGAATTTAGTACAAATGTTTTCTGACAATATTATTGAATGGTTTCAAGTATTATCCCTTGAAATAATTGACCTGTGGAATTGCCAGAGTTGCATTTCCACTTTAGTATTATTTTCCAATGCAACAGTCATAAACAAATAATGATCAGTTTTTTGATACCAATGAATTATTGAAGGCAAGAGCTAGAATCTCCAACTGCATGTTAGATATCTGTATATTAATTAGAAGACTTGCTTCAAATGACGGACATAATATGTGTTAGCGATGTGAATGGTGATACTTCAGTAACAACTATTCTGAGCAGCTAAATTATGCAAAAACTTTAGAATAAATTGACTGGGTGCCGTGGCTCATGCCTGTAATCCCAGGCCAACAGATCACTTGAAGCCAGGAGTTTGAGACCAACCTGGCAACATGCCAAAACCCCATGTCTACTAAAAATATAAAAATTAGCTGGGCATAGTGCCATGTGCCCATAGTCGCAGCTACTCAGGAGGCTGAGGCAGGAGAATCGCTTGAACCCAGGAAGCGGAGGTTGCCATGAGCTGAGATCATGCTATTGCGCTCCAGAGCGAGACTCCATCTCAAAACAAAAAACAAAAAACCCCCACAGCTTTAGAATAAGTCAAGCAAATGTGAACATGGTAAGGAAGTCCCAAAAAGAAAGGAAGGAAATATAGAACATTGAGTTACCAGTCTTTTTCTTTACTAACAGGGAGCAGTCATCCAAATCTGTCTTTCATGATTGAAGAAAGGATGTGGAAATTCTCAACACTGAATAAGGCCCAGGCTTAATAAGAACTAGTGTTTTTCCAAATAGGGTCCCAGCAATATTTAGCTGAATTTCATTAGCAATTTTAGAATCCAGTCTAGCAGATGCTTGGTGCTTATTATGGCATATTTCCATTCAAGAAAGCCTTGAGAGAAACTTAGTACCCTGAGGTATTGGAGTGAGCAAGGTAATAGAGAGTCTGAATGAGCCTTTCATCACTCTCTGGGAGGACTCATTGCTTGCCGTTCTGGCATCTAAAAACCATTACCTCACACCACAGGTACTTTTGAACCTCTTGGCCACAGATACATACTGGGACCATTGTTTAGCTCAGAAACAGATGGAAAACTTTAGCTTAAGTTTCTGTGTTAAAAGTTATGTTACAATAGATTATTGTTTTTAATTGTAAAAAATGCTTATGTTGTTATCCTTATACCTAACCTACTTTTCACTTTGAACTCTTCCCACCTTCTCCATTTACTTTGTGATGCCAACATTTCACTAACTTTTCATTATGAAAACTTTCAGATATATAGAAAAGTTGAAAGGATGGTACAATGGCAGTGTATTTGCTGTGTGTATATAATATTTTGGTGGAACCACTTGGAAGTTGCAGATGTAGATGATATGTCACCCCTAAATGCTTTAGCATAAATAACCTAAAACTAGGTCATTCTTCTATACAACCATAATCCCATTATATAATTTACTTGTTTGATGTGCTTTTAATAAGAAATTTACTATTAAATTTTGACATTTATTCGTTTTTGTATTTTAAAGGTGTGAAAATTTTAATGTAAAATTATAAACGCTGATCATCCTTTTCTCTGAGAAACATATCGGCATCAGTTAACTAGTAGAACGGTGGGCTGACATCACAGGACTTTTCACTAGGTGTTATCAATAGATGGCAACATGACAAAAAGAAACAAGTTCTTACTGCTTTTCATTGTTTTTTGGCTTGAAAACATAAGCTAATATATGTATTTTAATTTTAATTTTTGTGGGTACATGGTAGATGGATATATTATAAGCTAGTATTTTTTTAATGGAGAGGTTATATGGTTGTCCATGCACTGTCCTATGAATTTCTTGTGATCACCACTGAGTTAATCAAAAAACAAAGTTATTTAAATGAACACCAGTAATTCTCACAGGGAAAAAAAAAATGCCGTCACAATGTACTAGCACAAATTGCCATAAAAAAGTCTGATTGTATTGATGCAGAGCTTGCTAAAAGTGTCATCTGACATTCTACTTCTCATAATAAAGATTATAAGCTGCAAAAGGCTTACTTGTTTGCTGTAGTCTTTTAATAAATATTTTACAAGCTTTGTTAGAGACAAAGGATTTGTCATCTGATGGACACAGTGTCTGCATCTTAAGGTGATTTGGCAACAGAAGAGAGGTAATGTCAAACTGTAGGCCTGGCAGCTCCTGTCTCAGTTGTGCTTTTGTTTTGTCTTTTAGGTATTCCAATGCTGCTAGAGTTCTTGGAGCAAAATATTGCCAAGGTTTGGGAAATGCTTTCTTAGCAAAGTATTGCTACCCCACAATAATTGTATCTTCTCTCCAGTTTGATGCTTTTGGATTAATATGCCAACCAAATTTGTTTAGTTACAAGTCTGTTTATTAACATCATGCATAACGATTATCAAACCTATGTTTTCTGGCACTTCCCTATAAAAGATTTGCTCCTTGAGGAAATGACCCTGCCTTAGACATATTTGTACATCTCACACCATAGTCTCCACATTAACTACTTTGTGCTAACATAACTATGTATTGAGCTAAATTGAATTAGAGAGTGACAGAGAGAGAAAGAGAGTATGTGTGTATATGTGTATATGATTACAACCAGAAACAGGAGTGGAACTTTTATTTACCCTGTAGTTATATTCTCCTTCAAAAGGAGAAAGCAGAATGAACTCCAAATTTGAAGAAAGTTGGAATATTCCATGTTTGCGCAGGCATTAAAATTCTAGATTTTTTTCTTTTTGCCACCACAAAGCAAAACCGATATGGTAAGGAAAATTATTTGCATCCAGAGGTTGAATACTTAGGGTAACCTGCTGTCTCCTTATACATTGAAGGCTGTGGGCTCTTTTATAACGACATGGAAAAGCTTTATGTGCCTAAAAACCATTTACATTTGCAGTGGAAAAAATTCTAATTGACTATTTAATGTTCTTTTTCTGTAAAAAGCCTACCAGAAATCTGTAATTCCATCCTTCCTCATTACTGTTATATGTTTCTCAGAAACTAGCACACTATATGTCTTATCTTTTGACTACTTTGCATTCTAAGTACTAAAATGTAAGTGGACTTGGTGCAACCATGGTCAGCTGTTGAAGATATACAAGTCCTAATCATGGATACATTTACTATTCCCTAATGGGGATATTGCTTGGTAAACATTAATTACATGCAAAGCCATCAAATTTTATAGACCAAAATATAAATATAAAAAGTATGTGAGTACATACATTAAGTAAGTAATTTCCACATGGACTTTTGCTTTAGCACAGCTTACTAAAAAATGTGTTTTATAGCTTGCTACTGCCATCTGCTGGTTCTCAACTCTTAGACTTCTAGCGATCGGTGTACTGCAATGTACCAATTTTGCAATATAAAAGAGAATTGGGTCTATTTATTTTATTTTTGGGAAAATCTTAAAATATTCTTTGTTGAGAGTAAGACATCAGAATTTTTATGTGGTCCATACAGTATTATTTTTTAGTATGCTTTTAGCAAACTCACCGGTCTTTCTCTACTATTAATAATGTGCTAATTTTGTATTTGAGTTTCTCATCAAACCTTTTATTCCTTTGTCATCTTTTCCTAGTTTAATGGATCGAGAAGTGGCGTTGCTTGCTGAAATGGACAAAGTGAAAGCTGAAGCAAGTAAGATGATTGATCTTTAATTAAAACTATTACCTTCATAAATAGTAGGTACCTACTTCCCAACCCTCATAACAAAAGCTCCATATAAATACCATAATAAGAGTTTGTATATTTAAATAATCTTAAGCAGTTGCACTGTACTGGCATATGAATCCTTTCAGGTGAAATAACTTTAAAGAGCCTGTTTTAAAAATATTTCCAAATCTTAATATTTTGAATGCAGAGTTCAATGTATAAAAGACTACATCATGGTATCTGCCATCAGGTTTTTATTTTATTTTGTTTCTTCCTCCAGTGTTTAAGCAATTCCACTGGGATTTTTTCTACTCAGAAAAAAACCTTTAGCATAATCAGAGAAGACTTCATTACGTTGCCTACGATTGAATGTATATGTTCCTATCATTACCTATCTCAGAACTTTCTTTGTTTTCTCAGTTTATAGAACAGTCTTCACTCAGTGTCTGTTATCAATGGTAGGGGAGAAGTAGTGAACTGAGGGTTCAAGATACTGGGTTTCTTGAAAGCTTACTAAAATAGATTCTGGAGGAATGAAATCTAACTTTGGTGATTTGTGGAGTTTTGTACAGAAAAAACAGATGTCTATTTTTTGATCATTTCTGTTAAGTGTTAGGTTAAACATGCACAGCTACACGAAGAAAAGGGAATACCAACTGCAACTTGTACAATGCCATTGATTTGGGGCATTTCGGTGGCAGGTTTTATCTTCCTGCATTAAATGCCAGATTTATTATTAGGAAAGTTGTTGATTTTAACCCACCCTCAAACTGATAAGAATAGAAATGCTGGGCTAGGTTGAGATCATGACTCATAGTTAAATCACTTGTGTGTGTGGTCACGGGCCAGAGGATGCAGCTTTGAAGCACTGAAATGACTTCAGTTTGGGTCCATTTTAACTTGAAAATTTGAGAATGTAGCAGAGATGCCTTCCACTGTTTTTCAGAGGTGAGATTTCATTTACATTGAGCAATATATTTTGAGTTTCTAATTTGACATTTCAGTCCATTATTTTATCAGTACATTCTCTTTTTGAAAATGGAAATTCAGATAAACTAAAACCATTAAGAAGACATATTTCTTACTTTTGAGAAGAAGGTCCTTTTAGGCCAGGCATGATGGCTCACACATATAATCCCAGCACTTTGAGCGGATCACCTGAGCCCAGGAGTTTGAGACCAGCCTAGGCAACATAGTGAGATCTTGTCTCTACGAAAAATAAGAAATTAGACTGGGCGCAGTGGCTCACGCCTGTAATTCTAGCACTTTGGGAGGCCGAGGTGGGCAGATCATGAGGTCAGGAGATCGAGGCCATCCTGGCCGACATGATGAAACCCCGTCTCTACTAAAAATGCAAAACTTAGCTGGGCATGGTGGCGCGTGCCTGTAGTCCCAGCTACTTGGGAGGCTGAGGCAGGAGAATCGCTTGAACCCAGGAGGCAGAGGCTGCAGTGAGCTGAGATCGCACCACTACATTTCAGCCTGGCGACAGAACAAGACTCCATCTCAAAAAAAAAATTAACCAGGCATGGTGGCATGTGCTATATGGCTATATGTAGTCCCATTTACTTGAGAGGCTGAGGTGGGAGGATCGCTTGAGCCCAGGAGGTCGAGGCTGCAGTGAGCTGTGATTGCACCACTGTACTCCAGCCTGGGCAATAGAGCAAGACCCTGTCTTGATATAAAGAAAAAGAAGGTGCTTTTAAAAATATTAATACATCTTTTATATTAATAGAAAATTTTGGCTGGGCGCAGTGGCTCACCCCTGTAATCCCAGCACTTTGGGAGGCCGAGGCGGGCTGCTCATGAGGTCAAGAGATCGAGACCATCCTGGCCAACGTGATGAAACTCCATCTCTACTAAAAATACAAAAATTAGCTGGGCGTGGTGGCATGGCCTGTAATCCCAGCTACTCGGGAGGCTGAGGCAGGAAAATCACTTGAACTCAGGGGGCGGAGGTTGCAGTGAGCCGAGATCGTGCCACTGCACTCCAGCGGGGTGACAGAGCGAGACTCCATCTCAAAACAAAACAAAACAAAAAATTTCAAATAGGCTAATGTAACAAACTCCCATCACTCAGCTTCAACCAGTTATCAAGTTGTGCCCAATCTTATTTTATCAAATTCAGAGCTCAGAGTTTTACTTAACTTCATCAGTTTTATATCTTTAGCTCTTTTCTCCCTGAAAATCCTGGTTCTTAATGACATGATGTAATTACTCATTTACCAATGCTGTTAAGAGTTGCTTTTTGTTTTTTACATATTATAATTTTATTAAGTAATTGATGGGTTTGTAGTATTTCAGTCTTTTCCAATGTTGAATAATTAGGTCCTGTGAGTTATCTGTTACGTGTAGAAAGCTTTTTATTTACTTCATTTTCGCCATTTTGAGAGCTATAATTTTGTCATAGAATCACTGAATGCTAGAGCTGAGAGAAACTGAAGTTGATACAAATGGCAAATAGGTTTTATCTTGGGAGCTAAACCAATAGATCATTTGTAACTGTTGGGCTTTGGTGTTAAGAAACTTTTGTAGGCATGCTCCTGACTCCTGAGAAAGTGGGCCCTGACTGATCAGTGTGACTTGGGTCTAGGCAGCCCATGTGTGCATCTCTGTGGCAGTTGGGCTGAGTAAAGTTGCTAAATACATCCAGCTCTCTGTAATACCTGGTGTAACTCTTTAAAATTTCTGTTTTTTTCTGACGTGAATTTGGCTAATTCCTCAGGATGTTACAGGATTCTGTGTATATCAGTTAGGGATTCAGTTTGACTACATGGAACAGAGTGGCCTAAATAAATGTGAGTGTCTTTTTTTCTCAGGAAATGAAAAGTACAGAGGTAAGCAACCCAGGGCTGGCAGGACATTTCCAATATGACATTAGGGACCCAGGTTCTTCTATCCTTCTGCGCAGCCATTCTGAGAGTATGCTTATGGTCAAAAGACAACTCCCTAGGCTCCAGTCAAGAAGGAGTAAAATGTTACATGCTAAGACCCCTTTAAAACACTCTCCTGTAAACCCTGCCCTTTGAGTTCTGCTTATATCTCAATGGTGAAACTGTATCACATGACCATTTCATCTGTAGCAAAGCCAGAAAATACAGATTTTTTAACCTAATTTTGCTGGTACCCAACAACATTGGATTTCTGATAGCCCTGAATGTTCCTGAATATAGTTGGAAAGACTGTGTTCTATCAACTAATGGTCTTTGCTATAGTCCTCCCCTACCCAGTATCCCTCTTTTTTCCAAAATGAGAATATGTTCACCACCTCCTCAGTAGCAATACCTCCAAAGTCTCATCTAGTTAGTTAATATTCAGCTGAAAGGCCAGGTCTTCAGAGTAATTTCAGATCTTCCAAGGATGGGATCTCATAAATTAAAAGAAAGGCTAAATGCCCCCTTCTCCGATATTACACAGTTGGAGAAAGAAAAGGACGATTATAGTAAAAATTCCCACTTGGAAAAGCAATGATCAAATCTTGCTGGACAGGAAGGAATAGCAGAGTCCCTTCCATGGGGGTAGAGAACATTCCTTGGGTGGTTTATCTGCTTCCAGGGAGGATTTCTTTGGTTCAGTTTCCACTGTAGCCCCTGTCTCTCTGGGAGATTTTTATTGTCTGTTCTCTGCCATGACCAAGTTGTATCCAAGTTGTATATCAGAAAGCATGCCATAGAAGGTGGTTCATAAAAGGGCGTAACCATCTAAATACCCATCACTAGGGAACTCAGTAAATAATTGTGGTATATCCCCGTACTCAGTGGCTGTTAAACAGAATGAAGGTGATCCAGATGTATTAATAGGGAATAAACTTAAAGATATATTAAGTAAAAATAGCTAAGGTAAAGGAAAGACCATGTGTATGATATACTTCCATTTGTGAGAAGGGAAAAAGGAGAGATACATATGTATGCATGTTGTGTGTACATAGACAATATTTGGAAGTGTACATAAGAAATGGTGAACAGTGGTTTCCTCTGGAGAGGAGACCACAAAATCAGAAATAAGAGAGATGCTCTTTTCATTTTATACTCAACTTACTCTAGATGAATATTTTTTATTATGTGTGCATATTTCCTTTTTAATTTATATGCATCTTGATACAATTTTTTTGACTGGAAGGAGAAATAACAAATGATTTATGAGTGTTTGTGATTTATTAAAAAAATGTTTACTACTTAACTGCCTTCAGAGACCCAATGGAAGGTAGAGACCGGACTTCTGATATTTTCATTTTCTGGATGGATGGGCAACTAAGCCTTTGGCTGACCAAATACCTACTACAAGGCATATATTTCTAGTTCTTCTTTATCCTATTTAGCAGCAACATAAGGTTCACACTCACTTTTCCTCTACAGTGGAAATTTTGCTCAGCCGACAAAAGAAGGCTGAACTTCTAAAGAAGATGACTCATGTGGCTGTTCAAATGTCAGAGCAGCAATTGGTTGAGCTCAGAGCCGATATCAAGGTAAAACTTCTTTCTGCTTTCTGCCTTTCTTCTTATCCTCAGGGGCTAAAGTAAGAAATTTTCATAATTCATGGCCATATCTAATATATTAAACTCATGATCTTCCTTTCCCAAACCTGGCCCTCTTCCAGGTCCCTTTCTCTGTAAGTGGTATTGTCATCTACCTAGTTATCCCAGCTGGAAACCTTAGAAAATTTCTCCATTTCCCACCTTAAATCTATCAGCACACCCCATCCATTTGACTAAATCTCAGATCTGACCTTATTTTTTCATCTCTACCACCACCATTATGATCAGGTTACCACCATCTCTTGCCTGGACTTCTGTAAGAGCCTTTTAACTGATTGTGTTCATCCATTCTGTCTCTGCCCCACCCACCCCACCCTCCATGTATGTTCCCCATACTACAGCAGTCTGCTTCAAAACTTTCTGTTGCTTTTAGGATAAATACTATAATCCTTAATCCAGTATGAAGGACTGTGCAGTCTTGCTCTGCCATTACCCTCAGTTCACACCATCCCCACTGGTCCTCTGCCCTCCCAGCAGAGGCTGAGGCTTCTACACTTCACAGACACACACGCTTTTCCATCTGTCCAAATGCTCTTCTCCCAGCCTCCAACCACAGTTACCACTCTTTTTTTTTTTTTTGGAGACAAAGTCTCGCTCTGTCACCCAGGTTGGAGTGCAGTGGTGTGATCTCGGCTTACTGTAACCTCTGCCTCCCGGATTCAAGTGATTCTCCTGCCTCAGCCTCTGAGTAGCTGGGATTACAGGCATGCACCAACATGTCCAGCTAATTTTTGTATTTTTAGTAGAGATGGGGTTTCTCCATGTTGGTCAGGCTGGTCTTGAACTCCCAACCTCAGGTGGTCTGCCTGCCTCAGCCTCCCAAAGTGCTAGGATTACAGGCATGAGCCACCACACCCGGCGGCTAATTTTTATATTTTTAGTAGAGATGGGGTTTCATGATGTTGGCCAGGCTGGTCTCAAACTCCTGACCTCAGGTGATCCACCCACCTCGGCCTCTCAAAGTGCTGAGATTACAGGCGTGAGCCACTGTGAACAGCCCAGTTACCACTCTTGACCTCCTCATCCTTCCTGACTTCCCCATCATATCTCCCCATTCTGTGCTTTCAGAGCACAGTTAGGATTTTATGTGCATTTGCTTAATTTGTCTTCCCCACTAGATAGTGAACTTCACAGTGGCAGGCAGGAGCTCCTGTCTCTCCAAGTGCCTAGCACAGCACCTTGGTATGTAGTTGGTCTTCTGTAAATAGTTGGTTGGCCAATTCTGATTGTATAGAGAAAAATTATCTTTGAGATGTTTGTTGTAATCTTTTTACAAAAATCACTTGGGTTCAATATTTATACCTTTTAATTCTTTTTTGTTTTTTTTGAGACAGAGTCTCGCTCTGTCATCCAGGCTGGAGTGAAGTGGCGCTGTCACCGCTCACTGCAACCTTTACCTCCCAGGTTCAAGTGATTATCGTGCCTCAGCCTCCCAAGTAGCTGGAATTACAGGCATGTGCCACCACGCCCTGCTAATTTTTGTATTTTAGTAGAGACAGGGTTTCACCATGTTGGCCAGGCTGGTCTCGAACCCCTGACCCCAAGTGATCCACTCGCCTTGGCCTCCCAGAGTGCTGGGATTACAGGCATGAGCCACCACACTTGGCCAAATTCTTATATAAAGAACAGTGTTTCTGAGACTAAGCATATGAACCTGAGGGAAATTGGGATATTCATGGATAGTTGTGGTCATTGGCATTCTAAATAATTGTTTATAAACTGCAAGCTGTGACAAAGGGAGTTGGCCTTCTCCACACCTGTGCCCTTTACCTCTTCTCTTTCTGAACACATAAGATTTATTGTCACACTGAGAGAACACTTGCTGTACAACAGTCTCTATAAAATAAAAACAGAGGTGGAATATCATCCAGGACCTTACAGGGATCCTTGCTATCATCTGACCCAGTGTTAGACCTGTGGAGTATTGTTCGCTCACTGCCTCCCCTTCAACTCTGTTGGGGTGAACTAGCCAAATCATGCAAATGTGCAGTTACCGTTTTCTGTTTAACCAAAACTATATGATTAAATTTTATAGAAAGGCCTCCTCACATTGATGCCAGTCAGTCTCATTCAACTCTTGGGGAGAAGCCGGAAACCCCTTTGGAATTAGATGAGAATTCTGGCTCTCACAGGCTTCATCTGTTCCTCTTCCCACGTGGCTGAAAAGCTGCTGGAAATATTTCTGCAGGCTGACTAAGGATCTGTTTCTCTCCACTTTTTCAGTGTACTGAAGTGGGTGCTGTGCAATTTAAATGTCTTATTTCCAGATCATTTTATTTCCATCATTCCTATTATGTCTTTGACTCAACAAACCCTAGAATTTGTTTCAGAATTAATCTCAGACTGATATTACATGTCTGAAGGCTTTGTAACAAGAGGTTTGTGTGCTTTCGTAAGCCGCAACATACTCTGAAGTTTTAGGAATTCAAGGCTGGAAGGTCATTTTTCTCTCTCCTTTCCCTTTCAGTGCTTCTGGTTGCTTCCCGAGAATTCTGATGCAGAGTAGTATTAGGCCACCCCCAGTTAAGAGGAATGTCCTGAAGGGTTCAGTTCTTCCAGCTTATATCTAGGCCTTTCACTTTTCTTTTTTATCTCCTTTTCATCTGAAAAAAAAAAAAAATGATTCCAGTCTACTTTAGACGTTGTTTAATGAAATAGACCCCCAGAAGCACTTTATTCCTGACATGTTTCTAGTCCCACGATTTTTATAGCATGGTTAGTTTTTGACTCAAGGGGTTGGTTACTTCTCAGCTCAGTCTGCTTAAAAGGATTAAATTACTTGCAGCATAAACTTCTCATTTGCAAAGTTGACTTTTCACATGAATGATTTTCCATCTCAAGAAATTGTTCCTATTTCAAGGACTAAGAAATCCTACTTTATTATAAAGAGATTAAGTGGGTTTCCTAAGGAAGTTCCTATTAACACCAAACCATCTATCTCAATGGTATCATTGTAGCACCTTGTAAACATTTTTGCTGCCTCTGTTTCTGTATAAAATGGAAAGACATGGAGAATAGCCAACAGTAGAAAGATGGCCCTCTACTGTAAAATCTTCCTCCTCTTTTCTTTCTTTCTTTCTTTTTTTTTTTTTTTTTT
>NW_012114611.1:1458383-1464677 GCF_000951035.1 Colobus angolensis palliatus | reverse complement strand
TTTGAGACGGAGTCTCGCTCTGTCGCCCAGGCTGGAGTGCAGTGGCTGGATCTCGACTCACTGCAAGTTCCGCCTTCCGGGTTCACGCCATTCTCCTGCCTCAGCCTCCCGAGTAGCTGGGACTACAGGCACCTGCCACCTCACCTGGCTAGTTTTTTTGTATTTTTTTAGTAGAGATGGGGTTTCACCATGTTAGCCAGGATGGTCTCGATCTCCTGACCTCGTGATCTGCCCATCTCAGCGTCCCAAAGTGCTGGGATTACAGGCTTGAGCCACCACGCCCGGCCCTTTTTTCTTTCTTTACAGTTTCTCTTGATTATATCGAATGGGCTTTGGCAATCAGAACATTTCATAAACTTACAGACTTGCCTTTGGGCTCTTGAGAAATTGAATAGATTTATTCGATCGCCCAGCGTTGGTCATGTGATGGCCATTTAATAAACTTTGAAGCAGTAAAAAGACAATTAAAAATGATTGTTTTATCTGTATAGTAAGTTATGGATTCCATGGATGATGTTTGTCTAACCTGGAGGCCTTTCTTTGCCCTTTCTCCAGCACTTTGTTAGTGAACGTAAATATGATGAGGATCTGGGACGAGTAGCCCGGTTCACCTGTGATGTAGAGACCCTAAAGAAGAGCATTGATTCATTTGGACAAGGTGAGATGGTGAGAGGGTCTGGGCACTACAGTTGGTGATTATTAATTAGAGACTGACATGCTGATTGTCTTCATCCCGATTCCTCATTAGTGCCTCTTGTTTGCTTGTTTTTGTGAAAAGTAACTCTGGGATGCTTATGAAGTCCATGGGTGCAGATACTTTGAACTCTGAGGACAAGTATTTGCCAGCTCCCTAAATGTGAAAGACTGTTTTTTCATGCTGAATTGAGAGGTGCATGATATGTGGTATAAGGAGCATGGGCCCTTCAGTCAGACCAAGTTTGGATCCCTGCCTCTATAATAACCTCATTTTACTCCTCTCCAAAATGCAGATAACAGGCCAGGCGCGGAGGCTTACATATGTAATCTCAACAAATCGGAAGGCTGAGGCCAGAGAATCACTTTAGCCCAGGAGTTCAAGACCACCCTGGGCAACATAGCGAGGTTCCCATCTCTTCAAAAAATTAAAAAGAGAAAATTAGCCAGGTGTGGTGGCACATGCTTGTAGTCCTAGCTACTCAGGAGGTGGGGTGGGGGTGGGTGAGAGGGGGAGAATAGTTTGAGCCAGGAGTTTGAGGTTCCAATAAGCTATGATTGCCACTGCACTCCAGCCTGGGCACCGGAGCAAGACTGTGTCTCTAAATAGGAGAAAACAATACTTGTGTTGCCTAGAACATAATAGACTCTTAAATAATAGCATTAAAGGGTAGGGGAGTACCTATGAGGTGAGAGTTTCTATTGACCTGTTTGTCAAACCCTGAACTTAGCCTCTTTGTTCTTTCTGTCTAGTATAAAAGTGAAATATTGCCAGGCGCAGTGGCTCACGCCTGTAATCCCAGCACTTTGGGAGGCTGAGGTGGGCGGATCACGAGGTCGGGAGATCGAGACCATCCTGGCTAACACGGTGAAACCCCATCTCTACTAAAAAAATACAAAAAATTAGCCAGGCGAGGTGGTGGGTGCCTGTAGTCCCAGCTAATCAAGAGGCTGAGGCAGGAGAATGGCATGAACTCGGGAGGCGGAGCTTGCAGTGAGCCGAGATCGCACCACTGCACTCCAGCCTGGGCGACAGAGCAAGACTCCGTCTCCAAAAAAAAAAAAAGTGAAATATTTAACCTATGGCAACAATTATAAACTCATTGTTAGTCCAGGCTTAAAGCCAAGAAAAAAAATCTAGAGAGTAGTTTTAAACCATTGGAATTCTAACACAATTTGAACTGAAAATATTAATATTTGTTCAGTTAAATAGGTACTTTGAATTTGGGATTAATTTTGCAGAAAGAAATTTGGCAATATACATGTTTGTTGTAAAGATTAGTTCTATTCATATTTAACTGATCTTGATTATTTATACCTTGTATCATTCAAAATTCTTTAAAAAATTTAGTAAAGATTTTATGTATGTACCTTTTTCTTTCTTTGCAAAGACTGTACTTTAGAATGTTTCTTGCATAGGAAACTGAACATATGGTCTATACTATTGTTCCCAGGCTTAGTCAGCTGCTAGAGCCATAGCCAGGAGTTCAGGTAGTACCAGATCCAATCCCAAGAAGTCATTAGTTGGTGGGAAATGGGTAACTTTGATGTTAAACTGTTCTCTTGTTTAAGAATTCCTTTACAAAGCAGTGGGGCTTTGGAGGAAGTGGAAGAAGAGGGCAGAAGGGAGATTTTTCTTCCTGTTACCAGTTTTAGAGGTTTTTCTTTACTTGAATAGACAGTTCTTTATCTTAAATTGCTCATTGTGAAATTGAGAAAGTAGAAACCTTACCCATTGTGCTGTTCCATCATATGATCATATATTCTTCATATTTCTGTTCCAGTGTCTCATCCAAAGAACAGCTATTCAACCAGATCCCAACGTAGCTCAGTTACATCTGTGTCTTTGAGTAGCCCAAGTGATGCCTCTGCTGCTTCCTCTTCCACCTGTGCCTCTCCTCCCAGCCTTACAAGTGCTAACAAGAAAAACTTTGCACCGGGAGAGACTCCTGCAGCCATAGCAAACTCCAGTGGCCAGCCCTACCAGCCACTTCGGGAGGTAACCTAGCTTCTACACTGAGCGTGTTAGGAAGAAAACCCTCCAGATTGTCAAAGCTTAAAAGCTGATAGCTCAGTATATTATCTTCTTTTCTTTATTCCCATTCCACACCTGTTTTGAATCCCTCCAACCCGAGTTAGTTCCTGAGAAAGCATTAGATACGTATGTTCCAAACTGCCAGCCAGTTTAGATTTCCTGTTGCCAAGAACTGCTGACTTTCTTGTGTTGGCAGCAATCCCTGCTGTTGTAGATAGTATTGCCTGGTAATTAGTCACACTGGGAGTCGTGCACCCATCTCAAGGTAGACAGGCACCACAAGTGGCAGTTTCACCAGTGTGCATCTGAAAGCAGCAACTCCCTAGAAGGACAATGTGGAATTTACAGGGAAAGAGAGAGTGACCTGGTGGGGATGGGGGAAAAACACTAGAAAGCTGAGGAGTAATCCCATAGGTTCTTCTCCTGTTTGAAGAATAAACACAAGAGCAATCCAAGGCAGTACTGTCAGTAATTCTTCAGAACTGGTATGACGTTTGGAATTGGAGGACAAAAATAAAATCCCATGCCATAAGCTTTCCGGATTATATTGTGGAAGATGTGCTGAATGCCACAGCAGCAAGCTTTAATCTCATGACATTTAGCAAAGCAGGCCATAGTGATGTTTACTTTATTATTCCAAATGTTTGTTATCTTTACCAATGGCCTTTTATCTGAAGAATTCAGACATAATATAATATACTTGTCCAGTTGAGGACTTGTAACAACCCACAGAATGTTCTTTCTTCCTTATCTTTCTTCTTGCATCCTGCTAAAGAAAAGTAAATTCTTCAGTGGAGAAGAGCCTAGGCATGAAGAGCAGGGAAAGATGGATTAGTTCTGAAGTAGTGGCTAGGTTGGATCGGCTGACAGAATTCTTTGAGTCTTGAGAGATAAACTGAGTCCCAAGCATGGAATACCACAATTCTGCTTTCAGAATACTCTTGTAAAGTGAACGAATGGGGTACCATAATGCTAGAGCACCTTGAACATTGTATTCTTTTATCTTTAGGTATTGCCAGGGAACAGACGAGGACAAGGCTACAGGCCACAAGGCCAAAAGTCCAATGACCCCATGAACCAAGGGCGGCATGACAGTATGGGTCGTTACAGAAACAGCTCGTGGTATTCATCTGGTTCCAGGTATCAGAGTGCTCCATCTCAGGCACCAGGAAACACCAGTGAAAGAGGCCAAACTCACTCTGCAGGGACCAAAGGAACTGGAGTCAGCATGGAGCCAAGCCCTCCCATGCCTTCATTCAAAAAGGGGCTCCCCCAGCGCAAACCCAGGACCTCTCAGACTGAAGCCGTGAACTCTTGAGAGAAATTCCACTTGGCCTCTCTCCTCTCTCCACACAATTCAACTTGATAACTGGACTTTAGGAAACTTATAGTTAGATTTAATAACAAAAAGAAGTTTATGCGTATTGCTTTTTGTGCCATTCTAAATATTGTTAGTTTCTTGTCTCCTTATTTCCTCTTTACCATTTTTGGAGGGGAAGCTATTTTTTTTCCTTGATCTTTCCCAGTGATATGGATTGAATCTGGTTGGTCATTTCCACCAGGAATCAGAGGCAGCTGTTACCAGGTTTCGGCCTTCCAGTTGACCCCTCCACTGTCCAGGCTGTCTCAGGAGGAGGTGAATCAGAGCTAGTCTGTCACCTTTCCAATCTAAGCAGAAGCCACAGGTGCCTGACAGGTTCCCTTCAACCATTTGACCAAGAGAGGCAATGAGGGGATCATATGCTGCACTGGATTTGCCAGAGAAGGGAAAATTTAATTAGTGAAAAGGAAAGAACACTAGGAAACATTTGAGAACCTGCCTCTATCCCAGAACGTGCCTGAGATTTGACACTCAAATCAGTGTTTAGTCTTCTGCTTGGCACCATAGCTTAACCTGCAGCTTCTTCAAAATGCTCAATGCCTTGTTTCCTATTACCTTAGATTGCAAACCAGTCTAGGGAAGTCTATGGGAAAATAGCATTTAATTAAAGTTTAAAAAAAAAAAAAAAGATTGAGTGCGGTGGCTCACGCCTGTAATCCCAGTACTTTGGGAGGCCGAGGCGAGTGGATCACTAGGTCAGGAGTTCAAGACCAGCCTGGCCAACATGGTGAAACCCTGTCTCTAATAAAAATACAAAAATTAGCTGGGCATGGTGGCATGCGCCTGTAATCCCAGCTACTCAGGAGGCTGAGGCAGGAGAATCGCTTGAACCCAGGAGGCAGAGGCTGCAGTGAACCGAGATTGTGCCACTGCACTCCAGCCTGGGTGACAGAGCGAGACTCAGTCCCAAAAAAAAAAAAAAAAAAAAATTTTCTGTTTGAATGTTTGGAGACTTTTTTTTGTTCTCTCCCTTTCCTGAACCCTATTCTGATCCTGAACCAAATTTATAGCAATATAATTAGTGTTAATCTAAGGCATTACTCATCAAAAATTTGCTGCAATCAGTCTTTATAGTTGAATAAATAAAAACAGCTGCATAAATATTCCCACATTTGTTTCATAGGAGCAAGTGGTTTCATTTCATTATGTTTTTCTTTGGGCCTCATGGGGGTAGAAGTCACTCAGACAGCTTGTTCCAGGATTAAATGAGGGTATCTGATTCCCAAGTCATTTGTCTGCCACCGCTGTGTAGCTTCAGAACCAGATTAAAATGTGAAAGCCTGGATGAGCAAATGCAGTTTTTCCTAGTGAGAAAGGATCATAGGATAGCGAATGGTGACTTTCCAAAGGAGAACTTAACCACTTTAGGAAAACCACAGCTCTCCAGGCTCTCCCAGGTAACCAAAGGTTATAATGGCACTGCTCTTCCCAACTCCCTGTCCCTTGACTGAGTACTGAACGTAATTGAGCTCTTGCATGTAGCAGGTGGCATGGGTGCCAGACCCTTCCACCCCGCACTCACCCCCAGCATCTGTGATTTAATCACAGCAGATCTTTTCTTTCTCTGGCATGTGTTCTCCCAAGTCTGAAGCCCAGACTGTAAGTGGCAGTCGTGCAGAACGTAGCTGCCTCAGGGCTTCCCTTGCCTCCTTGGCTGAAGCTGAGCTGCCAGGGTTCAGGTTGGTTGAACACATTCAGAGAGAGAGAGAGAGAGTGTGTGTGTATCTGTCTGTCTTTCGGTAAAGAAAACAGTAGTCAAGGAGTTCTGGGAAAGCCATTTTCCAAGAGCACCTCATTTTGGGGAATTTGTCCAACAACATCAACAGCCTGCTGGGTGTCAGGAAAAAACCCTGCATTTCTGATTAATTACTTACCTATACTTTATCAGAAATCCAGAGATTGAAGTGACCTTGAAGGATTATGAGGTCTGTTCCTGTGTCCAGGCAAGACTATACTTAACTGCCCAGACAGATGGGACAAGGCATGTTTATCAAAAATGCCTTGAAGTTAAAATTAAAATCTCCTTATAGAAAAATATTTGAAAATTTTTCATGACCACAAAAAGTTTGAAAATTATGAATTAAAAAAGTTTTTATTACAAAAGTATTTAAAATATCAACACAGAAATATAAAAGAAAAAAGTTTTCCATCTTTCCACTTCTCAGTGGTAATGATTGTTAATTTG
>NW_012114611.1:1455265-1457142 GCF_000951035.1 Colobus angolensis palliatus | reverse complement strand
CTAAAAATAAAAAAATTAGCTGGGCATGGTGGCAGGTGCCTGTAATCCCAGCTACTTGGGAGGCTGAGGCAGGAGAATCTCTTGAACCCGGGAGGCGGAGGTTGCAGTGACCCAAGATCAATGCACTCCAGCCTGGGCGACAGAGTGAGATTCCATCTCAAAACAAAAACAAGCAAAAAAAAGGGGGTACATAATAGAAATTTAGAAGTCTTCTCTACCTTGTCTCACTCCCCAGAAGAAATCATTAGTAAGTTTCTTACATGTCTTTCCAGAAATTTTCTAAACCCAAACATGGAAGTACCTTTTCTTCTTTCTTTTGCACAAATGGAATTCATACTGTGCATAACCTTATACAAGTTGCTCTTTTCACTTGTCCTCACTTTTTGTAACTCATTTTTTTGTTTTGTTTTAAGAAAAATCAAGTATATTTCTATATACTGACATGGACGGAGGTCTACGAGGTATAGACCTCTGTTCTGTGACTGCATAGTATTCCATTGTATAAGTTTGTTATTAATTAGTTCAACCAGTCCCTAATGATGGTTTTCAGTTTTTTGCTGTTAGAAGTACTGCTGCAGTGAGCAATCCATAATGCATATATCATTCCTCACTTGTGAGAATATCCCTGTAGGATAAATTCCTAGGAGTGGAATTACTGGGTCATATAGTTATTGATAAAGTATTATTTTGATAAAGTTGCATGGATTCACACATACAACTTATTTATTTAGAGATATGGACTCTCTCTGTCACCCAGGCTGGACTACAGTGGTGGGATCATAGCTCTCTGTAGCCTCAAACTCCTGGGCTCAAGGGATCCTCCTGCCTCAGCCTTCCAAGTAGCTGTGTCTACAGGTGCATGCCACCACACCTAATGTTTTAATTTTTTTGTAGCGATATGGTCTTGCTTTGTTGTCCAGGCTGGTCTCAAACTTTTAGCTTCAAGCAGTCCTCCCACTTTGGCCTGCCAAAGTGCTGGGATTACACGTGTGAGCCACTACACCCAGCCATCAGGTTTACATTTTCTGCCAGTGTTTGGCAATGCTTTGTACAGTTGCTGAGCCAGAAGCTAAGGAGAGAAACAATCCCAGACTTCACATAGCTGATAAACCAGTTGATGCAACTGAGAATATCAATAAATAATACAAGGAAATAGTGTTGCTTGGAAGTGCCATGCTGTCTTCGAGGTGGAGGGAGCACAGCCAAAGGTCTGGGTCCCATGCTTGAGCCAGAACTATACCAGCATATGATCAGGCAGTTGTGCAGTGGTGTATGGAGATAGTGACCTTCTATTATATTTCAGAATCCCAAACCAGGGTACAGTCTTGTGAGTATGAATGTATGTATGGGAGGGAATAGGACAAACTAGTTGAAGTCAGGAATGACCTGCAAAATTCGGGATACATGTCACTCATCTTTGTACTAACCTGTTCTCTTGGAGAAGGTCAGTAGAATAATGACTTGTTGCCCCTGAAAATTCCACCATCTGACCTAAAAAAATGAAGTTTTGTCTTGCCTGATTTATAGGTTTCATCCCACCTTCTGGTCCCATTTGGTGAGGATAGTATTCTTATGGCAACACATTTCTTGGAAGAAACAGGTGTACATGCTGGGAGGCTACCAACTGATACAAGGAACTATTTTATCACTAGTTTAACCAATGAGTTCAAAGTACTGGCCCACAATGCTGGTAGCCAGAACAACATACTAAATATACTATAAAATCAAGTTTTTCTGGTTGTTGTAGCCACTTGGGCACATTTTCTCACCTTCAAACATTGAGGTACCTACTGTGTGCTAGGCACTCTGCTGAGTTCTGAGCCAGAAACTATTCTAGCTCATTCTTTTTTTTTTTTTCTTTTCTTTTTTTTTTTTTT
>NW_012114611.1:1450294-1454900 GCF_000951035.1 Colobus angolensis palliatus | reverse complement strand
TCATCTGTATTTTTTGAGACAGGGTCTCACTCTCTCACCCAGGCTGGAGTACAGTGGGGCCATCTCAGTTCACTGCAACCTCTGCCTTCCTGGTTGAAGCACTTCTCTTGCCTCAGCCTCCCGAGTAGCTGGGATTACAGGTGTGGGCCACCACACCCAGCTAATTTTTATATTTTTAGTGGAGATGGGGTTTCACCATATTGGCCAGGCTAATCTCAAACTCCTGGCCTCAAGTGATTTGCCCACCTCAGCCTCCCAAAGTGCTAGGATTACAGGCGTGAGCCACCAGGCCCAGCCGTAGCTCATTCTTCAACCACTTTGCAGGTAAAGGAAGTAGAGCTCGTCTTTAAACCCTTGGGAGCCCTGCCTGTTGACCAGGCAGTGTGGTAAAGTATAAAGACTCAACCTGGATTTTAATTCTGGCTTCACAGCTTGGTAACTGTGTGACCGACTGCCCTTGGACAGGTAACAGCTTTGAACCTCTTTCTGAACTGTGAAGTGGGACAACGGCAATGACTTTATGAGACATCTAGCCAGGTGCTACAGAACAGTCCCCTGGGTGTCTAGGCTAACCCATGACAAGTAGAATGTTTAGCCCCTTTCCTTTTCTGTCTCTCCTGCTTTGTTAAAAAGTATATGAAAGAAGACTTCTCCTATCTCCAGCCAGACAGACCTTATTAACTACAAAAATACTAAAAATCCAGCTATCCTATTCCTTCTGTAAAATTTTTTCCTGAGTGCATGCCCCTCCAGCATGGTGAGCCCTGTGCCCCTCTTGTCTGTCTGCCATACTGGTCAGAAAATACACCCCTACCCCAGTTTCAGAGATACGTGGATGGGGCAGGCAGATGCTGATGGAGCTGACTTCAGCTAACACAGTAACCATTGCGGCAGCACACAGGTGAAGCTGGGGCCAGGGTTTCCCAGGGGAAAGTCAGGGAACATTATTTCCATACATGTGATGAGGCAGTTTTATTGCCTTCCTTGATACTCAGTTCCAAGGAGGAAACTCTATCCAAAAAAGATGTTTCTGGGTGAAGAAACTCACCCACCAGCACAACTATTCTCCTGCTTGCCCCTTCACTGCTGTCAAAACAGCAGGAACAAATACCACACACTCCAATTCCTTAGGGAAAAGTCAGGTCTCCTTTTTATGTCTCTTCAACTTAACCGAGTTAGGCTTTCTCTGTAACTTGATTTCAAACACACCTGTTTTCTGGTGCTGCTAGAACACATGAATTGAGAGGATGAGATTTCTCAGGAGGCCGGGCATACACTCCCTTGCCAGCTCCAGCAGGGCTGTGTCGGCCACCTTCCCTGTGGGGCCTGCAGTTAACTGCAGTGTCTCACCTGGCGTGGAGTCCAGGTGTTGTTCACAGTGGGCACTCACTACAGGTCACTGACCATCTGTCAGAAATAACCATGCAGTTTCCCTTTTCATAGGCTGTTACCAAAAGAGAAGACGAAGTGGCCCCACAGCATAGCATAGTCCTGAATTGCTGTCAACCTGGTCAAGTCTTGGTTCAGATCGGATTCTTTTTCTTACTAGCCAAGCAATATGGGCCCGTTTCTTTATCTGTGGATAAACACAACAATGTGCCTCCCCGGATTCCCTTGTTTGAAAGTTGATTGTGGGCCGGGCGCAGTGGCTCACACCTGTAATCCCAGCACTTTGGGAGGCCAAGGCAGGCGGATCACCTGAGGTCGGGAGTTTGAGGCCAGCCTGGCCAACATGGTGAAACCCCGTTTCTGCTAAAAATAAAAAAATTAGCTGGGCATGGTGGCACATGCCTGTGATCTCAGCTACTCGGGAGGCTGAGTCAGGAGAATCACTTGAAGCCGGGAGGTGGAGGTTGCAATGAGCCGAGATCGCGCCATTCAACTCCAACCTGGGTCACAAGAGCAAGACTCCATCTCAAAAAAAAAAAAAAAAAGTTGATTGTGGTCTGTTCCCACTCTACTCTAGCCAGAGTCTTCCACTAAAAGAAAAGGAATCGCCTAGAATGAGACAGACAAGGTGCGGCCAAGTACTAGAGGCCTCAAAGAATTCCAAAATGTTTTATTTTGGTGGGGATGGGGAACCCTCAGGCTTCATCCTGAGCTCATTTCCATGGTCCTAGCACCGAGGGCCAGGGATTTTTTGTTGTTGTTCTGTCGCCCAGGCTGGAGTGCAGTAGCATGATCTCAGTTTCCTGCAACCTCCGCCTCCTGGGTTCAAGCAACTCTCCTGCCTCAGCCTCCCGAGTAGCTGGGATTACAGGCGTGTGCCACCATGCCCTGTTAATTTTTGTATTTTCAGTAGAGATGGGGTTTCACCACATTGGCCAGGTTGGTCTTGAACACCTGACCTCAAGTGATCTACCCGCCTCAGCCTCCCAAAGTGTTGGGATTACAGATGTGAGCCACTGCGCCTGGCCAGGCCAGGACTTTTCAAAAATAACAGCTGGCTCGGGTTCATTTCACAAATCAAAAGACCTGATACTCTGCAAGATAAAGTACCCTCTGCCCACCCTGGGTCTCCCAGCTGGCCAGTGGCAGAGCTAGATTGGAACCCCAACTAGTCTGACTTGAAAGCCCAAGATTTTCCCACCATACAACACAACCTTAGAAGCGGAGCCTGGCCATGCTGGCTGAGAGCCAGGCTCAGAGAACAGGCCTGGGGACCTCCAGAGAAGAAGGTGGAGAGAGTGGGAAGAGGCAGGGAAGGGGAGGGGCCCCTGGGCTCTGTTCCTCGACAGCCGCCTGTTCCCACTCCCTGAACACAGTGTCTGACTCCACCTGCGCTTTGTGGTTGTGGAGTGGGGGGACTTTTTCCATCCTTTGTGTCTTGAGCGGTTTTTTCCTTGCTTTGAGCTTCCCTACTCTCTCTCCTTGTTCCTTTTTGTAGCTAATACTCCCACAGGCCTCCCACAGCAGCTCCAAAATGCAGCCTCCTGAGTTTCTTCTTGTTGACAGAGGCTTTGAGCATCTCTGAACAGGGATCCTCCTCAACGTTCCCCTCCCTGTGACTCCCCACCACGGCCAAATGAGTCAAGAGCTGGCGGAAGGGGAGAGGAAAAGGAGTTACAGTGAGGAGGACTATGGTGCTCATCTCTCAGGGCCCTGCTCAATTTTCAACTCCCCAATCCCTGTCTTACTCTCTCCTAAATGTGGGTCCCTGCCCTTTGTGCATGTGGGTGGGGGCTGGAGGAAAGATGGAAGGAAAAGATAGGGAATTAAAAGAATAAAAGAGGACCGGGCAAGGTGGCTCATGCTTGTAATCCCGCACTTTGGGAGGCCGAGGCAGGTGGATCACCTGAGGTCAGGAGTTCGAGACCAGCCTGGCCACCCTGGTGAAACCTCGTCTCTACTAAAAATACAAAAACTAGCTGGGCATCATGGCGAGCGCCTGTAGTCACAGCTACTCGGGAGGCTGAGGCAGGAGAATCACTTGAACTCAGGATGCAGAGGTTGCAGTGAGCAAGATTGTGCCATTGCACTCCAGCCCGGGCAACAGAGTGAGACTCCGTTCAAAAAAAAAACAAGGAGTAAAAGAAAAAACAATTTTTTTTACAAAAAAAGAATAGAAAGAATAAAAGATAGAGAATTAGTGACTAAGAGCTGGGGGAATTCATACAAACAAAAGACAGGTCTGGCAGGAAGATCTGAGGGACTGGGTAAAGGTGAAGAGAGAGGACAGTGGGCTGAGATCCTGTGCCTGATCACGCTCATTCAAAACAGGCCAGATAAAGGAAAGGGTTGGTAGCGGCACCCCCGCTCAGTACGCATTCACATGAGTTATTTGAGGGGCAATGGGGGAAGGAGTTTAAAGGCCCAAACAGGCTTTTGACTTTTCTCTCTGCAATAAGAATGATAATAACATTCCATACATATTAGTGTATTTTCTTCTCCTAGAAGTGGGAACCAGGGCAGCAAAGGGTGACGTGGGCATTGTGCCTGGAGCTGCTGGAGGAGGCAGTGCACCTCAGACTAGGGATTTGACCTCTTTGCCCCAAGTTTTTCGTCTGTGAATTGGCAGTTATAGCCAATAACTAGCTCATAACGTTATTATGAAGATTAACTGGATAATCTAAGTAAAGCACTTTGCACAGTGCCTGGCACAAAGTTAATGCTCAATAAGTGTAAGCTGCTGTAATCCTCAGGGGCACCCCACACATTCCATCTTGCCCTGCTCACCCCAACCCAAGGTGTCTGGTTTGGCTTAATGCCCAAAACCAGCCCTGGCAGGTGAGCTGGAAGCCTGAAAGTCTAAACACTTAGGCCTTACAGGGATAAGTGTAAGGCCACCCAGACATGCTACACAAGCCCAGATGACCAGTCCTCTGAGTGCCCATACAGTTAGGCTAGAGAAAGGCAGACCCAACTACCTAGGACTGGGATACTGTCAGGGTTCTAACCCTGGCTGTGTCATTTACCAACGCTGTTACCTTGAGCAAGTCTCTCTCTTCCTCCTCCTCCTCCTCCCCCTCCTTCTCCTTCTCCACTTCTCCTCCTCCTACTACTACTACTCTTCCTCCTCCTCCTCCTCCTCCTCCTCCTCTTCCTCTTCCTCTTCCTCTTCCTCTTCCTCTTCCTCTTCTTCTTCTTCTTCTTCTTCTTCTTCTTC
>NW_012114611.1:1448667-1449309 GCF_000951035.1 Colobus angolensis palliatus | reverse complement strand
TTTTTTTTTTTTTTTAATCACAGGGACAGCAAGTGGCAGACCTGGTCCCCAAGTGGGTGGGTGATTTCAACTGTGGCCTTATCCTGTCTCAAAGTGAACTGACTCCTAAAATGTCTTTCTTTTTAGTAGACGGCTGGACCTCTGCCTGGAGAGGAAGCCTTGAGCGGCTGGGGGAGGGGATTACTTTACAGCCAGGATCTATCCAAGGCTGGGGATGGGATGGGAGCAGGATCTAAGACCCTAAGTGACCCTTAGTGACCCTAAGGAGGATTCCTTAAGGTCACTCCTCCTCCTGGGGACCAGATTCCAGGCTTCACAGGACTAGAGAAGGGGGAACGCGTCCTTCCTTCCCAAAGCGCCAGCTCGTTTAGATACAGGTGCCTGGGGCTTTGGCCCTTGTCGCTGACGAGGGGTAGGTGGAACGGGGAACACTCCTTTCTTTCCGATACTGGTGACTGTGAGTGCGTCTGGAGGGATGGGGGTGCTGAGCCTACCGCTTCGCTCGTTAGGGAACAAATTGCTGTTTTGGCCCCGGTGGCTCCTCCGGGCGCGGGCGGCAGCCGCACTCTCTGGCAAATCGTGGGAGGGAGGAGGAGCGGCGCTGGCAGGCAAGTCCGGGGGACCGTCGCAGCGCGGGAGGCC
>NW_012114611.1:1411223-1447187 GCF_000951035.1 Colobus angolensis palliatus | reverse complement strand
GCGGGCGCCTAAGATGCCGGCCATGCGGGGCCTCCTGGCGCCGCAGAACACCTTCCTGGACACCATCGCTACGCGCTTCGACGGCACGCGTGAGTCCGACCCTCGCCCACTTGCACCCGGGCCGCTGGACCCTCGCCAGGGCTCCCGCCTGCCCCGAACCCCCAGCAGCCCAGCTTGGCGCCCGCCTGTTCTCACCCTCTCCTCCCTACCCGCCCTTCTTGAGGCTGGGGCCACCGTCTCCTGCTAGGCGCCGTTCCCACGAAGGTTCGGGGTCAACACTGCTTCAGGCGAGGCAACAGGACCAGAAGTCCCTGGGTGTGGGTCCTGGGATGCTCTCTGTTAGCTGGGTCTCGAACCTGAACCTGGTCAGTCTGACCCGTCCCACCCCTGCGTCTGGCGCTGTTGCAGCAACTACCCGCGGACTGGCGGGGTAAGGCGAGGCGGGTGAGCAGTGCTCAGGGACAGCTGAGAGGGCTCAAAAAACAGATTTAGAAAAGAGATTTGCAAACGGAGATAGAGTAGGCGGGACTCGGGAGAGCATGGTGTGTCCAAGCCCCGTGTCTCATAGCCTGAACCCCCTAGACTTGGGGAGGCCATCTAGCCCCAAGAAGATGGTCTGGGGACTCCCATCAGGACTGGCGAAGTTTGGAGAAGGCGCCCCAAGCTCTGGATCCCCGGTTCCGGCGGGGGCTCTGAGCACAGGGGAAGTGGTGAAAGCCCCTCCCCCCTCCTCTCCCTCACATCCCCCGTGGGGCTTCCCAGCTCTCTGCCTAGGTCCTCCTTGGTCTCCGGTTCCTGATAGGGGGTGGGAGCCCAGCACTGAGCTCTCCCCGCTCTGGGCTCCTCCATCTGCTTTGCCAGTTTGCTTGGCTCCTGCAGCCTGCTGATTCAGTGCCCCCTACTCCCCAATACATTCCTGGCTCCTGGCTCCCGAGCTCAGTCACCATTCTTACACCCCCATTCTTGATCACATTCGCTAATTCCTGAGCCAGGTCAGGCAGCTAGGGCTAAAACACAGACAGCAGGATGTATGGTGGTCTGGGGTTGACTCCCAGTCTAGGTGTGTCCCAGTGGGAGGAGCCAGACAGCCAACCTGGGTACCTGGCTAGTGGGTGAGCCTGGCAGAAGTAGAGGTGGGGCTGAGGCTGGCCCAGAGCTGGCAGTGCAGTCCTTGTTAGGGAATCCCCGATCCCAGCCCTTACCCCACATTGCTCAGGACACCCTCCAGAGGGCACAGTGCCCGTACAGCGCTTCATTCACTGACCTCAGTTCACACGTGCTGATCCTTGAATGTACTCACACCTGCTGCAGGGCACTGACAAACAGGTGACACACACTGATTGCCATTCATAAACAGCCCTGCCGTAACACACACAGGATTCCTGGGGTTTGGAAAACCCACTCTTTGGTTGCAGGTATTTGGGAAAGGAGGGGTGGTAGGCCTCCTGCCCCTTCACCCCACGCCTCCTCTGAGAGGTGCTCTCTTGCAGACAGTAACTTCGTGCTGGGCAACGCCCAGGTGGCGGGGCTCTTCCCCGTGGTCTACTGCTCTGATGGCTTCTGTGACCTCACGGGCTTCTCCCGGGCTGAGGTCATGCAGCGGGGCTGTGCCTGCTCCTTCCTTTATGGCCCAGACACCAGTGAGCTCGTCCGCCAACAGATCCGCAAGGCCCTGGACGAGCACAAGGAGTTCAAGGCTGAGCTGATCCTGTACCGGAAGAGCGGTGAGGGGCCACCTGGCCAGCCTGCCTCACCTTTGCAGTCTTACCCAGCCTGGCACCGGCCCCATCCACTATCCCTCCTCCTTTCTGTTGCCATCTTCTCCATCCTATCTTTGCATCCCCCCATCCAACCCCTCTTGCTCCATCCCACCTCTTGCCCGTGGCTCCCCATCTCTACCTGCCTCACCCTAGACTCAGCCTGCATTCAGTTCCAACCTTGGGTTTCCCACATCCAACAGAAAAGCATCCGCATTTCGGCAGGGCAGATCTACCGCGGGACAGGTCTGGCTGTCATGTTTGCTCTCCTTTGCCTCCGCCCCCCAATTCCATCAAGCCCTGCCCTCAGTGAAACTGGACTGCCAGCCCCTCCCCCAGGAAACCACTGGATCCTGCCTGTGTCTTGCCCAGGATGTCAGTGGAGCCAGGGCCTCTGTCACCTCAGGCAGTGCCAAGAAAGGGAGGTGGGCTGAGTTTGTTTTTGTGCCCAGGGCTCCCGTTCTGGTGTCTCCTGGATGTGATACCCATAAAGAATGAGAAAGGGGAGGTGGCTCTCTTCCTAGTCTCTCACAAGGACATCAGTGAAACCAAGAACCGAGGGGGCCCTGACAGATGGAAGGAGACAGGTAGGTGCATGTAGGTGCTGTGGTTGGGGTGTTGGGTGCTGCAGGCCTGGGCGGGGCCTTGGCACCCAGTCTGAGTATGGGGGTCCCCCATGCCTCCTGTATTCATTTCACTCCCACTCGGGCTGCCTGAGCGGCCTGTGCTGCTCTCATCTCCACGTGATTCCTCGGTATGGGAATATTTTTTCCAAATAGACAGATTGAGACAAAGTTAGAGTTTTTTTTTTTTTTGAGACGGAGTCTCGCCCTGTTGCCCAGGCTGGAATGCAGTGGTGCTATCTGGGCTCACTGCAACCTCCGCCTCCGGGGTTCAAGCAATTCTCCTGCCCCAGCCTCCCAAGTAGCTGGGATTACAGGCACACGCCACTACGCCCAGCTAATTTTTGTATTTTTAGTAGAGACGGGGTTTCACTATGTTGGTCAGGCTGGTCTCAAACTCTTGACCTCGTGATCCACCTGCCTTGGCCTCCCAAAGTGCTGGGATTACAGACGTGAGCCACCCCGCCCAGTCGACAAAGTTGGAGTTTTTAAATCAACTTTATTAAGAAACTGAAAGCAAACAAACCCCACTGTACCCGTGAAACATTACTTTCTGACCAGTTAATAAGGTTGAGCACACACCCACTAGGTTCCTCTTCCCTACAGCAAACCTGACTGGGGGTGGAGCTCTGGGCAAAGCCTGCTTTTAAGTTCTTTGAGTCTTCCCCCTCTGGTGTCCTCCAAGGCTGGGGCAGGCCTTTGGGCAGGTTACAAAACTGTCAAGGCCTCTTTGCCATCTGGGGATGCTGGGGGTACTCTCCATTCCCATGCCCATACTCCCAGTGCTGGGTCTGCCTCTCCATGATGTCAGCCTTCATTGTCACCCTCTGGTCCCTGCACTAGCTCCTGGGCTCCTGCTGTAAGTTCCCACACCTCTGCTGACGGCCTCCTGCTAGTTCTCCACCCTGGCCCTGTGAGGTACCTCCTCGCTTCCTGTCCCAGGCCTTTCCCCATAGAGATCCTCTGGTCCAAACCTCCTCTTCCTAGAAGCAGACCCCAGAGGTAGTGTCTGTAAGCACTCCTAGAACTGCCCATTGCTGGGCTGGGCAAGTGAACCCAGGAAGTGAGGAATACCTGAGCCCTCAACTCTAAACAGTCTAAGTGGTCAATGAGCCAGACCAGTCCATGGGCCAGCAACTGTGTCCTATACCTGACCCGGAACTAGGGTGTGTGGGCACACACCCATCATATTCATGGGCCCCTCTGCTTTTGCAGGTAGTGGCCGGCGCCGATATGGCCGGGCACGATCCAAAGGCTTCAATGCCAACCGGCGGCGGAGCCGGGCTGTGCTCTACCACCTGTCCGGGCACCTGCAGAAGCAGCCCAAGGGCAAGCACAAGCTCAATAAGGTGGGCTGAGCCCTGGGAGGTGTGGAAGAGGGGAGCAGCAGACACAGGAGATGGGGAAGGGGACTTGATCTACCACAGAGAGAATGTCCTAGGGGCCACCTAGGCCTCGCCAGCACTTTGGGGGTTGGGACTGAAGGATCACATGTCTGATCCATCAAAGGTACAGAAGAAAGTCCTGGGCTGGGAGGCAGGTGGGCCTTGGTTCAATCCTGGCTCCTCCGCTAAGCAGCTGTGTGGCTGCAGCTAAGTCACTTAACTTTCCTGATCTTTAGTTTTCTGATCTATAAAATGGAGACGCTAACGTCATCTCGAAGCAGATGTTGCTTCCAGAATGCAGGGAGAGAAAGGGGTGGATGTGGGTCCCAGACTCTATCCAAACTCAGCTTGTGCCAATATTCTTTTCTCTCTGCCTGGACCTGCCGTGCCTCACTCAGGGGGTGTTTGGGGAGAAGCCAAACTTGCCTGAGTACAAAGTAGCCGCCATCCGGAAGTCGCCCTTCATCCTGTTGCACTGTGGGGCGCTGAGGGCCACCTGGGACGGCTTCATCCTGCTCGCCACGCTCTATGTGGCTGTCACCGTGCCCTACAGCGTGTGTGTGAGCACAGCACGGGAGCCCAGTGCCGCCCGCGGCCCACCCAGCGTCTGTGACCTGGCTGTGGAGGTCCTCTTCATCCTTGGTGCGTGCACTCTGCCCCTTCCACCCCACCCTCTGCTGGCACCCTGGGGCTTTGCTGGGGATAGTCCACGTGGCTTCTAGGGCCGTACAGTGCCCCCCTCGCCCTTTCTCATTTGTAACCTGTGAGCTTTGAAATCAGACCTAGGTTCCAAACATCTGCCACTTACAAGTTATATGACCCTGAGCTCTCTCTGAACCTCCATAAAATAGATTCCCCCTTTGTAAAATAGGCAAAATGATGTCTACCTGTTACAGTTACTGTGAGAACTAAGTCAGATGATGTATGGAAAGGGCCAGGGACAGTGTCAGCTACTGAGAAGGTGAGCAGGTGCCCAGGCAAGAGTGGCTGCCCCCCAGCCCCAGTGCTGACTCCCACCTGGATTCCCCACAGACATTGTGCTGAATTTCCGTACCACATTCGTGTCCAAGTCGGGCCAGGTGGTGTTTGCCCCAAAGTCCATTTGCCTCCACTACGTCACCACCTGGTTCCTGCTGGATGTCATCGCAGCGCTGCCCTTTGACCTGCTGCATGCCTTCAAGGTCAACGTGGTCAGTGTGGCTGGGCTGGCTGGGTGGGTGGACTTGGCCAGGGGACAGGCAGGGCCAACCTGGCTGACCTCCCTCCCTCCCTCCCTACCCGCATCTTAGTACTTCGGGGCCCACCTGCTGAAGACGGTGCGCCTGCTGCGCCTGCTGCGCCTGCTTCCGCGGCTGGACCGGTACTCGCAGTACAGCGCCGTGGTGCTGACACTGCTCATGGCCGTGTTTGCCCTGCTCGCGCACTGGGTTGCCTGCGTCTGGTTTTACATTGGTCAGCGGGAGATCGAGAGCAGCGAATCCGAGCTGCCTGAGATTGGTACTGGAGGCTCCCTCTGCATGTGGTGGGGAGGGAGTTGTGCAAATGTGTCAGAGGAGTGTGAGCACAAGCATGGGTGCTGTGTCAGGGACCTGTGCAAATCGGAGAAGAGGGTGTGCAGGTGTGAGTGTGACAACCACCGCCATGTGACAGGCCTGTTCTCCAGCAGCTGGGCCTTGTGGAGAAAGCCCAAGGAATCCCAGTCGCCCATCCAAGGCCTCCTGGGACCAAATGTTGGTCACATTCCTTAAACCCCTGCCCTGTTGGGAAGGCCAAGCAGGGAGCCACTGCCCTCCAGGGTTTCTCTGACACCCAGCACTCTCCACCCCTCCCCCCGCATCCTCTTTGAAGCTTGTCCCCACCACCTTGGCTTCCAAGGCCCCTGCCTTTCTCTTGTCACCTCCAGGCCACATTTCTCCCTGCTGCTCCCAGCCTAAAAAGCAGCCTTCCTGCGTCCCCAGCATCTTCACTCTCCTTCATGTCACCTCTCTTCCTTCCACAGCTCCTCCCTCTGCTCAACACCCACTCACATCTTAACTCCTGCTGGGAGGGCTTCCACCCCCACCTCTGCACCCAAAATGTCACCCGGAAGGTCACAGTGACCTGGGGCCAAACCCTCATCCTCCTTGAAGTCCCTGTATCTGCCAACTACAGTTACTCTCAGCTATGGGTGATGCAGCTCTTGGCTGGCCTCCTCCCAGCTCCTCCAAGTTCCAGGGTCCCCAGACCTTTCCTCACAGTTCTCCCCCTTCACCTTGCTTTCCCTCGGCCATTCCACTGACACCACTGAGTGAA
This sequence comes from Colobus angolensis palliatus, assembly GCF_000951035.1. Classification (NCBI taxonomy): domain Eukaryota; kingdom Metazoa; phylum Chordata; class Mammalia; order Primates; family Cercopithecidae; genus Colobus; species Colobus angolensis. The sequence goes on along the minus strand of NW_012114611.1, from coordinate 1,441,130 downwards.
TATCTCAACTTCCCCCTTTCTCTAGCCAAACCATTCCACTCCAGCTGTTTTTAACTCTCACTGTGCCTCAGGTCCAAAATCAAGCCTGACTTCTTCCTCCCCGGCCCTCCAGCCCTCTCTCATCTTCCAGGTAATTGACATTTAGCCGGGTTTCCAGGTGCAGGTGGCCTCTTATGACTGTCTGCTCCTTGTCGGAGTCACCAGGTGTCCAGGTCAGCCTTAGAAACCAGGTCTGATCAGTTCTCTGGGAACTACAAGTCTCCTGTGAATCCTCTCTCCCTCTCAAGCTCACGGGAGACCTGTGGGTGTCACAGAGGGCCCACTTGAAATTTCCCCCGAGTACTCTCACTGCTGAGCAGGTAGAAACCAGGACACTTCAGGCAGTGACAGCTCCTTGGTGCCTGCCATTCCCAGAGGAAGCCTGTGGTAGCAGCTGCTCTGGAGTCAGATGACCACACGGCACACACAGCCAGAGGGCCAGGAGATGGACAATGGTGAAACAAAGCCTGTCTCCACCACCCAGCCCCGAAGTTAGCTGAGACACCAAATCCCCAGGTCCACTCCCGCCCCCTGAAATGGGACCCAGACACCCTTGGTCTTCTGTCCACGAGGCTCCTCTCTTCCAGCCACCTCACAGGGGTTGCTGATCTGACACTAAGATCACCTCTAGCTCCCAAGAGTCTCTGGGCCCCACAGGGTGGGCAAGGGTGAGTCGACCCTTGCAGATACACCTGGTATTCTTTCACCCTTGATCCCTGAGTTCCCGGGTGGTTTCGTTCCATTTGGAGCCGGTACTAGTCTACATTTAGATACTTCACAAGTTCTTCACATCATCATCTCCTCTTTCTCCAGGGAGTCTGCCCCCAACGGGGTTGGCACCAAACCCAGACCTCTCCAAGTCCAGTCCAGGCAGGAGAGCTCCTTGTAGGGGGAGGTGAGGCTGAGGTGGGTGGGTGGGTGGCTCCTTCTCCGTGCTTCCTTGCCTGGTTTCCTTTTCCACTGCCCATGATGTGGACAGAGTTCCTTCCCCAGATTCCCACTAGACTAGTGGAGGTGGGCTGGATTTTCACAAGACTGTGCCGAGTGTTGTGGGAGAGAACTCAGGGCACTCCTCAGTGTGTGAGCCCCCAGCCTCCGGGACAGCTCCTGCTGGCCTGACCCCGCCCCGCTGGAGGCCCCATCCTGGCCCCAGCTTCAGGGGCTGCTGATGTCCCATGGCCAACACTTAGAGATCAGAGGCCTCCCCGCTACCCTCTCCTGTGTCCTGCTGCTTCTCCCCACCTTCCCTATTCTGGGCATGTGGCTTTGGGTGACTTCACCCTCAGAGGCCAACTAGACAGTGATTGTGAAGAGTTTTGTGTACTCCATTGCCTTTTTTTTTTGAGACAGAGTCTCACTTTGTCACCCAGGCTGGAGTGCAACAGCGCAATCTCGGCTCACTACTACCTCCGCCTCCTGTGTTCAAGCAGTTCTTCTGCCTCAGCCTCCCGAGTAGCTGGGATTACAGTCATGCGCCACCATGCCCGGCTAATTTTTGTATTTTTAGTAGAGATGGGGTTTCACCACGCTGGTCAGGCTGGTGTCGAACTCCTGACCGTGTGATCTGCCCACCTCAGCCTCCCAAAGTGCTGGGATTACAGGCATGAGCCACTGCGCCCAACCATGTACTCCATTGCATTTTTTTTTTTTTTTTTTTTTTGAGACAGAGTCTCACTCTGTAGCCCAGGCTGGAGTGCAGTGGCCGGATCTCAGCTCACTGCAGGCTCCACCTCCTGGGTTTACGCCATTCTCCTGCCTCAGCCTCCCGAGTAGCTGGGACTACAGGCGCCTGCCACCTCACCCGGCTAATTTTTTTGTATTTTTTAGTAGAGACGGGGTTTCACCGGGTTAGCCAGGATGGTCTCGATCTCCTGACCTCGTGATCCGCCTGTCTCAGCCTCCCAAAGTGCTGGGATTACAGGCTTGAGCCACCGCGCCCGGCCTCCATTGCATTCTTATAGCACACCTCAGATAACAGGAAGGTGAACCCCCACCTTGGTGCAGGTCTTAGTACATCCCCCTAAATTCCTTAGCCTGGAATGTAATGCCCTCACTGTTAACCCCACATTCTAGCCAAACTGAGCTATTTGCCTGTATTTGTCTTAAAATATCAATCTCCAGGTTTGGCTCGTGCCTGTCCCTCCACCAGGAATGAACCCCTCAGTTTCTTTGTATCAAAACCCTAACTACCCTTTGGAACCAAGCACAAATGTCCCTTCTTCCAGAAGCCTTCTAGCCCTAGCCCATGGCACTTGGTTCGAGCCCCCCTTCCTGCCTGCTGTGTGCTACCTCTGAGATGTAGCTCTGGCCCTATGTCATCTGCCCTTCTGAACTGGAGCCCTTAGGGAGCTCCTGTGGGGCCCCTAGCTCCTGGCACACTGTGTGAGGTTGCTGAATGAATGAGTGGGTGGGTGACAAATGTGTCGGGGCCACAGGGACCCATATGCCTAAAGTGTTAGGGAGAGTCTGGAGTAGGGGGTCTGTGCTGAGGTGGGAGGAACAGAGCACAAATGGAGAGGTGGGGTCCCACTGCAGCCTGTGACCCCAAGCCACAGCCACACATTTCTAGATTAGCCAATCTGCCCTGTCTCTCTTGCACCCCATGGCCCTCAGCTCTGCCAGGACCTCTGTGGAGCTTGGGACCCCCCCACCCAACACCCTAGAGCTCCTGCAACCCTCCAGCTAGGCTCAAGAGTGACTCCCAGCACACAGGCTTGGGAGAGACCTCAGTGCACAGCCCTACTCCGTGCCAAGGCCAGGTGGAGAATGTTGGGCTGAGGAGAAATCCAGCCTCTACTCCGTGGCCCAGTCTGGCCTGTGACTCTGTGTGTGTGCACGCACCTGTGTGAATGTATTCACCTGTGTGCTCTTGTCCACGAAAGTGTGTCTCCACCCCCCACCTAAGTGACAGCGTGTAGGCACCAGTGTACCTTTGTCCCTCTTCTAAGTGTGCACAGGCTTTTTCAGTGTGAGTGGCTATGGCGTGGTGCCTGTAAGGGGCACACGTGTGTCCTTTGTCTTCTTGACTGTGTGGGACACACACATAGCCTTAACTATGTGTGCGCATGTCCATGCAGGCGTACTTGGGACCTGCGTGTGAGGCTGAGTGGTTTGTGTGGCTGTGGGGAGGGATGAGGCTGAATGGGGAGGGGAGGGAGGGCCTTCTGGAGCAGATGGGCTCAGAGAAATGCAGGAAGAGGAGTCCTGGTGGGCAGGTGGAGGTGAGGGTGGAGGTGACCTCACCATCCATCTTTGGGGTTGAAGCTGTGGTTGAATGCAGTGAGCACCCCAGTCCTTTTGCCCACGCCAGCCAGGCCCTCCGACTGGTCCCGTTACCTGGGATGGGTGCCAGGCATGGGGGAAGGGGTGTGATTTCCCTTGTGTCATCCTCAGTGCCAACAGGAGCTGGCTGGGGAAATGGCAGACTCTTCTGAGGGTTGAGGGGGTGGAGAGGGGCGTGCTAGGCTGGCAGTGAAGGGGCAAAGCGGCGGGAAGCCATGGGGCTGGGTCTGTGTCTGAGTGTCCCCACCTCCAGGGCCCCGCATCCTTGCCCACCGCGTAGCCGAGTCTTCCTGCCTGCTCAGTCCCTTCTGTTCCCTCCTCAGGCTGGCTGCAGGAGCTGGCCCGCCGACTGGAGACCCCCTACTACCTGGTGGGCCGGAGACCAGCCGGAGGGAACAGCTCTGGCCAGAGTGACAACTGCAGCAGCAGCAGCGAGGCCAACGGGACGGGGCTGGAGCTGCTAGGCGGCCCGTCGCTGCGCAGCGCCTACATCACCTCCCTCTACTTCGCACTCAGCAGCCTCACCAGCGTGGGCTTCGGCAACGTGTCCGCCAACACGGACACTGAGAAGATCTTCTCCATCTGCACCATGCTCATCGGCGGTGAGCCCGGTCGCGCGCGTCTTCCCGGGTTCACTCCCAGACTTCTGCCCGCAGGCGGCGCCGTCCCACTCCCCGAGGGCCTGAGGCCGGGGGCTCTTCCGCTTTAGGTGGCCGTGGAACTCCGGGCCGGGGATGGGGGAGACTCCGCCCCGCACAGCGGCCCGCGGGCCTTGCCTAGGAGCGTGCGGGGCCGGAGACAGATGAGCCTAGCGTGGTGTCAGGCCGGGCCAGGTCCCCAAGGTGACCCCCTCTCACCACCTTCCCCCAGCCCTGATGCACGCGGTGGTGTTCGGGAACGTGACGGCCATCATCCAGCGCATGTACGCCCGCCGCTTTCTGTACCACAGCCGCACGCGCGACCTGCGCGACTACATCCGCATCCACCGTATCCCCAAGCCCCTCAAGCAGCGCATGCTGGAGTACTTCCAGGCCACCTGGGCGGTGAACAATGGCATCGACACCACCGAGGTGCGTCCTCCAGGGCTGGGCCTGCTAGCCTTTGCTCCCTCAAGGGGTTTGCAATGGCCTGGAATTATCAGGAGTGAGGGAGGATGAAGAATGCAGAATTTTGGCCCCTGTGCCTCCCTTCTCTCTTGGGGGGACAGCGGCATGGGACAGAGGGCAGCTAAGAAGGCTTGGAGGGCCCTCTGAACCCCAGTTAGGTCTGGGGGCTTGGTACTCACTGAGATGGGAAGCTGGGCTGCTGAGGGGGCTAAAGTGATTGAGAGGGAGGTGGAGGAAGCCCCTCGCTGCCCACCCTGTGTGGAGCTTGGAGTTGTGAGAGAGGCCTCAGGTCCCTCCCATGCCTCCCCTGTTCCTGAGGCCTGCTAGGGTGGAAAGGGGCTGACTGGAGGCCACCTCCTCTTCTGCCACTCCCAACCCCGCCACCCCTGCACCTGCTTGCCCGCAGCTGCTGCAGAGCCTCCCTGACGAGCTGCGCGCAGACATCGCCATGCACCTGCACAAGGAGGTCCTGCAGCTGCCGCTGTTTGAGGCAGCCAGCCGCGGCTGCCTGCGGGCACTGTCTCTGGCCCTGCGGCCCGCCTTCTGCACGCCGGGCGAGTACCTCATCCACCAAGGCGATGCCCTGCAGGCCCTCTACTTTGTCTGCTCTGGCTCCATGGAGGTGCTCAAGGGTGGCACCGTGCTCGCCATCCTAGGTTTGTGAGGGTGGCAGAGAGGGCATGGGGGCACGTGTGTGTGAGACCATGGCCCTGATCTGTGGAAAACCTGGAGAGGGGACCTCCACAAGGCCACTGAGAGAGAAACAGCCAGGGTGGAGTCAGGAGTAGTTATCGAGTCCTGGTCAAAGCTCAGAAAAGCCCCAGTGACTGCAAGGTGGCAGCGTAAGGAGGTGGATATGATCTCGCAGGTGTGCCTGGGGCCGAGCGAGTGGAGAGCCAGTCTTTGAAAGGAGCCAGTCTATGGGGGACAGAGGGGAGCTGCCCCTCCTTCAAGAGGAAAATCAGAAGCTGGGGATTGAAGTGCTGGGGAAAGTGTCAGGCAGGGCTAAAAATGGGAGGAACAGAAGCTGTCCTTGTGGTCCCCCAGGAATGGTGAGATGTGACTTTCCTGGGGCAGATCACAGAGCAGGCCCAGAGCCCAGATGGGTGGCAGAGCTCAGTCTCCAAATAGGGAGACTTGTTCTGGTGAAATGGTACCTACAGTGTATATACTTCCCTTCTTGGCAGATGAAGGAGGTGAAAAAGGAAATCAGTTCCCTAGATGCAGATGAAGAAATTGCAGGTGTGGAACGGACACAATAGTAGTGCTGATCACAGGGGGCTCACAGCGTGACTAGCCCTGTCCCAGTTCCTCACATGCTTTGTCTCACTCCAACCTCACAAAACCCATTATTCCTATTTTGCATAGCAGGAGACCAAGGTCAGAGAAGTTAATGAACAGCTAGGAACTGGCCAGCCGGGGTTGGAGCCCCATCCACCTGGCGCCAAGTCTCATGCTTCTTCCATGGGGCTCCCAGGTGCTCTGAGGGGAATTGGGACTGGTAGGGAGGAAGCCATCATTAGGAGGGTTCGACCTGCACCCTAGGATTTGGGAAAGCACATTCCATCTCCCAGAGAAACATAGGGCTGTGTCTGTGAAAAGCCACTAAAGGACTGGGCGCGGTGGCTCACGCCTATAATTCCAGCAGTTTGGGAGGCCGAGGCAGGCAGATCACTTGAGGTCAGGAGTTCAAGACCAGCCTGGCCAACATGGTGAAATCCTGTGTCTACTAAAAATACAAAAATTAGCTGGGCGTGGTGGCGGACACCTGTAATCCAAGCTACTTGGGAGGCTGAGGCAGGAGAATCACCTAAACTCAGGGGGCAGAGATTGCACTCCAGCCTGGGCGACAAGCGAGATTCCGTCTCAAAAAAAAAGAAAAAGAAAAGCCACTAAAGGGGAGCAGAGCTCTGTGGCTGCAAGAGACTATCATGGTGACCCTAGAGGGTGAGGAACATGCGACCGGTGTGGGTAGTCAAGGACTTGTACATGTGGGGAGTTGGTGACCTGACCACTGCTGACCACATCGAATCCTCAGGCAGCCAAGGCACATGTAGATTCACTGTGGGGAGTGCTGAAGCCCTGGGGCTGAGGTTTGTCATTGATCTGGCAATCCACAATCAAGATGAGAAGGAGGAAAGGGCCAAGAAGGTGGGGCAGTGTCACCAGACGCAGCTACTGTGTGTCTATCCTTGCTCCCTTGAGGAGGATGACCTTCCAGCTGGAAACAAGAGGAAAAAAATGCCATCGGGGTCTTAGACCCCGAGAGTGGGGACAGGTTGTTCATATCCTTTGTTTTACGTCTTTCGTGAGTCCAGCTTTTGGGCCTACATGCGGTTTATGCCAACATGAGAAAATGGAGTTATGCCAGTCAAGTGTAGCTGGCAATCCTTGGAGAGATTCCGAAGGGCACAAGGACAGATTTTCACCATTGTAGACTGGTGAATCCAAAGCAGGATTGATGAGTGGATTACGCAACAGATGGTTTTCAGCCTGGAGCTAAGGGAGTTGTGTGGCTGGGAGCTGGCACAGGTCCTCTCAGAGCATGCCTTTGCTGGTGCCAGGCACCACATCTCAGAATAGCCACGTTCAGTGTGCAGTATTCAGTGCCACAAGAATGGCCACAGCCTGTGCCCTGGGCCTTTGCCTCCACAATGTCCCTAGCACCAGGACTTATGCCACCGTTGATCTATCCTGTCACTGCCTATATGTTTTGGGTGAACTACTTCCCTGTTGACTTGGAGGCTCTGGATGCCCTGGTGAATGAATGCTTGATTCCCCGACCTCAATCATGGTTGGGTTCTCTGCTTTGCCTTCATACCCTCTCCTCACCTACCTTTTTACTCGAACGTCCAAGTGCATCCTGCCTGCTCCTGGCAGCTCTGGGTTCTGGCGCCTGCTTCTGTTGATGAACTGATGGAAGCTAAGCATATGCAAAGTCCATTGTGAGGAAGGAAGTAGTTTGATGAGCTGTACCTGGCAGGCAGTCTCTGGTCCTGAGACTCTGCCCTTGGTCCTGTCCTGTTTCTCATTTTCTCTCACCTCTTGGATGAAGACAAGAAGCATGTGCTTATTCTATTTCAGACGACACAAATGAAAAGAGAGCACATTCCCCAGATGATCACCATTGAGATCCAAACAGCTCTCAAAATGACCCAGAAGGATGGCCGGAAACCAAGAAAATCAAGTGTTAAACTATACTTAAGTTGGGGTACATTCTATACTTAAGTTGGAGCAAAAGTCCAGAAACATGTAGAGGAGACGTAAGCTCAGTGTGTGCTGCTGGTGGTGTGAGGTAGTCCATAGCGGGGCCATCCTTTTTGAAACGCTTTCTAACAGTCTGAACTGCCTGGCAGTGGTTGAACTGCCTTGAGGGTAGTGAGTGCTCTGCCCAAGCCCGGACTGCGTGCCTATCCCCGTTGGAAATGAATTTTTTTTTTTTTTTTTTTTTGAGACCAGGTCTCACTGTCGCCCAGGCTGGAGTGCAGTGGTGCGATCTCGGCTCACTGCAGCCTCGACCTCCTGGGCTCAAGTGATCCTTCCACCTCAGTCTCCAGGATAGCTGGGATTGCAGGTGCACACCACCACACCAAGCTAAATTTTCGTTGTTGTTGTTGTGGAGATGGGGTTTTGCCATGTTGCCCAGGCTGGTCTCAAACTCCTGAGCTCAAGAGATTCTCCTGCCGTGGCCTCCCAAAGTGCTTGGAGCCATTGTGCCTGGCAGGAATGATTTATAGGGGGTTCTATCTGGGAGGGAAAGGAAGAAAATGATTTATTTTTGGTCGTCTTTGTGTGAGGCACTTTATCTACATTAACTCCAGTTTAGGCTCAACATGTCCCTGAACAGACACACCCTATTTCATTGATTCTAAGACACATCTCACCCACCGAACCCCATGTGACATCTCTGAGATTACATCGCAGGCTCTAATTGATGCCATTTAATAATTGCTGTCAGCCAGGTGGCAATCTTAACCTGGCTATGGGAAAACCTCCATTGACCCCTTCTGGTGAGATCAAGAATATTCCCTAGACTCAGTTAAATGCAGCATCTCTTGTAGAACAGAGACAGCTGGGGCTCAGGAAGGAGAGCCTGGCTGCCTGGCGTTCTCCCTGTGCCACACAGGGCTCTAATTTGCTGGTTCCAAACACTGATTCCTGGACAAGCTGCACCTGAATCACCTGTGGGACTTAAAAACAATCAGACTGTGGGGTCTCCCGTAGATACTGTGATGCTGTAGGTAGAGATGGGGCCTGGGTGTGTGTTCTGACTTTTCCACGGGATTCTAATCAACAGAGCCAGCTGTGAACCACTAGAACTGAAGACAGTTCAGTCTCTCTCAGGGCTAAAATTCAGGTTTTCCGGCACAGTGGTTTTGATCCTGAACGTATTTGAGGGCCTGGGTCACAGAGCTCTTTACCCCAAGCCCTTGTGGGAGCCAGTGAAACAGGCCGCAGGCGTTAGGCCATGTCCCAGGTCTCTTTGCTCCTCTCTTTGCTGGCTTCAAGGCTTCAGCTGCCGAGGCCCAGCCCAGCCCTGAAGGGAATTTCAGCAACCTGCAGCCCCCTCTTCTCACCTCATGGCTGAAGCTCTCAGGGCTTGCTGACCTCTGCTTCCTCTCCCCAGGGAAGGGTGACCTGATCGGCTGTGAGCTGCCCCGGAGGGAGCAGGTGGTAAAGGCCAACGCCGATGTGAAGGGGCTGACGTACTGCGTCCTGCAGTGTCTGCAGCTGGCTGGCCTGCACGACAGTCTTGCGCTCTACCCGGAGTTTGCCCCGCGCTTCAGCCGTGGCCTCCGAGGGGAGCTCAGCTACAACCTGGGTGCTGGGGGAGGCTCTGCAGAGGTGAGTGTGCTGAGTACGTGCTTGGAGGGGCTGGGGGTGCCGGGGAGCCTGGTGAGGTGGGCAGAGGCTGCGGATGGTGGAGAGCTGTGTGTGAAGCATGGCCTGGTATGAAAGCCCCCACCTCAGTCTACACCCTCTCTGCCCTTCCACACCCATGCGCCCAGCCCAGCATGCGCAGCCACCCCTGCCAGCTCTCCTTGGCCTGTCTGAGGCAGCCTCATCCCGTCCAGAGGAATCTTAGTAAAGAAAGATGAATGCACTGGTGCTGGCAGAGGAAGGGGTGGCTCCTGGGGGTCGGGGCTGAGCAGGGCAGGGACAGGCACCAGCCCTCCAGGTTGCTTCTGAAGAGAGCCTGGTGGCCCCCTCTGCTTTTTCATGGTGAAACAGGACTGTTCTGAGGGGCTTTTGAATTGTTCTGGATTGTCACTAATTCCAAAACAGTTTTTAGTGCTGCATTATCTTGGATAGTTTAATTAGGCTGAGGGACCTGGTAAAGGGGTGGTGGTTTCCGTATTTGGCTAGAATTTCGAGAGGTAGTTAACACCTCCAGGGTTTGGTGGCTTTAGATAGATTTTAGATTAGGATAGTATCATCTATAGGACCTTCAGTGAGAACAGACGTCGGCTATTCTAACAAAGATGGCTCATCCCTTCCAGGGAGATGAAGCCTTGGTAGAGGAGGTGAGTGGGACACAATAGTGACCATCCATGCCGATTCCCTGTCCCCCCTAGGTGGACACCAGCTCCCTGAGCGGCGACAATACCCTTATGTCCACGCTGGAGGAGAAGGAGACAGATGGGGAGCAGGGCCCCACAGTCTCCCCAGCCCCGGCTGATGAGCCCTCCAGCCCCCTGCTGTCCCCTGGTTGCACCTCCTCATCCTCGGCTGCCAAGCTGCTATCCCCACGTCGAACTGCACCCCGGCCTCGTCTAGGTGGCAGAGGGAGACCAGGCAGGGCAGGGGCTTTGAAGGCTGAGGCTGGCCCCTCTGCTCCCCCACGGGCCCTAGAGGGGCTACGACTGCCCCCCATGCCATGGAATGTGCCCCCAGATCTGAGCCCCAGGTGAGCAGACCCTAGGCCCCCATGGCAGAGATGGTGGTGATGAGGCTGAGGCCCTGGGCAGGTGCACCCTATCCTAGGTGCCCATCTAACCATCTTAACTCCTGCTAGCCTATGTGGGCCAAGCCTGCCTCCTCCAGGAAGCCTCTGTGCTCCTCTTTTCTCCTGCTGTCCCACTCCACTGTGTGGTGTGTGGCACACGCTGCTCTGAACTCTCGCATCTCATGCTGCTCAAGCTTGGCCCCCCAGCTAAACCTCAAGCTCCTAGGGGAAGGGACCCCATGTTAGCTTTCTCCTGGGCTCCTAGTCAGTTCCACGCTCCTGTGGCCTGTGTGTGTGGACGCTGGGGCATCCCATCCCATACGACCCCACAGTGGCTGCCTGTCCATTGATTTGTCGTGGTGCCTGGGTTCACAGGGTAGTAGATGGCATTGAAGACGGCTGTGGCTCGGACCAGCCCAAGTTCTCTTTCCGCATGGGCCAGTCTGGCCCGGAATGTAGCAGCAGCCCCTCCCCTGGACCAGGTACCAGGGCCCCGGGATGGTCTAGGTTGGTGGGCAGCCCCTTTGCCTTGTGAACCTCAAGCACTGCTGGCCTCTGAGCCAACAGTGTTAGAGTAACTGGCAGACTGCCTGGAGGCCATCTCACCCCACTACCCCTCTGTGCCGTGCGGGCAGGGGAGTTTGGTGGTGAAGACCGGCACTTTAATTTTGACGTAGCCAGGAACTGGGTTTATGTCCTTGCTCTGTCAGCTTTCTAGCAGTGTGAATTTGGCTTCTCTGGCCCCAGCTTCCTGTCTGTAAAAAAATGGGTTGATGTTTATATTATATAATGTAACTTAAAGCCTTAGCACAATGTCTGGCTAACTGGGGGGATAGAGGGCTGGGGAACCAGGGGTGAAAATGGCTGCAGGCCAGGGAAGTGAACAAGGTAACGAGCTCCTAGAAATGTCCATTTGCCTGGAGGACAGAGCAAGTGACAGGCACAAAGAACAACTTTTTGAGGGGAAGGAGAGCGCTAGGCAGTGTGGCTGAGGGCTGCTGGGTGGTGTTTTCCCTGCCCCTGGAAGTTTGGGCAAAATTCAACACTTTGGGCAAGGCCAGAAGAGATGATCCTAGGAGTCAGGTCCTACCAGGTCAATGTGGTCCAACTGCGGCAAGGCCTAGACCCTCCCACTGCCTGTCTCCTCTTACCAGCCCCAGTTGATAACCCCATCCTACTACCCACAGAGAGTGGCCTGCTCACTGTCCCCCATGGGCCCAGCGAGGCAAGGAACACAGACACACTGGACAAGCTTCGGCAGGCGGTAGGTGAGGGGGACGGTGGAGGTGAGGGGGGTGCCAGGGGCAAACATTCCATGGCTGACTCCATTCTGACCTCACCTCCTCCCGCCCCCGAAGGTGATGGAGCTGTCAGAGCAGGTGCTGCAGATGCGGGAAGGACTGCAGTCACTTCGCCAGGCTGTGCAGGTTGTCCTGGCACCCCATAGGGAGGGTCCATGCCCTAGGGCCTCAGGAGAGGGGCCATGCCCAGCCAGCGCCTCCGGGCTTCTGCAGCCTCTGTGTGTGGACACTGGGGCATCCTCCTACTGCCTGCAGCCCCCAGCTGGCTCTGTCTTGAGTGGGACTTGGCCCCACCCTCGTCCGGGGCCTCCTCCCCTCATGGCACCCTGGCCCTGGGGTCCCCCAGCATCTCAGAGCTCCCCCTGGCCTCGAGCCACAGCTTTCTGGACCTCCACCTCAGACTCAGAGCCCCCTGCCTCAGGAGACCTCTGCTCTGAGCCCAGCACCCCTGCCTCACCTCCTCCTTCTGAGGAAGGGGCTAGGACTGGGCCCCCAGAGCCTGTGAGCCAGGCTGAGGCTACCAGCACTGGAGAGCCCCCGCCAGTGTCAGGGGGCCTGGCCTTGCCCTGGGACCCCCACAGCCTGGAGATGGTGCTTATTGGCTGCCACGGCTCTGGCACAGTCCAGTGGACCCAGGAAGAAGGCACAGGGGTCTGAGTACCAGCCCTAGAACTCAGTGTTGCCAGGCGTGATGCCATCTGCTGTTCAGCCCAACCTCAGAGTGAAGACGGGGTGGCGGCCACCCCATGGACTCCATGTGGCCCGCTGGCTCAGGGCAGGGAGCCTGGAAGCAAAGGAGGGCCTGGCTCCTGACTCTCAGAGAGGGTGGGCTGGAGCCCTGGGGCAGGCCCCTCCTCAGCCTGCTCCTCTGACCTCCCGGTCTCCCTCTGCAGGCTGGGGGCAGAGGCCTGAGGACAAGGAAGGGCTTTGCCATCCCGTGCATGTGCCCCTGCCTCTACCTGTCCCAAATTTTTATATTAAAAAAAATAATAATAAAAGAAACTACTTTGGAACCTGGTGCTTTTTATTTACAAAAGAAAAACAATAAAGGAAGAGTCTGAGGCTAATCTGCTGGAGACACGGGAGTGAAGGTGGCAATGGGGGGGTAGGGTTGTTTTTAAAGAGAGGAAGAGCAGGAGGGGCTCTGGCTCTAGGGAAGCCCGAGGTTCTCAGCCTCTGCTGGCTTCACAACGGCCAGACCTATCCTCCCTCAAAGGCTCAAATCAATGGCCCACAGCTGAGCCTCCCACTGCCCAATCTGGGCAGGTTTTTCCAGGAGCCTGAGTTCCCAGCTCAAGGGGGCTGGAGTGGCAGGGGAAACAGGCCAGAGAGGGCCCACCAGTCCTGCCACCACTCCTCACTGTGGTGTGATCTTGGCAGCCTCGGCCCGGATGAGGGCAATGAGGTCCTGGTTGATGAGGAAGACGAATCGCAGGCTGGCGATCTGGGTGGGAGACAGAGGTGGGGCCAGGCTTGTGTACTGGCTCACCATGCCTAGGTCTCATCCTGGCCTTCCTGCCTCCTCCCCAGCTCACCTCCACCACAGAGTTGTTGCTGAGGCGCCATTTGGAGCCACAAAGCACTGGCCGTCCATCGATGTAGATGGGCCGTCGACCCTCATTGGCAATGAAGAAATCACCGTTGTTCTTCAGCTTGATAACACCTGTGGAAGCACAAAGGAAAAAGGAATGATGGGATTGGGAGGGATTGATGGGATGGGGAAAGGCCAGAGAGCACCAGGAGCCTCCACAGACCAGCTCTGCTTCCTGCAGACACCAAGGAACCCCTGCCTCAGGTGGTTCACGAGGGTCCCTATGGACATCAAGCCCCAGGGCTAGAAAGGACAGCGAGAGGCTGGGAGGGACATCCTCACACTGCTTCCTGCTGGGGCAGGGGGTGGGGGATACCTTGTTTCCGGGAGATCTTCCAGGCTGGACCCTCCAGAGACAGGTCCACATCAATCTGGTTATCCTTGGTTGCTCTGCCCAGGGTGATCTGGGGAAATGGGGCAGGTGAGGGCTGGGACCTGAAGAACTGGGGGAGTAGGTCTATGCAGGCCAGAGAAAGATGAGAAACCAAGGACTACTACACAGAGAAAGGCACTGACAGAGGAAGCACACCTAGGAAGGGTGGGGATGGGCCTGCCTCACCTCGCGTGATCGCATCAGGTACCGCACCATGCGGCCCCGCAGCACTGCCAGTGTCTGGTTGTCGAAGTCCGGAGAGCTCATGCCTAGGGGAAGAGGGGGTTTGGAAGAGCCTACCCCTGAGGGCCAGAATGGAAGACAGGGAACCAGGGCAAGGTTGCCTTCTGGTGCCCAGGCCTCCTCACCTGTGATGCTGTCCACTAGCACCTGCCACTTATGCAGTTCCTGTTCCAGCTGCCGAATCTCTCGCTTCTGGCGCCGGTCAGCCACCATCAGCTCTGGGGTGAGGTGGGGTGGTAAGGAGGGACGCTCTGAGGCCACCAGCACCTTGTACTGCTCCTCTTGATACAGGCAGGAGCTTCCATCCCCTCACTGCCCCATCCGGCCACACTTACCATGTTCCAGGACCTCATCTCGCATGTCCCTGAGGGGCAAGAAGAGAAGGAAGATTTAGGTCCACTTTCAGCTCGCCTGCTACTTGGCTCATTAGGGCATTCCGGAGCCCCTTTAGCCAAGTGGAAGGTGGTATTATTAGGTCTTGGCCCAGCCTCCTTCTCTGGGCTTGGGCTGGGGATAAGGGTAAAGCAGCGGAGCCTAAGAAGGCCCCAGTGGGAGGGGAGGGGGCTCAGCCAGAGGGGCCAAGCACCAACAGGAACCCAAGGGCTGAGGTTGGGCAGCCTGGGGCGCTGTACCCTACAGGAGTGACTCGGCTCTCTCCACCCCTTCCTGTGTCTCCAACCACTCACTTGAGCTTACTGTCATCAATCAGGTCCTCCGCATCAGAGAAGTTCAGCACTTGGTCCCCTTTGGGCAGCGGCTGCACTGAACAAAGGACAGAGGAAGTGTGAGCACCAAGGGTCCCACTGAACCCCATGATGCTGAGCGGACCACTAAGCCAAGTGGACCAGCTGCAGACTGCGCCGGCTGGAGAGCCCAGCACCAGCAAGGGCGCCCATACCAGATTAGGCTGGGTTCTAATTTGGCACAAAGCATCTTTAGGCTTAGCTGAGGGTAGAGGTGGTTCTAGAAAGGGAAAGAAATTAAAATTGACCTTTTGTATGGGCTTCTCGGTGTGCAAAGGGCTTTGATCACACAGCCTTGAACTAAGCAGGGGAGGCACTATCATTAGCTCCATTTTACAGATGAGGAAACAGACACAGGAGTGGGGTTAAATTATGTGACCCTAGTTTGGGATGGAGCCAGGATTTAGATCCTGCTCTCTCGATTCGAAATCTCAACTTCTCCTTCCATCACATAATATGATCTCCAGCATTTCCTGCCACACTGTGAGGGGCTGGGAGGCACCTGCCAGGCAAGTTCCACTGAGAAAGTATGTGCTGGTGGGCGCCGCCCCACCTTAAGCCAATGTCTCTTGATCTGGGGTCATGACCTGCTAATGGGTCATGAAGTTAGTTTCATTTTTTTCAAAAAATGAAATGGAATAGGATAGTGAGCATCAGAGCCCATCAGATATGCTCAGGATAAATACTATTTCATGAAAGTCTTTGTTTTTTTTCCTGGCCAAAATGTGAAAGGAAGTGTGTGCCCACAGACCTAGCTACAGGGAGCGTGAGGCAAGATCTCTTGAGCTGAGAATTCAAGTCCAGCTGAGCAACATGGCAAGACCCTGTCTCTTAAAAAAAAAAAAAATTAAAGGGATTAAGGCTCCCCAAATCTGAAAACCTCTGTCTTTAGGCCAGCCGTTCCCAGGACTGGAGGGTGTGCTCTGTAGCAGCTAGTGGCCATGCAACTGTCAACTGAAGAAGTGAGGGGGAGTGCAGGGGGGGCCACAGATACTCCTCTTCCTCCCCCGAGGTGAGACTGTACAGGGGGAACTGAGGCAGTCACTCCATCAAGTCCCTCCCCACCAGAGTTGCCTCAAGTTCCACGAATCTCATGTTCAGCTGACTTGACAGCTAAGCAATGTGTCCTGCCTGTTCCTAGGGTCTCCTAGCTCTCAACGGCAAAGGATAAATCAAATCCCCATATACAAAAACTCTTGAAGGAATAAATAAAACTTTCACGATAAGGCTTTTAGTTAACAAATACATTTGCACAAAATAACTTTCTTCTTTTTTTTTTGAGACGGAGTCTCGCTCTGTCATCTAAGCTGGAGTGTAGTGGCGAGATCTTGGCTCACTGCAACCTCTGCCACCCGGGTTCAGCAATTCTCCTGCCTCAGCTTCCTGAGTAGCAGGAATTACAGGTGTGCGCCACCAGGCCTGGCTAATTTTTGTATTTTTAGTAGAGACGGGGTTGCACCATGTTGGTCAGGCTGGTCTGGATCTCCTGACCTCGTGATCCAACCACCTTGGCCTCCCAAAGTGCTGGGATTACAGGCGTGAGCCACCGCGCCCGGCAAAACTTTCAAAATAGTGACAAAGGAACTAGCTTTAGCAGTAAAAAGGAAAATTATCCAGTCAGTATCTGTTCTCTCTGTGGGGATTCTGTGATATCTGAGTCGGAGGAAGAGGCAGAATTTTGGAAGCCGCAGGAATAAAGAGGGCTGCCCCTGGACCACTAAAATCAGAGGTCCTTAGGAATGGAAGATGGGGCCTCCCTCTGATGAGATTTCCTAAAATGCTCCTGCAGGAATACTTTTTCTAAGCAGAAGCTGCAGGCAGGACCCTGGTAGTAAGGTGATGGGTACCAAAGAAGCTTCATGTTTGAACTGTGTGAAAAACTATGTAGAGGGCAATGGGCAGTACTTTTAGAAAGTGAGAATGTGCTTGTACTATGGAAATCAGAACCTGAATTACAGACCTCATTGGGGAGTTCCTCCAGTTTAATCACACTGTTTTCTTACCCCCGTCACTGGGAGAGGGAGTGCTGTGCTGCTGGGGCAAGGGGAAGCAGGGAGCAGTGTGGCTCTTGGGGAAAGGGAGACAGATGGACTGGGTGTGAAGTCCCAGTGGGGATTTATGAATGGCCTGAGGGCAGCTTGACAGCACTGACAGCCTAGTGGGAAGAGAAGAGGAAGAAGGAAGACAGAATGAAGAATGGAGAGAGGCAAAGAGCAGAAAAGCTCAGAAAAAGTGGTTATTACCTCTAGGGTGGAAAACAAAGTGAAGGGTGGGCAGGGAGGAGGACTTTCTCATTTTGCTCATGTTTGAATGTTATCCATAACAATTAATGCGTTATTTATGCGAGGATAAAATGTGTCATGAAAAAACAAAAGACAAGAAGTGGTAGATAACTCCGCTATTTGGACCTTTTGCCCAAGATTCCAGGCAATGTTGGCTACTCTTATGATGATGCTGAAGACCATTCCAGCCACTTTCTCTCTCTGGAAAAGAGTAGGTTTTGTTGCAATGTGAGGTGAACAAGACACTGGGGGTCACTGAGGAATCTGTTACAGGGCACTTGAAGGCAGCTGTGTCGAGTACTTCAGACACACACACATGCACATGCACACACCCCCATTGTGCCAGCTCCTGGGGCGTTACCTGTCTGGTCCTCCAGCAGGTAATACTGCTTCATGAGCTGCCAGTGTGCCTGCAGGGCCTTCGCGGTACGGGCCAGGTAGAAGGCATCGGGGTGTCTATGCAGCAGGTCCTGGAAGGTCTCCAAGGTGGGCTGGCTGGTCTGGAGGGCAAGAAACATTCTCTAGGCATCTGGGCTTTTTCACACATGCCTCTGCCTTATCATCTCTACCTCCCACCTTAGCACCCCCCAGGAGCTGGAAGAAGCAAACTAGTCACCCAGGGAGTCAGGCTTGGCTCTTCCTGAGGTCCCTGTCACAAAGGCCCCTGCCGACGTGCATGCGTGTGCACGTGTACACATCCAGACAGTGGGTAGGGAGCTCTCCACATCAGTGGTTTTCTAAGTGGTCTAGCTCTCCCCGTGCCCTGATCCTCCACTTTCCCAGCCCTCAGCCTTACCGATCCCACTTTGCTCAGCAGCTGCTCCTCAGCCTTGCTAAACAGGGCCTTGCTCTGGATGGCTGCAATAGCCTCTGGGTGCAGCTGCCTCATGGCCTGACAGGCCAACCTGGACACAGAAAGATACAGAGGGGAGGGCTGAAGGAAAGGTGTCTAGCAATCTGTGGTTCCTACTATTTCTCCCAAACCTACAGGCTTTTGAGATTCAGAACCTAGAGGCCAGGCCCTCATCAGAAAGGGCCTAAGGCTTAGCAGATAACCTGTGGCTCCACAGGTTTGTCAAGTGAATGAACGGCCAACTCACAAAACGGAGGCCCCTATGTCCCCTTCACACCCAGTCCTTCCTGACGCTGAGCCTCAGACCAGCTGCTGCTCCCTCCAAGTTCTTCCTCCTTACTTCGCCAAAGCTGTCACCCCCTAGCCACTGCCTACCACCACCTCCTTCCAAGCTGAGCCCAGTCCATTTCCTATCAGAACTGCGGCTACAACTTAAGTGGTGCCAGGGTCTGTGGAGATGATGGGTGTTAAGCATCCAACCAAGCCCTGAAGACGTTAAGTGACTGAGGAGGAGGAAATGTGTGCTGCATGTGTACATGAGTTTATTTGGAAGCCTGTGGCTACTGGAGCTAGAAGCGGGCTTGGTGTTCTTCTATTAGGAGGATAAAACTGTAGGAGGTCAATGTGGGAAGGTTGGAGGTGACCTGCCCAAAGCCACAACACACACAGTGCACTCCGGGCACTCATTTTAGTCTTCTCCCCCGTGCTATTCCCTCTGCCTTCAGACTCCCTTGCCTGGAGGCAGGAAGAAACTTCTCTTTAAAGCCTCTCAGGCCTCAGTATCACCCCCAAGGAGCCTCCAGGAGTCCCGACTCCCAGAACCCTCCTGGGGCCCTGGTACAACTCCCTCTGCTCCAGGACCCAAATTCTGGTGTCCCCAGTACCTCCCCATTGCTGGAACCAGCTCCCACTCACTTGGAGATGACAGGATCATACAGCAGGGCGTACCAGCGCTCCTGGACTTCCCGAAGGGTGAAGCGGCAGCTGAACTTCACACCCAGGTGGACGGAGGTCAGGTCGTTGGTCTGCAAGGCCCCAGAGGGATTTGCTCCAGCCTTGGAGCTGGGAAGAACCCTTCTTTGCCACCCACAGGGCCCTGCTGGGCTAATTTTGGGGTGTGAACTGGAGGCTGGGGGGAAGGGAGACACTAAGCCTATGGTAGGGGCACTACCTGCAACACAGCATTTATGAGCAGGAGGTCATCTGCAGGCTTCCAGCGGCCCAGATCCTTGGTCACCTGAAGTGGCTGTTTACTCTTCTTCACACGCTTGGTGAGTCCAGGGGCTGGGGCTGGGCTGGGTGGCACAGGAGTGCTGGGGGCTTTGGATACCTGGGCAGAGAACAGGAATAAACTGAGCTCAAAACCAGCATCCAGTCAGCTGGCGCTTCATGACTAGAGTTTCACATATTCCGTGGCAGCGGCAGCCCCAGCCCCAGCCTCAGCACCAACTCCAGCCCACAAAAGGAAGTACAGGAAAGGAGCTCAGCTTTCTAATACCCACCCCCTCCCATCAAGTTACTTCTATATAGTCCTTGACCATATGGGGTCTTCTCTTTGCTGGCGGTACCCCCGACCCCAGAGTGAAAGGTGGGTGGGGAGGATACCGGGAAAGCACTCTTGCTGGTGCAGTGTCTAGGGCCAGAGCAATGCCACCTGGGGGTTATTTTTACACTCTGCAGTGCTGGGAACAGGCTGTCTGCTCCCAGAATAGATGTATGCTCCATGCCTCCCACACGGAATGTGATACAGGATGCAATAGCAGGGTTGGGGGTGGGGGCTGCAACAAAAAATGGGGAGTAGAGAGAGGTGGGTTCCCAGGAGAAAGGCATCTGAGATGAGGGCTAGGGCAGCTTGGTCGTCTCACCAGCCTGCTCTACAGGGCTCCTGGCAGCTGGCAAAGGTTCTGGGGAAATAGGAAATCTGGCACTACCTCCCATCCCCTAAGTCTCCCAATTCCTCACCTTCTTCTTCTCACTGGAGGAGGGTTCACTCCCTGAACAGCGCCCTGGTTCCACCCCACTGGCCCCCTTCGCCCGGGTAGAAGACTTTGCCAGGCTGCTCTCCACCAGCTCATCATCAAACTTCTTCCTCTTGATGAACCTGTAAAGGGCCTGCCCAGTGAACACTCCTTACCCCACCCTGGTACCCATTCACACACACCCAGCCCACAAAAGAGAGCAGGTGCCCAGTAAGGTGCTAACTGCTCCAGCCTGCTTTCACTTTACACCACAGCCCAGCTCAGCGGCCATGGAACTGCTACACTCCAGCCCTCTGAGATGACAGGGGATCACGTCACAAAGACTTCACGTCAGAGACCTAAGATCTCCCTCCCCTGCCCTCAGTCCCACAGGGAGGGATTTAGCAGGGACAGGAAAAGCACAAGGCTCTGCCAATATAAGGCCCCAGAGGGGATCAGGCAGCCATTCCCAACAGAGGTGGAGGCAAGTGGCACTTAACGCCATAGACCTTCTACCCTTTCCCAGTTCCTCGCCCTCCGAACCCTTACTACCTGGAAGAGCTTCTCCGTTTAGGGATGGTGCCCAAGGCCTGGGAGGAGGCTCGCTTCTGCCCTGCCAGTGACTCCTCATCCTCTGAGCGGCTGGCAGTGCCTGATGCCATCAGGGATGAATCTAGCAGCCCCTGAGAATCTAGAAAGAGAGAAATGGTGGATTCGGGCCTCCTCAGATCCTAGAGCCTCTGCAAATGGGACCCCTCCCCAGCCCCCTTCCCCTGCCAGCCCTCTTGGCCCCTCCCCTGCCTCCTTGACACTTGAGGTTTTAAGGTAGAGTTCCTTGGCCATTCAGATCCCATCTGGGCTCAGACCTGGCCCAGACCTTCCACGCTGGGCAGTTCCCCCGGTGCCACGTGTCATGTCGTGCAGCACATGGTGCTCAGGTCAGACTGGTGATGCCGACACGCTGGGCTCTGGGCATAACTGCTCCCTCTGCCATCAAAATGCAGCCATGCTAAAGAGCAGCAGCTCAACAGCAAGTCAGTCAATTGTGGCTCTGCCGACAGGTACATGGGTGGTGCTGGCCCAGGGGGAGGTGGCAAGGCCTAGCCAGGACCGAAAGACACACGTGCCAGGCACAGGGTGGAATCAGCAGACCTTGGCGCCCGAGCATTTGGGGAGCTGTCCCGGCCTCATACTACCTTTGTCCATCCTCTTACAGTCCCAAAGCCACTGGTTCCAAACCACAGGGCTAGGAGGAAGGATCCCACAGGCTCATCCAAGGATTCTGACCAGGTGAGCTTAAAGGCTGAGAGGAGATTCTGCAAAGAAGAAATGAGGCTCCCTGAGGTTCAGATTTCCAACTGGCCAGCCTCACTTCCTTATACTGGCTCAAGTCCCCCAGGGTCCCTTAAGCTAGGGAAGGTACAAGGAGAGGAAAGAGGCATAAGGCCCCACTCTGCCAATAATAATCTTAGACATCATGATAACAGTCCATGATAACAGCTATGGACTCCAGAAAAGTGTGCAAACACATATTATTTTAGAGGGTTCATGGACCCTCTAATTCTACTGATATCTCCTAGGTTAAGTGCCTTGACTATAAACTAGCAAGAGACGGGATTCTTCGGTCCACTTTTTCTTTACTTCAGCTGTCCACTCAGCTCAGCAGCACCAGCCTTCCCCTCCCAGGCCAAAGCAGGAAAAAAAGAAAGGGAGACAAAACTCCAAACAGTCCATCTCGTTGGGGTTTTTTTTTTTTTTCATTTGGGGTTTTTACTGAAGATTTAGAAAGCGGTATTTGCATGAGATACCATCTCGTGGAAACCAAAAACCACTGTTTGGGAAGTGCGTGATTATCAACCTCCCTGTGCCCCAACAACCCCTGGAGAACCCAGGTACTGGACTTTCTCGGGGCGTTCCTCTCGTGAGTTCCCACTTCTTCTAACCAGGGTGGCTCTTAGCTCAGTGTTCTAGCTCTGCCCCCAGGTGAGCCTGTCGCTCTCCGCTCCATAGGCTACGACTGAGAATCTTGACATCTGAGGAGAGGGCGAAGGGGCCCGAGCTTGCCGGCAAACTGAGGTAGGGTCTGTGCCCGCTTCCTTCTCTGGCCCTCCGCCCCTCGTTCTCCCACGAGTGCACACCCAAGGTGGGGGATCGGTCCAGGTCTGTCTCAAGAACTCGGGGTAAGAGCACTGATGAAGTCACCTCTGCAACTCAAAGCAGAGCACCAAGTAGCCTTGGTTTGAGACCCACAGGCTGGTGGCTGGAGAGGTGGGGGTAAACTCGCAAGCCCAGTCTCACCCCGCGATCGCCATGCCTTTGCGCATGCGTAACACCTCGAGCCAGAGTCTAACCGGGTCCGGCCCACGCATGCGCAGCTTTTCGGGGAGCCACCGGGGCGTGGCCCCAAACTTTGGGGAGGTCGTCCCCGTCGGCACTCTGGAAAACTCCATTTCACCCCCAACTCCTTTAAGAACCCTCAGAGGCGAACCGCGAGGTCTCACCATTCCTAGACTGCCAGATCCAACAATTTCTCCGCGGCGACGGTAGCAGCCGCAGGGCCAAAGCCGGCTTCCGTGAGGTACGTCTACTTCCGGTTTACGAACCAGGGTCTGGCAACCTCTTCCGGTTCGTCTTGGCAACGTGTGTGAAGGGGGCGTGGCCATTTTACCGAAGCTTTAAATATTTTACTAATAGCGGAAAGTAAAAGCTTTCCTAGTTGGGACAGCATATAGGGAAACATTATGGATTATAGGTACCGAGGAGGTAGCCTGGCTTGAGGGGGCAGTTAAAGGGAAAGGCGAGACTTAGGGCGAGACCGAGCGGGGCTAATTTGAGGCGACGCGGGAAGGGCGGGACCGCGGACTGGATTTCGACTTCCAAATTCACGCGAGGTATAGGAGTCTGAGGGTTGCACAGGACGTTATGCATTGTTTGACTCCTCCAGCGCCTTTAGAGAAACTTCTCTCGGGCTCGCCTGCTAGCACTAGTGGGGGGATAATGTAACCAGGGAGATGTGGCGGACAGAAAGTGCAGGGAGTCTCTGAGGAGCGGATGGAGGATCGTGGGTCGCTTTACTAAGCAGAAAAAGACCCTGCCAGAAGGAGTGGTGTCCGCTTGGTCCCGTCAGCCGGACCCACCTGGACGGCTAGGGCCACCTGTGGTCGCCGGGAGGTAAGAGAGAAAACCAATGGAAGCACCTTCAGAGGAGAGTGCCTCGGAAGGAATCTTGGGATGGGAGAACGAGCCTGTCGGAAAAATTGGGAATTTGGGGCTGTCAGAGATGCCCTGGAAAACTAGAAAGACTGTTCTCTAAAAGAGGAGTTCTATTTGTTTTATGCTCCCTTTGCGAGGTACTAAAGTGTAGCAGTTATAGAGAGACATACTTCAGCTCGGAGTAAGATTCAGTTCCAAAGCTGCCCATCAGAAGTGTCGAGCACACATCACGTGGACATTGCCAGAGAATTCAAGTATCCCAAATGAGAGACTGGCCCTTTTGGCCCTGACAGTATACGATAGACGTCTGCTTCAAGAGTACCCACCTCATTTACTGTTCTGTGGACTTGCTTAATGAGTACGTGCTTATTTTAACTCTCATGAAAGATTGTGAGTTTTATTCTTTAACAGGCACTTGATTAAATATGTTATGTAAATCTGTGAAAATATCAGAAAACCAATGATTTTTTTTTTTTTTTTTTTTTTTTTTTTAGTCTAGATCGTCCTCTTCCATTGCCCAGGCTGGAGTGCAGTGGCCCAATCTCGGCTCGCCTCAAGCTCCGCCTTCCGGGTCTCCATTCAAGCAGTTCTCCTGCCTCAGCCTCCCAAGTAGCTAGGATGACAGGCACGTGCTACCATGCTCAGCTAATTTTTGTAGAGACAGGTTTCTACCATGTTGGCCAGCCTGGTCTTGAACTCCTGACCTCTTGATCAGCCTGCCTCGGCCTCCCAAAGTGCTGGTATTACAGGTGTGATCCACAGCACCCGGCCTGAAATAATTTTTATAAAAAGTGATTACATCGAACATTAATAATATTAATATTAAATATATATGAAATGATAACTATTAAAAACATACAGAGGAAAAGACAGTTGAAGGAAATGCACCATAATGTTCGCATATGTCCAAGTGTTAGTAGTAGTAATTTTTTAAAAAATTATTTTCCAACTTTTTTATACATGGTTTTTAAATTTTATTTTTTTGAGACAGAGCCTTCCTCTGTTGCCCAGGCTGGAGTGCAGTGGCACGATCTCGGCTCACTGCAACTTACACTTCCCGGGTTCAAGCGATTCTCCTGCCTCAGCCTCCCGAGTAGCTGGATTGCAGGCATGTGCCACCATGCCTGGATACTTTTTGTGTTTTTAGAGATGGCGTTTCACTATGTTGGCCAGGATGGTCTCAAACTCCTGACCTCAAATGTTCCACCCACCTTAGCCTCCCAAAGTGCTGGGATTACAGGCGTGAGCTACTGCGCCCAGCCATATTTTACAATGAAAAAAAAAATAGGTTCTACACAACTTCTTTTTATTGGTTGATTGATTTTGAGGCAAAGTCTCGCTCTGTTACTCAGGCTGAAGTACAGTGGTGTAGTCTTGGCTCACTGAAACCTCCACCTCCTGGGTTCAATTGATTCTCCTGCCTCAGCCTTACAAGTAGCTGGGATTACAGGTGCCCACCGTCATGCCTGGCTAATTTTTGTATTTTTAGTAGAGACGGGGTTTCGCCATGTTGGCCAGGCTCATCTTGAACTCCTGGCCTCAAATGATCTACCCGCCTCAGCCTCCCAAAGTGCTGGATTATAGGCGTGAGCCACTGCACTGAGCCACAACTTCTTGAGTGAGAAAGGAGAAAGGAAAACTCTTGGCTCCCAGCTGCCTTAGGTAATTCCTTCCCCCAAGGTGTCATGAGGGAAAGGTGGTGGTCACCATCATCTCCATTTTGGTGCCTGGAAACTCAAACTTCCCCTCTGGTCCTCAATCCTCCCTACTACTGGAGAAAAAGAAACCTGGGCACCCTTGTGGTATGGATGCAGCGATTTCTAAAGGGCAGCTTTCTGCTCAAGATTGTGAGTTTTCTGTTTACACAGTGTGGTGGACTATACTAGCTATAGTTAGTTATATATAGTGTAGTATCTATACTAGATGAAAATTCTCAGGATGGTCTTCTGTGAAGAGGTGATGACTGAGCTGAGATTTGATAGTCGATAGGAAACCAGTCATGCAATGAGGTGGGGTACACTGACCCCATCAGAGGGGATAGCTGTGGTTCCAAAACTGGAATTAGTTTGGTGAGTTTGAGGAACAGGAAGGAGCCCGGTGTGGCTGGAGCAGGGCGATGAATAAAAAGAGGGAAAGAGTTGAGAACAGAGAAGTCATCAGAGGGCAGCCCAGGGCAGCCCATGCCAGCCCATGTAGTTCTCAGTATGGATTTTGGTCTTTACTCTTAGTTCATTGCAAAGCTCTTAAAGGATCACAAACAAGGGCATCCTATGATATGATTTAAGTTTGAAAATGATCCCTCTGGCTGCTTGTGAAGAATAGATTGCAGGGGGCAAAAGAGGAAGCAGAGAGATCAGGTAAAAGGATATTGCAGTGATCTAGGTGAGAGGTAAACCCAGGTGGTAAACCCAGGTGGGCATGTGGGGGTGGTGAAGATGGACAGGAGCTGTGACTGTGTTACATTTTGGAAATAAAACCCCAAGGAGTTGCTGATGGATTGGATATGGAATATGAGGGAAAAGGAACAATCAAGGATGGAACTGAGATTTTTGACCTAAGAACCTGGGTGGATGGTAGAACCCCCTGCTTCAGAATATATCCAGAATGTGACCCTATCTTAGCAGTTTTCCATGGTCTGCTGGTCCAACTCCCCATTATCCATTATCTGTTACCTGGAATATAGCAAGAGTTCCCTAACTAGTCTCCCAGCTTTCATCCTTACTGCCCTTCTTTAGTTTATTCACAGCAGCTGGGGTATTCCTATTACACTGGCAATCTACTCACATCCTGCTTCTGTTCAAAGTCCTCCATCTTCCTCAGGATAAAAGCTCATGGCCCAGCCCCTGTTGCTTCTCTGGCTTCACCTCCTGCCCTTCTCACTTGCTCTTTCAAAAATTTCAGTCCTTATCCCCTGCGCACTGTACCTCTTCTTGGCTTTCTCCTTAGCCCTTATTATCTTCTAATGTATGATGTAGTTTACTTATTTTTTTCTGTTTACTGTAAGTTTTCCAGTAGTAGAATGTAAGTTTTAGGAAGGCAGGGTTTTTGTCTCTTTTGTTCACTGCTATAGTAGGTGCTTAATAAATATTTATTCAATAAGTATCTTACATAAATTGACTGCAGAGGAGAAGTCTTCAGAGGAGCAGGTTTGTACAGGGGCAGAAACAAAAAGTTCTGTTTTAGACATGTTAAGTTTGAGGTGCCTGTAAGGCATCTTGGTGGTGCTGTAGAGTAGAGAGGTGGGCACATTAGTTGGGTCAGGAAAGAGGCCTGGACTGGTGATATCCACTGAGGAATCATCATCAGGAAGATCTGGATGTGGATGCGTAGGGAGAGATTGTGGATAAGAGAATGAGGAGGGCCCAAGACCATTTCTTGGGGCATGCCAACATTTAGGGCAAGGCAGAGGAAGAGGGGCAAGAAAATAAACCAAAAGAAGGACGTGGATAAAGAGAAAAGCTAGCAATGGCACCCATCATCCAGCTTCCAGTTAACTCTCCCTGGCTGTAGAACAGTGGTCCCCAAGCATTTTAGCGCAAGGACTGGTTTTGTGGAAGACAATTTTTCCACAGCTGGGGTGTTGGGGAACATGGTTTCAGGATGAAACTATTCCATCTCAGATCATCAGGCATTAGATTCTCATAAGGAGCGTGTGACCTAGATCACTCGCATGTGCAGTTCACAATAGGGTTCTCCCTCCTATGAGCATCTAATGCCACCGCTAATCTGACAGGCAGCGGAGCACAGAGCTCAGGTGGTAATGCTCACTTGCCTGCTGCTCACCTCTTGCTATGCAGCCCAGTTCCTAACAGGCCACAGACTAGTACATGTTGGGGACCCCTGCTCTAGAGTAGTCTTTCGTAGTCAGGCACTCTTTCCCCGGGGTTGATGTGGTTTACAATGGAGGCCACGTTCAGGTTCCTTCTGGATCTTTGCTCAGGGCCCCAGGCTCCTTCTTCTGGGGGATTAGAACACAGTGGTTAAGAACATAGGCTCTGGCCGGGCGCAGTGGCTCACGCCTATAATCCCAGCACTTTGGGAGGCCGAGACGGGCGGATCACGAGATCAGGAGATCGAGACCATCCTGGCTAACACGGTGAAACCCCGTCTCTACTAAAAAAATACAAAAAATTAGCCGGGCGTGGTGGCGGGTGCCTGTAGTCCCAGCTACTTGGGAGGCTGAGGTGGGAGAATGGCATGAACCCGGGAGGCAGAGCTTGCAGTGAGCCGAGATCGCGCCACTGCACTCCACCCTGGGCAACAGAGCAAGACTCCGTCTTAAAAAAAAAGAAAAAAAAAAAAAGAACATAGGCTCTGGCCAGGCCTGGGAGCTCACGCCTGTAATCCCAGCACTGTGGGAGGCCGAGGCGGGCAGATCACTTGACCTTAGGAGTTCGAGACCAGGCTGGGCAACATGGCGAAACCCCTTCTCTACTAAAAATACAAAAATTAGCCCGGTGTGGTGACACACACCTGTGGTTCCAGCTATTTGGGAGACTGAGGTAGGAGGACCTCTTGAGCCTGTAGAGGTCAAGGCTACAGTGAGCCATGATCGCACCACTACACTCCAGCCTGGGCGACAGAGTGAGATGCTGTCTCAAAAAAAAAAAAAAAAACCCTCCAAAAATATAGGCTCTGTGAGTACGTAGAACTAAACAGTAAAAAACAACATAGGCTCTGGAGTCATAGTACGTGGTTTGAAACTGCCTGTATCACCTATCAGCTTATGACTTTGAGCAAGTTACATTATTGTGCCTCAGTTTCATCATCTGTGGGGAAATAATAGTCCCCACTTCATTAGGATGGTTGTGAGGAGTAAATCACTTACTACTGAAACAAACAGGTGGTGTATAGCAAGTGTTCAAAAAATGTTAGCTGTTGTTACTGCTCTTAGGGCTTAGGTCTGAGTGCCTCCTGTCAGGTGGTCTGACTCTAGGACCCAGACTTTGATAGCACAGCCCCTTCCCACTCTTGTCCGCTAGAGCAGGACTAGTTGCTCTCTTATCTAGGGCTGCTACCTCCTGGGACCCAGTCAGAGGACATAGGATCTTGCTGCTGTTGGCTCAAGTATTTTATCTTCCTAGGGAGTCAAATCAAATAAAGCTGTTGACCAATACTAAGTTACCTTGGGATTCGCAATGCAATTTAAGTCAGCATACACTGAACTTGAGATCTGTATACTGTGTTTTTTGTTTGTTTAAGGGAAGAGAAACTATCTGCAAAGGAAGATTCTCAAACACAGATTGAAACCCTCTGAGATATTGACCCCCTAGATTAGAAAATCACAGATAAAACTGTATGAAACCTCCAGCTTCTGTAACATGATAAAATAAACACATTTTACTCCAAAGGCCAGAATCATGCTTACTGAAGAAATCTGGATTATTCTCATTAATTAGGTGTGTTACAAGGATGGCCCCTATGACTCTTTTTATTTAATTTTCCTTTGGAAGTACTGGCCTACGTAATTAAAGAAGAGAAAAGAAATGAGATATAAAAACTAGAAGAGTTAAAATATTTATGATATGATAGCCTACATGAAAAATCCAGGGATATCAACTGAAAAACTAATACAAATAAGATATTTTAGGAAAATGGGTAGAAATGAGTATTTTTTTAAAACTGCCTGTTTGACAATATAAGATAATAGATTGTATTGTTTGCAACAGCAACAACACAGTAAACCAAGTGCAATAAATGTGCTAGATCTAGGTACCTGCATTAATCTGTTTTCACGCTGCTATAAAGATAATACCAGAGACTGGTAATTTATAAAGGAAAGAGGTTTAATTGACTCACAGCTCCTCATGGCTGGGGAGGCCTCAGGAAACTTGCATTCATGGCAGAAGGGGAGGGGAAGCAGGCAACTTCTTCACAAGGTGAAAAGAGAGAATGAGTGTGAAGGAGGAACATTTACATAACCATCAGACCTCATGAAAAGTCACTATTACGAGAACAGCATTGGGGAAACTGCCCCCATGATCCAATCACCTCTCACCAGGTCCCTCCCTGGACAGGTGGGGATTATGGGGATTACCATTCAAGGTGAGAGTTGGGTGGGGACACAGAGCCACGCCATGTCAGTGCCCCAAACTCAAATGCCACCAAAGGAAGTCTGAATAAATGGGAAGGCATGTTCTGTTTTTGGGTGGAAAGACTCACTATTATAAAGATGTCAGCTCTCCATAAATTAATCCATAAATTTAACACAGATCTAATAAAAATACCAACAGAGTACACAACCTGAATATAAATTCATATGGAAATTTTTGCATCAGGGATAACCATGTTGCTTCAGTAGCATCCCCAGAATGAAAAACAACCAACCAAAACGAAACAAAAAGAATAGCCATGAGAACATTTTGAAAAGTAAGGTTAATGAGAGGAGAAGCGCTATACCACATATTAAAACAATAGCTAAAATAGTAAAATCCAGGGAATACTAGCACACACATAAGCATTTTGATCAAGAGAACATAATAGGCCGGGGGTGGTGGTTCATGCCTGTAATCCCAGCACCGTGGGAGGCCCAGTTGGGCAGATAACCTGAGGCCAGGAGTTCGAGACCAGCCTGGACAACATGATGAAACCCTGTCCCTACTAAAAATACAAAAATTAGCCTGGCATGGTGGTGTGCACCTGTAATTCCAGCTACTCAGAAGGCTGAGGCAGGATAATCACTTGAACCTGGGAGGTGGAGGTTGCAGTGAGCTGAGATCACGCCACTGCCCCTCCACCCTGCGTGATAGACTGAGACTCCATTTCAAAAATAAATAAATAAATAAAAAATAACATAATAGTCCAGAAATAGACTTCAGGCATTAAAAAGTTTAGTAAATGATAAAGATGGCATTGTCTGTCAGTAGGGAAAAATGGATGATATGGTAAGTAGCAATGAGACAATTGTGTAGTCACCTGGAGAAAAATAATGTGGTATCTCTTTTCAGTTTTTTTTTTTTTTTTTTTTTTGAGGCGG
>NW_012114611.1:1389968-1410773 GCF_000951035.1 Colobus angolensis palliatus | reverse complement strand
GTTAGCCAGGATGGTCTCGATCTGCTGACCTCGTGATCCGCCCGTCTCAGCCTCCCAAAGTGCTGGGATTACAGGCTTGAGCCACCGCGCCCTGCCATTTTTGTGTTTTTAGTGGAGACGGGATTTCACTGTGTTAGCCAGAGTGGTCTCGATCTCCTGACCTCATGATCTGCCCGTCTCAGCCTCCCAAAGTGCTGAGATTACAGGCGTGAGCCACCGCACCCGGCCCTCTTTTCAGTTCTTACACTGAAATAAATCCATATGAAACAATTATGTTTAAGTAAATGTAAAAGGCCAGGCTTGGTGGCTCATGCCTGTAACCCCAGCACTTTGGGAGGCCGAGGCAGGCAGATCACTCAAGGTCAGGAGTTCGAGACTAGCTTGGCCAACATAGTGAAACCCTGTTTCTACTAAACATACCAAAAATTAACCAGGTGGGTACCTGTAATCCCAGCTACTCAGGAGGCTGAGGCAGGAGAATTGCTTGAACTTGGGAGACAGAGGTTTCAGTGAGCTGAGATTGTACAACTGCACTCCAGCCTGGATGACAGAGTGAGGCTCCGTTTCCAAATAAATAAATAAATATAGAAGAGTAAAACCACAAATTTATAATGTCGCAGTAGAGAAAGTGTTTTCCAGAATGGCACACATTTTCTCATAGCTTAAAAAAAGATTCTGTCAACATAAAAATCTATAATTTCTACAGAGCAAAAAACATAAAGACAAATGGCAAAGTAGGAAAAATATTTGCAACCCATATTATAGTCAGAGGGGCTAATTTGCTTAATATGTAAAAAATCTCTACAAATCAATATGAAAAATAACAAATTCAATAAGAAAATGGGATGGTTAATGGAAAGATAAATGTCTCTTAAACATGAAAAAATACTCAGCCTCACTCACAAGACAATTGAAACTACATTTAGTATAATTTTTCACCCACAGATTGGCAAAAAATCTAGATGTTGGACACTTAGCCTTGGCATGGTTGTAGGGTAATAAGCACTCTCGTGTTGCTGTTAGAACTGTAATTCGGCCGGGCGCGGTGGCTCAAGCCTGTAATCCCAGCACTTTGGGAGGCCGAGACGGGTGGATCACGAGGTCAGGAGATCGAGACCATCCTGGCTAACACGGTGAAACCCCGTCTCTACTAAAAAATACAAAAAACTAGCCGGGCGACGTGGCGGGCGCCTGTAGTCCCAGCTACTCGGGAGAACCTGGGAGGCGGAGCTTGCGGTGAGCTGAGATCCGGCCACTGCACTCCAGCCTGGGTGATAGCGAGACTCCCTCTCAAAAAAAAAAAAAAAAAAAGAACTGTAATTCATTAAGACTTGTCAGAATTACAAATGCGTAGAATTTCTGATCCAGTGTACCTTCACATATGCAAAATAAATTATATATAAAATTATCAGCCATGTGTGGTGGCTCACACCTGTAATCCTAGCACTTAGGGAGGCCAAGGTGGTAGGATTGCTTGAGCCCGGGAGTTCAAGACCAGCCTGAGCAAAGTAGCGAGACCTCGCCTCTACAAAAAAAAAAAAAAATGAAAATTAAAAAATTAGCTGGGTGCTGTAGTCCCAGCCACTTGGGAGGCTGAGGTGGGAGGATTGAGCCCAGGAGTTCAAGGCAGCAGTGAGGTATGATCACGCCATTGCACTCCAGCATGGGACAAAGGGAGACCACCTCTCTTAAAAAGAAAAAAAAAAAAGAAAACAGTTATCAACTAGAGCATTGTT
Source organism: Colobus angolensis palliatus (assembly GCF_000951035.1). Lineage (NCBI taxonomy): Eukaryota > Metazoa > Chordata > Mammalia > Primates > Cercopithecidae > Colobus > Colobus angolensis. The sequence goes on along the minus strand of NW_012114611.1, from coordinate 1,409,037 downwards.
CATACTAGCAAGTTTAGCAAAAACCAACTCACATCTCTCACTAGAGGACTAATTAAATAAATCATTGCACATGCATACAATAGAATATCATACAAGCAGGCTGAAGAGCTGTCACAAAAATCTTTATAGGCCATGATTGAACTTTATCCTAAGAAGAATGAAGAGCCATTAATGAATTTTTAAGCAGAAGTGTGGAATCAGACCTGCATCTTAGATGTCTCTGGCTTAGTATGGAGCATAGATTGAAAGAGTAAAACAGAAGCCAGGGAGATTAGTTGGTGGCTCGATTTAGGGTAGTCACTGAGGGGAAGACACAGAAGATATAGACAATGACAGGGCTTGGTGAGAGATTGCATGAATGGGTGCAGGAGCTCAGGCACCTGTGATGCCCGGTTCAGGCTTTGGTAGTGGATGAGGCTGGCAGATACACAATGAGACCAGAGGCACAAGTGGAGCCACAGGGGTTGGGGGTGAGGAAGAAACGTGATGAGTTTCATTTGCATTGATCAAGTTGGAGGTGCCAGTGGGCAGCCAGTTGGAATGTGCATTTGAGTGTTTGCGTATACAACTCTATGACTCAGAGGAGAGATTGGAATTGGGGATGGATTTGGGGATCTTCATTGTACAGCTGATGTTTGAGGCAACAGGGCAATCTGAAGTCATCTTGGGATGTCCTATGGCATGAGAGGAGAGTCCAGGCACTGGAGCAGCCCCTAGGGAACACAGGCAGAAGAGAATGAAAATCTGCAGGAGCTGGAGGAGTGTGGGGAACGTGGGTGGGAAACCAAGAAAAGCATCATATCACGGACCTTAAGGAAGAGCGTGCTTGGGTTTTACTGGTGTCTGTCTCTCCCTTGATTTAAAATCCTCCACATAAACTGAGTTTTATTTTTCTTTGTTTTCTCCCCATCTGTCTTATCCCACCTTCAATGGAGCACGAAGTTTTGTGTATAATAACTATGTCTGTGGACAAGCAAGGGCATGAGTGAGTGACTACAGTTGTAACTGGTTCTTTACATGACTGTCGCGCACACCTCCACAACTGCTCCTCTCCTTGCTCTCCCTGTCTCCATTCTCTAAATTCTCCACGCTGCCATCAGTGGCTCTCCACTGCCTACAGAGGAGCATCCTCTGGTTGGCCTTCAAGCCCATCCACATCCAGTCCCAGCTGGTCTTAATCTCCTGCAACACATGGTGTGGAACTACAGCGACACTGGCCACTTGCTGCCACATGAACATGCTCTGTGCTTACAAGGTCGTTTTCCCTTGGATTTCCTGCCCCCCCCCCGCCCCCTGCGATAGTTCCACCCATCCTTCCACATTTCATGGAGATCCCACTTAGCCCCAAAGGCCTCCCCAGACCTTCACTGCCGTGGATGTCTTCCCCGTTCTCTGTTGCACTTTGTCTTGCGTTCCCACACTAGCTCCCTACCGATTACTACTCTTTCTCCACACTGGAGTGTGAGGGGAGTCTGTCGCAATGTCACCATTCCCCCATGGCTTGCCTCTCCACCTTTTAAGTCTCTACTCAAGCGTCACCCCGCGAGGCTTGCCATGACCCCTCTGTTTTCAGCGCCAACTCCAGCACTTGGCACAGTACAATTGCTGAAGGAGTGGTGGGTGGATTGTGAGTCCTTGGGAGTTCAGGACAATACTTGAATGTATTTCTGTAACTGTGCCAGTGCTTTGCATCCAGTCAGCACCCCGTGTTTGCAGTAGGCTCCTGGGAAATGAGTTTTACTCACTTCCGTGCCTCTGCTGCCTAATACAGATCGTGGCACCACAGTAGGTGCTCAATAAATGTTTAAGGAATCAATAAATGAAAACTTACTCATTTAATTGCCCCCAGGAGCCTCCAGAGAGGCCACTGGCTGTGCAGACTCACTGGTTTGTGTGTGCTTCCTGCCAGCGCTGACAGGCTGCCTTATGGACCAGTGACAAGCTGTGTCCTGTAAACCTGGCTGTGCTGAGGGACGGTGACATGCAGCTCACAGAAGGCACTAGGGCTGTCATGGTGGCTAAGCATTTAATACAACGATTGTGGCGCTGCATGCAGAAACACAGCCCGGAAGAAGCCTCAGAGGCAGGCAAGGAGGAACTTACTCCTTAGGGGAGCTTGACTTGGTTTCTACTGTGTTCGTGGCCCTTCGAGGGTCTGGGTAGAGGGGAAGCTACACCTGTGAGAGCAACTGGGCATCCTTCTTAAAGAGTTTCAGGTCTAGTGGGGTTGAGGACAGGCTCACCAATAATCCCAGAACAAAGGCAAGATGGACCAATGCTGGAAGAGATAGCCGGGTGTGGTGGCAGGTGCCTGTAGTCCCAGCTACTCGGGAGGCTGAGGCAGGAGAATGGTGTGAACCCGGAGGCAGAGCTTGCAGTGAGCCAAGATCGTACTGCTGCACTCCAGCCGGGGTTATAGCAAAATTCTGTCTCAAAAAAAAAAAAAAAAAGATGGACCAATGCTGGAAGAGATCCACACACAAAGGCAGGAGAACCCCCAGGAGAAGGGGAGGCTTAAGGAGGATTAGTGGAAGCTTCGTGGTGGAAGGGCCATCTGAGCTCATTGACTAAGCTTTTTTTTTTTTTTTCTTTTGAGACGGAGTCTCACTCTTGTCTCTCTGGCTGGAGTGCAATGATGTGATCTCAGCTCACTTGAATCTCCGCTTCCCAAGTTCAAGCGATTCTCCTGCCTCAGCCTCCCAAGCAGCTGGGATTACAGGTGCCCACCACTATGCCCAACTAATTTTTGTATTTTTTAGTAGAGACAGAGTTTCACCATGTTGACCAGGCTGGTCTCAAACTCGACCTCAGGTGATCCACCCACTGCGGCCTCCCAAAGTGCTAGGATTATAGGCATGAGCCACCACGTCTGGCCTTCATGACTAAGCTTTCTGAATGGGATGGGAATTGAAACAGCTTCCAGCTGATCTCCCTGCTCCCTGCTCCCAGTCTGTGCTCATGGTTGCAGCCAGAGGATGCTCTTGAATTGAAGGACAGATGATGTCACTTCTCTGCTCAGAATTCTGCAATGGCTCCCATTGCATTCCAGGTGAACAGAGGTCCTTATGGTGGCCTACAAGGCCTTGTGTGATCTGCCTCCCAGTGGCCTCTGCAGTGTGACTCCTCCCACCCTCCCACTCACCCACACCAGCTACTCCGGGCACCTTGCTGCCCCCTGAGTGTGCCAGGCAGGCTCTCACCTCAGCCTCGTCTCCCTGCCCAGCACCCCCTTCCCCCAGCTTACCTCCTCACCTGCTTCAGGTCTTCACTGTAACGTCCTGCCGTGCCCTCTCTACTTTAAATGGTAACACCCACTCCCCTGCATTCTGCTGCCTTATCCCTCTTGAAATTTGTGTTTCTCTGTGGCACCTTTTATGCTGTGACATAACTGTGCATTTTACTAATTTATTTTTGTTTCTTGTCTTTTCCCCCCCATAGAATATAAGCTTTGTGAAAGCACTTTTTTTTTTTTTTTGAGACGGAGTCTCGCTCAGTCGCCCAGGCTGGAGTGCAGTGGCATGATCTTGGCTCATGCAACCTCCGCTGCCCGGGTTCATGTCATTCTCCTGCCTCAGCCTGCTGAGTAGCTGGGACTACAGGCGCCCGCCATCACGCCTGGCTAATTTTTTGCATTTTTAGTGGAGATGGGGTTTCACCATGTTAGCCAGAATGGTCTCGATTTCCTGATCTCATGATCCGCCCACCTCGGCCTCCCAAAGTGCTGGGATTACAGGCTTGAGCCACTGCACCTGGCCATGAAAGCACTTTTTAAAAATTTGTTTTACTCACTACAGTATTCCTAACACCTAGAACATTGCCTCATGTTAGGTGCCCAATAGGTACTTGTTGAATGAATGAATGAAAGTAAATGAATCAATGGGGCCATGCTACATGCTTGAGGAAGTCCATGGGAAGGGCCTCCTGGCAGAGCTCCTAAAAACAGCTGCCCAAAGGGTCATTTGCAGGGATAGATCTCTGCCATACAGAGCAGAGGACCTGCTGGGGGTAGGCGGTCAAGTAAGGAGGAAGGGACCCCAGGCCAAGGGAGAGCAGACTCCACCACCATGAGTCCTCTGCAGGATCCCCGTGTCCACAGCATGGGTCAGGAATGCCTCAAGTCTTCTACTCCCTCTGCCACACTTGCTGTCCAAGTCCCACCTGCACCTTCTCAGGAACCCCACCAGCTTCCCTCGTGTCCCTCTTTATGCAGTTTCCTCCCTTTTTTTCTTTGAGATGGAGTCTTGCTCTGTTGCCCAGGCTGGAGTGCAGTGGCCGGATCTCAGCTCACTGCAAGCTCCGCCGGCCGGGTTTACACCATTCTCCTGCCTCAGCCTCCCGAGTAGCTGGGACTAGTTTTTTGTATTTTTTAGTAGAGACGGGGTTTCACCGTGTTAGCCAGGATGGTCTCGATCTCCTGACCTCGTAATCCGCCCGTCTCGGCCTCCCGAAGTGCTGGGATTACAGGCTTGAGCCACCGCGCCCGGCCAGTTCCCTCCCTTCTAATTCCCATCCCCTCTCCAGGCCAGCTGAGGCCCTTAGACAAGCACTTTGCTGCCTCCTTGTGGCTTCTGCAGGAAAGGTTCCTCCTCTCTTCCAGAGAATGAGGACACGGGGCACCTAACAGACAGCCTGGGGGTGATGAGAGAGGAAACCTGAATCTTCTTGACCAGTGGCGGCCTGAATCATTGGCAGCTGCCCGCTCACAGCACTGCTGCCTGTGGCAGTGAACATCTCTATGGCAGCACCCTGCCTGGTGCACCAGCCGGACTCAGGCTTTGGTCGTTCCAGGCTGCTCAGCTCCCGGGAAAGAATGTGCGGCAGCAGTCAGACCCTAGGACCTGCCTCAAGGGTCACTGAGGTCGGTGACTAGTGTATCCAGCCTCCACCTGCTCAGCTTCCTCCCAGCTCAGAGGCAATAAATAGTGTTTGAGGGCTAATGAAGTCACTAACCAGTGGAGGGCCTCCCCAGGGTGTGCAGAGAGCAGGGGCAAAGTGTGACAAAAGAGCCAGGGCCAGGGTATGGAGGACTGGGATATTACATCCCGGCCAATTGCTTTTTGCAGATAACAGATACCTGCCTAAGCTAGTTGCCTCCAAATGGAGGAATATTTTAGAAGGCTCCTGGGTTATCTTGTGGACCCATAACTCACAAGACTGCCTGAGAAGACTGCTTTATTTCTTACTCTACTGGGTAACTTTTTCTTTCTGGCTGCTTTCAAGTTCTTCTCTCATCTTTGGTTTCAGGTTTGACTGTGATATGCTGAGGTATGTTTTTCTTTGTATTTATCCTGCTTCGGTTCTCTGAGCTCCTTGGATCTGTGGCTTCTTGTCTTTAATTTTGGAAATTCTCGGTGATTATCTCTTCAAATAGCTCTTCAAATATTTCTTCTCCCTTCTCCTTCTGGGACTTTGATCACGTGTGTGAAACCGTTGGTATTATCTCACACATCTTGGGTGTTTGGTTTGGGGTTTGCTGGTTTGTTTTTACTCTGTGTTATAGTTGGCTAATTTCTATTGATCTTGCCTCAAATTCACAAATTTTTTTTGCCTTGCTTTTGTCTAGTTGGCTGATAAACCTGCCAAAGGATTTCTATATCTCTGATGTTAAGAATTTCTTTTCTTTTTTTTTTTTTTTTTTTTGAGATGGAGTCTCACTGTGTCACCAGGCTGGAGTGCAGTGGCACAATCTCGGCTTACTGCAACCTTCACTTCCCGGGTTCAAGCAATTTTCCTACCTCCGCCTCCCAAGTAGCTGGGGCTACAGGCATGCACTACCATACCCAGCTAAATTTTGTGTTTTTAGTAGAGACGGGGTTTCACCATGTTGGCCAGGATGATCTCGATCTCTTGACCTCATGATCCGCCCACCTCAGCCTCCCAAAAGTGTTGGGATTACAGGCGTGAGCCACCGCACCCAGCGGTTCATTTCTGGTATCTTCAAGTTTCCATTTCTTTTGTACAATTTCCTACTCTCTACTCAAATTCCGCATCTGTTCCTGCATGTTGCCCACCTGTTAGAAGCAGATCCTGTAACATGTTAGATGTAGCTACCTTCAAAGTTCTACCTTCAAAGTCCTCACTTGATAGTTACAGCATCCCAGCCATGCACATCTTCTCTTCTTGAGAAGATGACTCCCTGATCACAGAGTCATGCTCATCTGTTTTCTGACTTTTCAGACCATGCATAGCTTTCCCCTCCCTGGCTCTATGGCTGGGTTGTTTTTGAAGGGTTTTTCTCCCTTCCACTGTATGCCTCTTTGCAGTTAGTCAAGGCTAGAGTAGACCCTTCTCCCATGTCCCCTTCCATATTTGTTTTGGTTCCTCATCTGAGGCTGTGGGCCATGCAAGCAGAGCTATGGCCACTCCTTGAATATGGCTTGAAGCAATGCTCAGAGAAATACTCCTTCCCATGCCTTGTCTTCCCTGAATTTTTTTGGGGAAGAAGCAATACATTGACCAGAAATGTCAACTTTGCTCTGAAAAAAAAAGAGGCACCTGTATAGTATCAATGAACCTGATCACTAGAAAAATACCACACACATACGTATATACACATCTACATATATATACACATGCATACACATACATGTATACACACATACACATACATTTATACACATATATATTTATACATACACACATGTGCCTATACACACATACACATATATACATACACACCCATACACATGCACACACATATACACGTGCAAATACATACATACATAAATACACCCACACATACATAAATACGTACATACATACACAAACATGTATACATACATATATACACAAAGATACACACACATATATATTTGTCTTCCAACCCTCTTGGCTTCACAGCTTGACCCGTGCAGGCTTTTCTTTGCCTTTAAGAAGATGAAATTATTACCAAAGCAGAAGAATGTCAGACACTCTGCATGCTTGCCAGAGAGCTCGCTAGAGGACATGCAGAAGGTCAAAGTCCTCCATGACCACAGCAAGTTCAGCCACCAGGCCCCTTAAGCACAGTGCCAAGAGCCTGTGAAAACATGAAACCTTTGAAAATATTATGAGTGCCAAAATGTAAAAACAAAGAATGTATATGTATGAAATCTTTATAAAACATAATATTTGCAGTTTCATTCACTGTCAAATTTAATATTCAAAATAGTCTCATTACATTTATAAAACTTGTTCGAGTTCTTCTCTACGCATGCTGATTGCTGAGATGTCACTCATAGCTAAGTACACATTAAATAAGTTATTCATAGCCAGTTAATTTCTAAAGCAAGGTTATAAAAATGCTTTCCAATTATTTAGAGCAATACATTTAGTGTGAGGGCATTTTAAGATGTTAAGTATCATTGGGGTGAGGCCTCCAGAAAAGAAAGAGCCTGGGACCGGAGAAGCTGGAAACAGCCCAGGGCCGGCCCAGCTGTGCTGTGCATGTGACCTGCATCATGATACCACTCCCCTTCCTCCCACACCAGGCATCCTCGCGATATCTTAAGCTGTGATTCAGAAAACAAATCCTACTCCTGGCATCATCCACAGAACCGGCTGTTCACATCCCACATCCTCCTCAGCTTTCCGGAGTCTCAGCCTTAGGCTGGAAGCAAGGATGGGTGCCATTCCTGAGGAAGAGAACCGCTGGACATGGGTTCTCTGAGGATAGGGTAATTTCCTATTTGTATGCGTGGTCCCTAGGCCAAGGGTGCTGGTGAGTGGAGAAGGACGGGGCGGGGGAGACTGAGTGGGGACCAGGCAGGTAGCTGTGTGTCAGGTGGAGGGTGCGTAGGTGCTCGTGAGCTGATTGAACTAACCGAATTAGTGTCTCAACTGAACTGACAGACGTTTGCCAGAGATGGCCTCCTTAGCCCACACCGTCTATATTTGAACCTCATGTCTCCATTTCTTCCACCTTTGTCCTCACTCAGAGACATGCTCACCTTTGCCTCCCACCTTATGACACCTGGCTCTGGTCTGTATTTGGTATCTCCTTTTGTTCTCACCTTCTGAGCTTTCATGCAAATCACTGGCATGTCAGTGACGTATCTGTCCATATTTTGATTAAATGAAGAGTTACTGACACCTACTAAGTGCCAGGTGCCACTCACAGCTATCTCGGCATGTTTGCTCCCAAAGTACACAGACAACACTCAAAGGGTTCTAAAACTGAGTTGAGGAGGTGTGGGTTTCAGCATTGAGACAGAATTTTTAAATAAACCAACCTCTATTTTGTTAAAAATGTAGAGTTTGGGGACTGCAGGAGGGAAACAGTGTTTCTCAAAGTTCTAGGAGTACTCAGCAACACCCAGAGGGTTTCTTTAAAAGCACCAGCTGGGAACCTGCATTTCAACCAAGTTCTCTGTGGGTTTCCGTCTCTTGAGAATCACCACCTAAGGGATGCAGTGGAGACTGGGGCTGTCTTGATCCTTCTGGCTTATTTGGGTTCCAGGGAGTGACTCGCTTGACTTTTTTTGAGCAAGCTAAGCGGATTCATTTGTAGGTTCCTGGCATTCCTTCCTTTGGTTCGCTGAGGCACTGCAAGAGTTAATAGAGTTACAGGTTGGGGAGCAACTGAGACAAGGCCCAGGCCATGTGAGTGCCATCCAGCACCTGAGCACTTCCCAGAGCCAAGTCCATAGCTGGGCCCAGACTCAGCCTGGACACAGAACTGCTCAACACAAAGTCGTGATCCGCCCACCTCGGCCTCCCAAAGTGCTGGGATTACAGGCGTGAGCCACCATGCCTGACCTGTACCAGTCTGTTTTTAGCTGTGCAGGAACAGACCCTGAGCAAGGGGAGGGCAGAGCACTCAGAGTCAAGGCTAAGCTTCTCCAGCTACAGAAAGCATTTGGGGTTTGCAGACACACACAGCTCTCCCACCTGTCAGACAGAGAACCCTGGGGACATGCTTGTAAGACAAAGCTGAAAAAAATCTCAGAGAAGGGGGGCTGCTGGGTTTTGAGGGATGCAGTCTTCTAGCATCTCAAACCATGGAGGGAAGATGAGCAACCCTCCCTCACATGCCGAGAGGACGCCCCAGTGGGCCTGGAGACAAACAGGCTGTCAGTGCCAGGCAGACCAGGATAATGGGGCATGAGGTTGGGCCTAGTTATGAACCCATATGGGGCTGTGAGCTGGACAGCATGGCCAGGGGAGCCGGTGAGGTCAGCAGGACCACAAAGAGGCGAGTGACCTGGCACCACGCAGCAGGTGGATGTGAGGACTCATGGTGGGCCAGGAGCAGGCGGCCCAAGAAAAGGTGCACTTTAGGGAGTGGAGCAGTGTCCAGGAGGGCGCTCCCAAAGGAGGCAGCACAGCCACCACCCTGAGGTAGCAGCAGCCTGGGCAGGGACAGAGAACTTTTGTTAGAGACCAGCAGATCCTCATGCCAAAACAGCGGACCCCAAGACAATGCAGGGAGCCCCCACACTGAGACATCAGGAGCAGCCTGACACGCAGGGAGGTGGTGGCAGCCTGGGATGTGGGTAAAGAAGACAGCACAGCAGGATCTGCCTCTGCACCTGGTGGTGATATCAACACAGTAAACAGGTACAGGGTTGAAAGCAGGGAGAAAATTGTCTTCATCTAAATTCCCTTAGAAAGGGGAAGCTGTCTTTGCTGGGAACAATATTTTGATAAGTGCCTTAAGCCTGAAACTGGGATCCCTTTGGAGGCCTGGGTGTGGGTGGAACAGCTCTGCTTGAGACATGAAGGAATTCTAGAATTGTGCATGTTTTACCAGAGAGAGAGGCGGGGAAAGAGGGAAGAAAGGAGGCTGCTGCTTGGTGCTGTTCAACATGAATCCCGTTCCTCACTGTCCCTCTGTATTTTCAGAAAGTTACTGACGTCATGAGTGTATGGACTCAAGTGGGGTGCGTACCTCTGATATTTATGTGCACATATCTCCGTGTGTGGGAAGAACAAAGGGGCTGGCCTGAGACTCAGAAGCTGGGCAGAGCACAGGCAGGGAAGGGATGTGGAGAGGAGAGACCCCCACGATGGGGAGGGCTTTGGGTAAGTTTAACCGAATCTCTGCCAGGCCAGGCCCCAGTTGACCTCTGGGTTACAGTGTTCTCCCACAGTGTTGTTTTGGTTATTCTCCATTCTGTTTGCTGTATCTAAATCAACAACCAACAGCAACACACATGCACATCCCCCTTGGAAACCCTCCAGGAATTGGAAACCAGGTTTCTGCGCTGGGTGGACTGGAATGCTGGGACTCTCATGCCCATTTCAGAGTGCAGGTGTGGCCAGGGACTGGCCCTCTTTGATGCTGCTATGCCTCCCTGTCTCACTGAGGTCTCTAGTTGGAGGATGGGGGCAGCACCAGCATCTTCTGGCTCTTGGCTCTGGTTAGGTCTAGACTGGAGGCATCAGGAGCCTCTCCCGATTGGGGACCTGTAACTGACGCAGGGCCAGGGTCACAGGAGGCAGATGGGATGGCTCATGTAGAGAGGGTCCTTAAAAGAGCCTTGAGCCTTCAGTAGTGACATCTACAAGCCCAGAGAGGCAAAGGAGAGCTAAGCCTTTTCTAACCAGAAAAGCCTCTTGTTGGCCCCTGGAGTCCTGCCTCTGTCCCCGCAGCCAGCTGTTCTTTCCAGGGACCATTCTTGAAGGTAGTAAGGAAAGGAAGTGACAGATAGGCCCAGGCCCAAGGCTCAGGTTTCTCAGGCAGTCCAGGGGCTCCCTCATCTGTCCCTCCCTACACCTGGCTCCCCCGAGAACCACCCCCAGGGCTAGGGTGAGATGGGGCTCTTCAGAATTCATGTGCAGCTCAGGAGGCCAGTGTGAAGGAAAAGCCCCCTGGTGGCCTCTGAGACAGTAAGGAAACCCTTCACTAGAACTAAGTGTTGTTGGCACAGGGACCCTGCTTACATCCGCCTAGCAGACGAACCAGGTTAGCCTCTCTGGTGTGGGATAGTAAATGAGGTCATTGTTAAAGCCTGGAGAAAGATTTATTGGGGAGAATCCACATTGACCATTAGCCTCGCACCTTACTGGGCCTTCAGGAAGTTCAGACTTTTGTGGTAGGAGGACTACACGTCCAGTGTCAACAGCCGGGGAATATCTGGGTGTCCCCTCAGCTGGTCCCAGGGAAGGCTGGCAGGGGTCTTTTTTTCTATTGCGTAACTGGAGGAGGCCACCTCGGTCTTCCAGACAGCCTCCATCTGCTTCCCCTGTTGGCTGGGAGTGGGGGGTTTGGAGAATGTGAAAAGCAACAAAAAGAGATTGAGATGCAAGAGACTCTCCAGAGCCACCAGGCCCAAGTGGGCTTTGTCTCCTTCCTTTCTCAAATCGAGTGTGTCACTGTCCTCCTTGTCTCCCCGTCAACACTGAGTCTGAATCTCACTTCCCTGGGGCTCCTCTGGCCGAGGAGCTGCTGAAAGAGGTTCCCAGGGTGGCCCTTGTCCTTTAAGGAACAGGACCTGGGGCAGAAGCCCTGATCTAGGCCATGCAAGGGTAGGTGTGGACCAGGGTCCTTTTAACTGCCCAGAGGTTCACAGTGTTTCCACAGCCTGCAGGTCACGTGGTAGGGAGGTTCAGATTTGTTTATAGGACAGACCAATGGCAGATGCCAAATCGATGCTCAGGGTAGAAAAGTTGTAAGTTTTCAGGTGTGGTCCTCAGAGTCTTTCTGTTGCATAGTTTGAAATGCACTGGTCAGGCTAGCCCCTGAAGTCCACACACTATGACACACACCCCACCTCTGGGTCAGTGGCCAGCAATGGGGAGGGCAGGACAGCTGAGAAGACAGGCACTTTGCAACTTGTAGGGTGATCTTGGCCTGTTGGTGCCCTCACTTCACAGCCCACCTCCCCAGGCTGGTCACTCCTGCTCCCTGCCTCTTCACCCATACAGCTGCTGCCCCCTCAGCTTCCCGGCACCTACCGGGCCATCTGCAGGGGCGCACATTCCCGGTGCCTGGACTGAAAGGGCTGCTTATAGGTGGGGCCACTGGGGTGGATGTGCCGGGGTGAGGCTGCAGGCAACTTGCATTTCTTCGGCTTTGGTGAGGTGACCTCAGGGATGTTCAGGTGAATGTTCCACTCCAGCTGGAGCTAGAGGAACCAGCAGAGAGGCATCAGGGAAACAGGAAGTTATCTCCTCTCTAGGTTGGGAGGAGGCTTTGCCTGCCTGTCTGTGCCCCTGCTAGACTCAGGGCTGAGTGGAGAGGGTAAGGTCGAGGGAATCCCTTCAGTTAGAAACCCTGGGACCACAAAGTATCAGACCTTTGCTGGAAACTCCTTGAATTCTTTTTTGCTGTGTCAGTTCCTGTTTTCTCCTTTGTTGTGAGGAAGCTGGATAATGGGCAAAACAGCAAGGAAGAAAATAAAACCAGAGCAGCTGGAACTAGAGCAGCTCCAGGTGGAGTTCACGGCAGGGGGCCAGGTTGTGCCTGGACTGCACTGGGTATCTTTTTGTCCAGCCCCAGCCCTGGCACTGGTTGAGAAGCTGGGGGAACCTTCACAGCCACTCAAAGAATTGTCATGTCCCTTTCATTCTCAATCCCAAAACAAACAGCAAGTCAAGATGCCTCTAGGAGATTATCTGGACTTGTATAAGGTGATACGAAACCTCCATGGCCAAGGCTCTTCTAGCTGCTTGATGCCAGCCCTCATACCAATGCCTTAGCATGCTGCCTCCCCTAGACTCAGGCCACTGCCGCTCAAGACTCGGGGGCAGGTGGTACCTCCTGACCCAACCCTGGGGCAGGTCCCAGCAGGCTCTGATTCACAACTGTGGGATCCTCCAGTCCCTCCAAGCTGCCCCTAGGGACCACGTCGGCACTTGCTGCTTTTCTGCCCCTGGCAGCCTGAGCCTCAGGTCTAGAGCTGAGGGCTGCTCATCCCAAAGCCAGTGTTGCAAATGAAGGAGTCTGGCAGGGAAAGATCCCATACTCATGGGTGGTGCAGAGAGCTATTCCTGCCATATGAAAGATAAATATGGATATAAACTCAATACTTGTATAATGGGGACAAAATTATTAATAGTCCCAAAGGGTATGAATTCTAATTTGCTGGGTTAGTTCCTGTTTTACATCTGTTGTAGAGAATCTAGAAACATGCAAAACATCAGTGAAAAAAAATTAAAAGAAGACAAAGAAGTTAAATCTATATCTGTACCTATATCTATATATCTATAATAAAGAGTCAAGGCTGGGCGCGGTGGCTCACCCCTATAATCCCAGCACTTTGGGAAGCCAAGTCAGGCAGATCACGAGGTCAAGAGATTCAGACCATCCTGGCCAACATGGTGAAACCCTGTCTCTACTAAAAATACAAAAATTAGCTGGGTGTGGTGGCGCACGTCTGTAGTCCCAGCTACTCGGGAGGCTGAGGCAGGAAAATTGCTTGAACACAGGAAACGGAGGTTGCAGTGAACCAAGATCACGCCACTGCACTCCAGCCTGGCAGCAGAGCAAGACTCTGTCTCAAAAAAAAAAAAAAGTCAAAAGAGGAGAATACAGGAGTCTTTTATTCCATTATTCCCAAGTTTTAGCTATTTTCTCTTTGGCCTTTTTTTTTTAAATTCTATAAAATATCAGAAGTTTCAAGTATTCCAATATAAGTTTTTCTTTTTTTAGTAATTCAGTATATAGACAATTATTGGTATACACATGGTTCCATTATCCCTCAGTGGTGTATGGCCCATAGATTAGTAATCATTTATCTAGATAAAGAGAAAAGGAAGTTTGGGTGTCAGAGACAGTGTGTTGGAATTTAAAGAGGTTTTCTGGATGTGAGAGAATGGGAGAGGAGAGGAAAAAATAAAAGAAAATTTCATTATTGTGAATTATAAGCTGGACCCACTTTAGTGGTTATGAGTGACCCAATTAAAGATTGGGGTTGGCCGGGCACAGTGGCTCACGCCTGTAATCCCAGCACTTTGGGAGGCCGAGGCGGGCGGATCACAAGGTCAGGAGATCGAAACCATCCTGGCTAACACGGTGAAACCCCGTCTCTACTAAAAATACAAAAAAATTAGCAGGGCGTGGTGGCCGGCGCCTGTAGTCCCAGCTACTCGAGAGGCTGAGGCAGGAGAATGGCGTGAATCTGGGAGGTGGAGCTTGCAGTGAGCCAGGATCGGACCACTGCATTCCAGCCTGGGCGATAGAGCAAGGCTCTGTCTCAAAAAAAAAAAAAAGATTGGGGTTACTTTTTTATTATTTTTGGTGGGTGAGTGAGCATTATATCTCTGAATGGGATACAACGGATACAATGGCATAACCAGATCACATAACATCTTGGGATTTATTTGGGTTGTACTTGATGTATGAATGTTAAAACCAGGTCTATACATTTTAGATGGTTACTTTACTGAATTCTGCCAAGGTAAAGTGGGGTGACGGGGAGGGGGTGAAAGAGTAAGGTTTCTCCTAGTGTTAGTTTTCAGAGGAAAAACGTGAGGTCTCAGCAAGGACATGGAAAAGGTGAGGATAGGCTCCAAGTGTAGAGATTAAGAGAGTGAGTTGGCCTAAACCAATGGTTTAGGTTCTGTTGGCCTAAACCAATGGTTCCTAACCCATAGGGCATGGTCCCCTGAGGGGCAATGGATTTTTTGCCAGGAGCCCAAGAGTGTAAGTACATACTCAAAATTGTACAAAAATTGAATAAATATAAGGTAAAACTAAGTATATAGGAATTCTTGGAACTTTTAACATTTAAAATGGGTCTTAATAGTATGGGATTTTATTTGAGGAGATAAACTAGTTATAAAGGAATAACAAGGACTAGTTTACTATTCTCCTGTAAACAACTAGTAGGCCAAACAAAATAGATGAAAAAATGATATATACCCATTCAGACAACAGGCATTGCAGGTCAGTGATCCCCAAAAGGAATGAAACAAATGAGACAATGTCCAGGCCCCAGCACAGGGCAGGGAACCCAAACAGAGGCCAGCAGCCTTGCTGAGATGAGGAGACAGCGTTTGGGGATCAGGGAAGCCAAGGTGACTAGAATTTGAAAACCAGAGTACTAGAGAGGAGGAAACCACACGGCAAGAAATCTCCAAAGCTCTGCAGAGGCGTCCCAGTAAGTCTCTGTGCAGGCCTGCGAGAAAACTACCAAGGCTGGGGGAAGAGTCACTGGGCAAGAACAGGCAAAACCATCCTCAGAGTTCATATATCCCTGGGAAGAGTTTGTGTTCACATCTGTAAAATACTGAAAGAAAAAACTGCCCAACTGGAATTCTACATCCAGCAAAAACATCTTTCAAAACTGAAAACTGAATAAACCTTTTCAGACACCAAAGCTGAGAGGATTCATCACCAGCAGATGAGCAGTGTGAGAAATGTTAAAGGAATCCTTGAGGCAGAAGGAAAATGATACTCAAAATACATTTGGATCTACACAAAAGAGTAAGGAGCACTGGAAATGGTAAGTGTGGGGGTAAATAGATTATTCTTTTCCCTTTGCTTAAGGGAAAAGTAATAACAATGTACTGTTGTCCCTTGCTTTCCATGGAGTATTGGCTCCGGGACTCCTCACAGGCACCAAAATCTGTGGATGCTCACATGCTTATATAAAATGGTGCAGTGTTTGCATTTCACCCACCCACATCCTCCTGTATATATTAAATTATCTCCAGATTACTTATAATACCTAATACAATATAAATGCTATCTTTAGACTGTTGAGGGAATAACAAGAAAAAAAGTCTGTTCGTGTTCAGCACAGACACATCCATCCATTTTTTTCTTGGAATCTTTTTTTTTTTTTTTTTGAGGCGGAGTCTCGCTCTGTCACCCGGACTGGAGTGCAGTGGCCGGATCTCAGCTCACTGCAAGCTCCGCCTCCCGGGTTTACGCCATTCTCCTGCCTCAGCCTCCGGAGTAGCTGGGACTACAGGCGCCCGCCACCTCTCCCGGCTAGTTTTTGTATTTTTAGTAGAGACGGGGTTTCACCGTGTTAGCCAGGATGGTCTCGATCTCCTGACCTCGTGATCCACCCGTCTCGGCCTCCCAAAGTGCTGGGATTACAGGCTTGAGCCACCGCGCCCGGCCGCTTCTTGGAATCTTTTTGATCTGTGGTTGGTTGAATCCACAGATGCAGAACCCATAGATACAGAGGGCCAACTCTATTAGGGAATTTATAAGTTACATAGGGGCAGAATGTATGACAACAGTAGGACAAAGGCCAGGAGGGAAGAAATAGATGTATACTGTTGTAAGGTTCTTACACATGAAATAATATTATTTGAAAGTAGACTATGATAAGTTAAAGATTTATATTGTAAACCCTAGAGCACAGTGGCTCATGCCTGTAATCCCAGCACTTTGGGAGGCCGAGGTGGGCAGATCACATGGTCAGGAGTTCAAGACCAGCCTGACCAACATGGTGAAATCCAGTCTCTACTAATAATACAAAAATTAGCCGGGTGTGGTGGTGTGCACCTGTAATTTCCAATACTCAGGAGGCTGAGGCAGGAGAATTGCTTGAACCTGGGAGGCAAAGGTTGCAGTGAGCTGAGATCATGCCACTGCACTCTAGCCTGGGCAACAGAGTGAGACTCTGTTTCAAAAACATAATAATAATAAAAACAAAATAACAAAACAGGCTGGGCATGGTGGCTCACGCCTGTAATCCCAGCACCTTAGGAGGCTGAGGCGGGTGGATCACATGAGGCCAGGAGTTCGAGACCAGCCTGGCCAACATAGCAAAACCCTGTGTCTACTAAAAATACAAAAAAAATTAGCCGGGCACTGTGGCAGGCACCTGTAATTCCAGCTACTCAGGAGACTGAGGCATGAGAATCGCTTGAATCCAGGAGGCAGAGTTACGGTGAGCCGAGATCACACCACTGCACTCCAGCCTGGGAGAGAGAGTGAGACTCCGTTTCAAAAAATAAAAATAAAAAATAACAAAACAAAGAGGTATGGCTAATATGTAATATGTCAGGAGTGGAGATAAGATGAATTTACTTGAAAAAGCTCAATTACTCCACAAGAAGGCAGGAAAAGAGGGAAAAAAACCCAAAGAACAGATGAGACAAATAGAAATGAAGAGCAAATTATATATTTAAACCCAACTGTGTTGATAATCACATCAAATATAAATAGCCTAAAACCACCAAATAAAAGGCAGAGATTGACAGATTGCATAAAAAAGCAAGACCCAAATATAAAATAT
Source organism: Colobus angolensis palliatus (assembly GCF_000951035.1). NCBI lineage: Eukaryota > Metazoa > Chordata > Mammalia > Primates > Cercopithecidae > Colobus > Colobus angolensis. The sequence continues at coordinate 1,391,917 of NW_012114611.1, read as the reverse complement.
CAATTAAAAACCCAATTTAAGTATAGAGACACTGTGCTCGCTTCGGTAGCACATATACTAAAATTAGAATGATACAGAGAAGACTACTAGCATGGCCTTGGTGCGAGGATGACACACAAATTCATGAAGCGTTCCAATAAATAAATAATATTTAGACACAGGTTAACAGTGAGAGTGGAAGAAGGTATACCATGCAAATAGTAAAAAGTATTTAAAAAGCTGCAGTGACTAGATCAATATTGTTGTACACTGACGAGCAAGGAATGTAATTAGAAACAAAGGGCTGGGTGTGGGGGCTCGTGCCTGTAATCCCAGCACTTTGGGAGGCACAGGTGGGTGGATCCCCTGAGGTCGAGAATTGGAGACCAGCCTGGCCAACATGGCGAACCCCATCTCTACTAAAAATATAAAAATTAGCCAGGTGTGGTGGCAGGCGCCTGTAATCCCAGCTACTCGGGAGGCCGAGGTACAAGAATCCCTTGAACCTGAGAGGTGGAGTTAGCAGTGAGCCAACCAAGATGGCGCCACTGCATTGCCTGGGTGATTCATGCTGTAACCCCAACACTTTGGGAGGTCAAGGTGGCAGGATCGCTTGAGGGCAAGATTTGGAGACTAGCCTGGGCAACATAGTGAGACCTCATCTCTATAAAAATAAATAATGAAGGTCAAATTTTCAAGAGTACATAAACAATCTTAAATGTGTATGCACCTAGTTACAGAGCTTCAGAATATTTGAATAATAAACCTATAAAACTGAAATAAATAGACGTAACTGGAGAGATACAGCATGCTCATGAATTGAAAGAATAAATATTATTAAGATGCCATTTCTCATTGCTGGGTAGGTAGGAAATTGGTGGGTTGTGGAGTTTGTGGTGGGTACTTGGACGAAAACTAGAAAGACACTCAGAGTAAAAAGGGGCTCACAATGACACCTAGGACATTCAACCCCCAAAGCAGCAGCTAATGATATATATCTGGAGAATGTCATGCAGAAAATGAAATAAAATCCAGGGATCCAATCAGATGCAGAGAATGTGGATACAGAATAATATTCAAGAAAAGGACTGAAAGATTGGTGGGTTTTGATGCTCAGAGAAACCTGGGAATTCAGAGGAATGTCTTCACTTACATCTGAATTTCCCTTTTAATGTTTCTCATTGTTGTATAGCTTTGGGTTTTGCATACAGTAGTTCCCCCTTATCCTCGGGGGATACATTTCAAGAACCCTGGTGGATGCTTGAAACCTCAGTACCAAACCCTTTATACACAGTTTTTCCTATATGTGCTTAATTATGATAAAGTTTAATATTTAAATTAGGCAGAGTAAGAGATTAATAACAAAATAGAACAATGTTAACAATATACTGTAATAAAAGTTATGTGAATGTGGTTGGTCTCCCTTGCTCTCAAAATATCTTACATAGGCCAGGCGTGGTGGCTCACGCCTGTAATCCCAGCATTTTGGGAGGCCAAGGCGGGCAGATCACCAGAGGTCAGGAGTTCGAGACCAGCCTGGCCAACATGGTGAAACCCTATCTCTACTAAAAATACAAAAATTAGCCGTGTGTGGTGGCACACGCCTGTAATCCCAGCTACTTGGGAGGCTGAGGCAAGAGAATCGCTTGAACCCAGGAGGTGGACGTTTCATGCCACTGCATTCCAGCCTGGGCGACAGAGCAAGACTCCCAAGCACTTTGGGAGGCCAAGGCAGGCAGATCACCTGAGGTCAGGAGTTAGACACCAGCCTGGCCAACGTGGCAAAACCTTGTCTCTACTAAAAATACAAAAAGTAGCCAGGCATGGTGGCGGGTGCCTGTAATCCCAGCTACTCAGGAGGGTGTAGCACGAGAACTGCCTGAACCCGGGAGGTGGAGGTTGCAGTGAGCCAAGATGGCACCACTGCACTCCAGCCTGGGCAACACAGCAAGACTGTCTCAAAAAAAAAA
>NW_012114611.1:1298686-1389513 GCF_000951035.1 Colobus angolensis palliatus | reverse complement strand
CGATCTCGGCTCACTGCAAGCTCCGCCTCCTGGGTTCACGCCACTCTCCTGCCTCAGCCTCCTGAGTAGCTGGGACTACAGACACTCGCCACCAGGCCTGGCTAATTTTTTTGTATTTTTAATAGAGACGGGGTTTCACCGTGTCAGCCAGGCTGGTCTTGATCTCCTGACCTCATGATTCGCCCTCCTCGGCCTCCCAAAGTGCTGGGATTACAGGCATGAGCCACCGCGCTCGGCTCCTGATTTTTAAATCATTATTATTTTGAGTTTTTGGCTGAAGAAGCAGAGGAAATGGAGACGGTCATCCTGTAGATGTCATGAGGCGAGCTGGGATTAAGGTCACCATTGCGGGTCTGGCTGGAAAAGACCCAGTACAGTGTAGCCATGATGTTGTCATTTGCCCTGATACCAGTCTTGAAGATGCAAAAAAAGGGGGACCATATGACACAGTGGTTCTACTAGGAGGTAATCTGGGTGCACAGAATTTATTTGAGTCTGCTGCTGTGAAGGAGATACTAAAGGAACAGGAAAACCAGAAGTACCTTATAGCCACCATCTGTACAAGTCCTACTGCTCTGATGACTCATGAAATAAGTTTTGGAAGTAAAGTTACAACACTCCCGCTTGCTAAGGACAAAATGATGAATGGAGGTCATTACACCTACTCTGAGAATCGTGTGGAAAAGGACAGCCTGAAATTCTTACAAGCCGAGAGCCAGCTTTGAGTTTGTGCTTCCAATTGTTGAAGCCCTGAGTGGCAAGGAGATGGCAGCTTAAGTGAAGGCTCCACTCGTTCTTAAATACTAGAGCAGCAAAATGTGACCATCACTTAGAGAAACAGGCCATTAGGAATCCATTTTCACTGTTCGCTCTGGACAAAACAATGGTAGGTTAATATGTTCAGAAGTCACCGTCATAACTGCTTTTACTGAAGTACAATTGTGAAGTCACAACTACACAGAGATTTCTCAACCTACAACTTGTGTCTGCACATTACTAAGCCTTGTTTGCAGAATAAACAGGGCATTTAGCAAACTAAAAATAATAAAATAGGCAGAGCAGGAGTTCAAGACCCACCTGGGCAAAATAGTGAGACCCCGTCTCAAAAAAAAAAAAAAAAAAAAAACAGGGGCAAAGGACCTCAATTGACATTTATCCAAAAAAGACATGGGGTACTCTGGGCCACTCTGCCTATGGGACAGCCCTGCTCTGTCTATGGAGCAGGCATTCTGTTGCACGCTGTTGCTCTAATACACTTGCTGTCTTTAAAAAAAAAAAAAAAAAAGACGGCTGGGCACGGTGGCTCACTCCTGTAATCCCAGCACCTTGGGAGGCTGAGGTGGGCGGATCACAAGGTCAGGAGATCGAGGCCATCCTGGCTAACATGGTGAAACCCCGTCTCTACTAAAAAATAGAAAAAATTAGCCAGGCGTGGTGGCGGGCGCCTGTAGTCCCAGCTACTCGGGAGGCTGAGGCAGGAGAATGGCGTGAACCCAGGAGGTGGAGCTTGCAGTGAGCCAAGATCACGCCATTGTACTCCAGCCTGGGCGACAGAGCGAGACTCCGTCTCAAAAAAAAAAAAAAAAAGACACAAAAATGGCCAACAAGTATATGAAAAGGTGCTCAACATCATTCATCATCAGGGAAATGCAAATCAAAACCACAATGAGCTATCACCTCACACCTGCTAGAAGGGCTATTATCAAAAAGACAGGAGATAATAAGGTCATGGCAAGGGTGTGAAGAAAAGGGAATCCTGTACACTATTCATAGGAAGGTAGATTAGTACAGCCATTGAGGAAAACAGTATGGAGGCTCCTAAAAAAATTAAAAATGAAATTACTATGACCCAGGGATTCTCTTCTGGGTATATACCCAAAGGAGCAGAATCGCCACCTTGAAGAGATATCTAGACTCCCATGTCCATTGCAGTGTTACTCACAGTAGCCAAGCTATGGAAACAACCAAGGTGCCCATCAGTGGACAAATGAAAGAAACTCTGGTATATACAGTCATGTGCTGCATAACAATATTTCAATAAATGATGGACCACATATACGACCATGGTCTCATAAGATTATAATACCATTTCTTTACTGTACCTTTTCTATGTTTAGATATACAAATATTCACCATTGTGTTCTGACTGCCTACAGTATTCAGAATAGTCACATGCTGCACAGATTTGTAGGCTAGCAGCAATAGGCTACGCCATATAGTCTAGGTGTGTAGCGGGTTACCCCATCTAGGTTTGTGGAAGTATACCCTATGATGTTCACACAACAAAAAACTGCCTGACAACACATTTCCCATAACACAACCCCATCATTAAGTGATGCATAACTGTATATACAGTAGAATATTATTCAGCCTTAAAAAAGGAGGAGATCCTGCCATTTGCCACAATATGGTTGGCCCCAGAGGACATTATGCTAAGTGAAGTATGCCATGCGTAGAAGGAAAAATATCACATGATCTCACTTGTATGTGAAATCTAAAAAAAAACAAAAGTCCAAACTGAGGAGACAGAAAATAAAACTGTGGTTACCAGAATTGGAGTGGGGATGGGAGGAAATAGGGTGACATAGACCAAAGGATACACAGTAGCAAATACATAGGATTAAAAAACGGAAAGCTCTATGTGTTGGATTATAGTTAATAGTGTATTGTAGTCAGGATTTTTGCCAAATGGGTAGATTACTACTGCCCTTGCCAGAGGAGAGATAAAAATGGCAACTATGTGAGATGATGGATATGTTAATTTGTTTCACTATGGTAACCATTTTGCTATATATGTATCTTAATAATGTTATGTTGTAAACCTTAAATATATACAGTAAAACTTATTTTAAATAAATAAATTTATAAATAATAAAAATTGTGGCCGGGTGCAGTGGCTCATGCCTGTAATCCCAGCATTTTGGGAGGCCAAGGTGGGTGGATCACTTGACGTCAGGTGTTCAAAACCAGCCTGGCCAACATGGTGAAACCCTGTCTCTATTAAAAATGCAAAAATTATCCAGGTGTGGTGGTGAGTGCCTGTAATCCCAGCTACGTGGGAGACTGAGTCAGGAGAATCACTTGAACCTGGGAGGTGGAGGTTGCAGTGAGCCGAGATTGCGCCACCGCACTCCAGCCTGGGCAAAAGAGTGAGACTCCATCTCAAAACAAACAAACAACAAACAAACAAACACATTTTGAGGGATTATGAGGGAAAATGGATTCTAAGCTAGATTTCCACATCCAGGCAAACAGTCAATTAAGAGTGAGGACAGATATTAAGTAAAGACATTTTCAGACAACCAGGGTCTCAATGACTTAACCTCCCATGCAACCATTGTCAGAAAGTGAGTGGAGGAGGGACTCTACTAAAACAAGGAAGTGAACCAAGGAAGAAGAGACCTGGAATCTGGAAAGCCAAGGAGCTGATTCAGGGAGAAGCAAAGCAAGTCCCTGCAAGACAGTGAAGATGACGGCTGTGCACCAAGCCTGGAGAGCCACCAGATTGACAGGAGCAGGGCATGGAGAACCACAGGGGAGGGAGAATCACAGCCCAGAGCCAGGACTGCAAGATCCAGCTGCCTTTCTTCTCTGGAAGAAATCTTCTCTTCCACAGCTCTTTTTGAAGAGCTGTCTCTCTCTCTCTCTGGGTTGCTCTCCCCAGAAACAGATTGGAAAGCCGCCCTCCCCCATGCTCAGGCCACCGCCTGCCTTCACCTCTCACTGGTGCAGAGGCCTTATCCTGCCTTCTCCTTTCCCTTCTGCCCCTGGTCCCGCAGTCTCAGCCACATCCCCAGGGTCCCCCCGCAAAATGGGGCCCCAAGCCGACTGACTGTGCTGACCCCAGGAGGCAGAGCAGGGGGTGGGGGCGGGAGGCCCACCTTGGGGAACATGGTCACCATGCTGCTCAGGCACTCTCGTCGCTTCTCCTTCAGGCTCTTCTGCTTGTCCGTCCAGGCCTGCAGCCTGAGGCTCTGCAGGCGGTCAATGTTTTCCAGGAAGATGTAGAGGTTCTGGGCCTTGTAGGAAGCCTCCGTTTCTTTCATGATTTGTACGTGGTTGATTGCTTCTTGCCTGAGAGGAGAGGAGAAGCGATTTAGGGGGTAGAGAGGCCTCATCTATCCCCCAAGTCTGTTAACCAGAGATGACTTTGTTTTCTTTAATTCCTTAGAGCAAAAAGAGAAGTGGAGGCTGGTAAGAGCTGGGGAAAATGGGGCAGAGAAAAGTGGGAGGTGGTATCAGGTGAGGAGCCTCGGGGCTGGGATGAAAACAGGAAGAGAAAGGAAAGACGGGAGCACATTAGGCAGATTATGGACAGGGCCATGGGAAGAGAGGAAGAGAGAAGGAAGTGGCTTAGAGGAAAAGCCCACTACAGCGAGAGCAGCAGTCAGTGCCCTTCTTCCCACACCTTCAGGGGTTGCCCAAGGCCCCAGGCCAGACTTGCTTTTCTGGACCCCACTCAGGAGACCCTGTCCAGGCCTGGGGTGGCTCTCGCCATCCCCCTTTGCCCTGTGTTCCTTCTCTCCCACTGGGTTTAGGCTCTGCCCACATATTGCAGCAGGTGGGTGCCAGGTGGGTTCCAGGGAGGACCTACCGGAGGCTCTGGAGGCGTCTATAGAAGATGTACTTATGGCACAGGTACTGCAGCCTGAGCATGCCCAGCTCCATGGTGGTGGTGGTGAGCTCCAGTGCTTTGCTACGCAGGTAGTGGGGCAGCCTCAACTCAGACTCCTCACTCAGGAGCTTCAGGTTCTTCCTCTGGGCCTCCATGTCCATGTGGTACACCTTCTCCTTAAGAGTAGCAGGGGATATCTGCAAAGAGGGCTGAGTCAGCCTTCGAGTGGATGTCCCAGTGACAGGAAAGGAGGCAGATTTCTTGGGCTTTGTGGGAACTCGGCGGGTCCGTGATCTGTAGGTAAACTCCACTGAACTCATAGGTCTCTGCTTTCCCAGGGCAGGCTGCTGGGTACTAGGAGACATGGGCAAGTGTGGCCTCCTGCTTTGGTGAGCAGATTGGGTCCGGCTTGGGGCAGGCACTAACGATAGCTCTGCCTTTTCTAAGTCCCTCCATCGACTGGCGGGTGTGAAAATCCTCCTCTCCACGTCCTCCCCTAGCTGCTCTGGCTCTCTCCCTATGCTCTCCTGCTCCTTTTCTAGCTGGACCCATCTCTGCTGCTGCTCCCTGGCCAGGTCTTCCAGCTTCCACTGCCGCAGCTTCTCCTGGTGCTCCTGCTCCAGCAGGGCCCACTTCTTCTGCCGCTCCTGCCACATCTCCTCCTCCTCCAGCCACAGCTGCCTCCGTGTCTCCCAGCCGAATCCCTTCTCCCAGGGCTTCTCTTGGCTCTCAGAGGTCACCTGCCTGGAGCTCTCTAGAGACAGCTGTTTGCTACAGTGGAACTTAATTTGGAGTCCTCCCTTTTCCTGGAAGTAGTCCTCCTGGTCTTTGTCTTTGTGGCCTGAGTTTTCTGCCACAGGTCTTTCCCATTTCTTAGGAAACCTGCAATCTACTAAGGGTAGAAGCACAGGCTCAAGGCTCTTGGTGTCCTTGCTGCTGAACACATCTGCGAGCCTCGAGTGCACAGTCATGGTGGAAAGTGTCTCGTGCCCTGCAGCTGTAGCACCACTGTCCCACACCATGGCCATGGTACCTGGGGGAAGTGGTGAGAACAACTGCTCCTTCTTCATGGGTTCCTGTTGGCTTTCCTCCGTGACTGTTTCTTTCCTTGGAAGGGTCTCTCTCTCAGAGGGACCCGGGGAGTCAACAGAAACCTCAGCCGGGTCTTCTGCCTGACCTGTAGCAGTCTGAGCCTTCTTCAGCTGGAACTCCAAGGCCTGCTTCGTCAGGAGAAGGTCATGGTACCTTCCCCCTAAGATCTCTACCTGCTTCAGCAGAGCATCCCTCCTGCTCTCAAGGACCTGCACGAACTGCTGGAAGTGCAGCCTCTGGCTGCTGAGCTCTTCGGTCGCCTGCATTTGCAGGTACCTGTATTTGGTCTCCAGGCTCCTGTTCTCCTTGTGTTGGAGGATCAAGGCCTTGTTGAGGTTCTCCACCACAGTGGCCATGTACCTGATGGCCCTGACCTCCCCCTTGCTAAACATGGTAGAGTCCAGGAGCTCCTGCAGCATGGATGTCACCTCTGAGGCCTTGGTGTTCATGGTATGCTGGTCCTGGAGCATCTGTTCTGGGCTCAGTGGCTGAGGATGGGATGGAGATGTCTGTGGGCTTCTTCCCCGCCAGCCCTGCCAGAAGGTGCGTTTGGACACTGGGAGAAGTGGAGAGAAAAAAGTCAACGATCTCTCATGGGTCCCAAGGATTGCATTGATTCTCCAAACCCTGCAGGGCCAAAATGGCAACCCCCTTAGGGATTTGGCAAGAGTATGGAGCTGGGGCTGTATGTGGGACCAGGGATGGTGCTGACAGGGCAGACCTCTGCTGGGTGCACAGCTTGCCCAGAGCCCAGCCTCAGGGTCTGCCAGCTCCACAGCACCTGCAGAGCCCAGAGGGGCCTGACGTAGGCAAGCCAGCACAGCTCACTGCAGCATCCTCCTGGTCTTCCATGTTCTCCTGGGTAGAGTTATTTTTCTAATCATGCCACTTCCCAGCCTCAGTATGTGTGTTTACCTCCTATTGTCAGCTACCCAAACCCCTTACACCCATCTAGGAAGCCTGGTTTCCCTTTCCCGTTAGCACTGGACTGTGCTTGTGGAGAATTTATCACATGGTCCTCCAACTGTTCACATGTTTTATTTTTTTAATAACTAATGTCTTTTTCCATTTGGGGGATCCCTTTGATACTCTAAGGAAAGCAGCACCCTCTCTCCCCAGGAAAATGCACTACACACAGATTGTGCCCGCCATTAGCAGATCTCAATTTCTCAAAGGCTGGGTCACGGTGGTCATTGTACCCCCTTGGACCTACTATGTATAGAGCTGGTGGAGTGATTTTCTTGGAGCATCCATTCATCTGCCTATTTAATAAACATCACTGGTGGAAAAAACAATGCTAACTTCAGATGAGGGGTAGAGGAAATATAAAAATTAAGGGATACTGAACTTGGGCTAGCATCTAGCTAGTATTGTCAGAAAGGCCATGTGGCCTAGTGGTCCAGAGCTTAGATTCTGCAATAAGATAACTTGGGTTTGAATCCTATCTTTCTGATTTGCCTTGGGCAATTTTCCTAACTTCTCAGTGTCTCAGTTTCCCAATGTGCAAAATGGGGATAATCATAGAATCTATGTCATAGGACTTAGATCATGCATGTTTAGTGCCAGGTGCAGTAACAGGTACCTAGTTATAAGTGCTCAATAAATCATCCCTAAAAAGAAATAAAGATGCAGTCTTTACCATTCATAAGTTTATAATCTAGCAAGGGTCTAAGTATACAATAAGTGTATTTGAAGACAGAGTATGGTACAGATGGCAGAACAGATTGTTTCCTTATCCACTTTTCCCTGCCTTCTCCCTCCTGCTGACCTTACTTGATTGATAATGAGGCTGGCCATGAAGAACAATGGTAAATGCTGATGGTTAACTATTGTTAATTAAGCCCTGAGCATGTTCCAAGCGTGGTGTCAGACACCTCACACTGTGTGGAAGCCTCCCCACAAACCTGGAGCTAGGCAGTACCCTCCTCTGTTTATATGTGAGGAAACTGAGGCTCAGAGAGATGAAGTCCTTGCCCAAAGTGATACAACCAGAAATTGACAGAGATGCAATTCAAACTCTAGAGTGAGATTAAGAAGCCAGAAAACCTGTGTGTGGGGCCACAGGCTTTCCTTGTGTTCCCTTCTCTTCTCTGAGCTTCAGTGTTCTCATCTACAAAATGTAAGAGTTCGATAATCTCAGGTTCCCCTAATGTTGATGGGAGTAAAAAGTCAAGGTTTAGCTATTTGCTGATGGTCCACCTCTGCAGCAGCCTCCGGCTGAGCCTCCCCAACCTTCCTGGCTCTGTTGCTGGGTTTGGAGTGAGGAGAGGATAATCCACAGCCTCTAGCTGCTAACTCTAGCCCTCCTGGCCTCCCAGCTTTGTTCCTTAGAACCTACATGAGGCCTCAGCTCCAGTGAGCACGCCAGAGACCTGTCTCCACATCACACCTCCCTTAGCGCTGAAGGACAGCTCAGAGCTGCTCAGTGCTCGACCTGGGCTCAATCCCCAGTCCCTCACCACTGCCCATCCATCTCAAATCAAGCTTCAGTAATGGAGGAGAATCAGAAAGACCCCAGGCCCAGCCTCTGACTTCTTCCCCTGCCATGGCATCCACCCCATCCCCACCTAGCTCCCTGGCCAGGTGCTCCTAGAACCTACCTTGTGACCTTTTCTTTTGTCCTTCAATGAGAGTGGAGCAAAGGGCAGTGAGTGACTCAATGCCTCTTTTGGTGGCAATGAGGGAGAGTGGTAACATTTTCTCCGTCACTTCAATCCATTTGTCCAGGGCTGCTTCTTCCTCTTCACTCTTCCTGGCCCCAATCTCATAGGTCAGAGTGTCACCTGGAGAAGGGATGGGAGGTGCAGGCTGAGAGCAGTCTGTCCTCCAGGGGGACACAGACAGCCCTATAGAACAGGGGTTACAGCGGCTGTGAAGTCACATTGATTTTACCTCTTACTAGCTATGTGATGTTGGACAAGTCGCTTATCCCCTTGAGCCTCAGTTTCCTTCCCTATAAAAGAACTGGGTAAAGATTAAATGAGATAATACATGTGGAACAATTAACATGAGGCCTGCCGTGTAGAAATTCACAATGGACATTGAATAGTATTGTTGTCTGTACAGCAGGAAGGTATCTGACTTGTTGTTGCTCTATGCCCATTGCCTGGTCCAACATCTGGACAACTGAATTAATTAAGGAGAGTTAACTGCTCTCTCAGTCTTGAGGGAAGCTGAGGGACCACTGACTGAGAGCTTCCAAGCATGGGGTAGTATGCGGGTGGCAGGGCACATCCTGATACCATCTTCTTCCAACGCTGGAGCATCCAGCACACAGCACACAGGTCCTGTGATGAGATGACTCTGAGCTGAGTGGGGGGTAGCACCTAGCTTTAGGGTTTAATGCAGCTGACCCACACCCAAATGGCTGTACCAGTTGCTCACACAACTGGCATCAGGGCTCATGCAGTAAAGGTCATTCAGTGCTTTGAATATCACCCAGGGGTGCTCTGTAAAATAGCTAATGTGGGTTTGAATTTAGTTTCTATCCTGCTCAAAAAATGAGATGTCATAATGGACCCGTGACTTAGGTTTCATCATATATTCAGCTAATGTCATGATCTGTGATGTTTGGACACTTCTGTGTCTGCCCCTCAGGAGCATGGAGGTGACGTGCTGTGACAGGAGTGGTGGAATGCTTCACTGGAGAAGGGGCTGTGTCCTGTGCTGTCTCTGTGCTCGCCAGAGGAGGCACGGTGCCCAGCCTGCAAACTCACCCCAGTCACCTAGCCAGCGGAGAATGTCATACAGGTGCCTCTCCTTCATCTTAGCATCTTTGGAGAAGGAGGCAATTTTGTCCAGCAAGATGAATCTCTTCTTGCCCTTTGGATCTGTCTGGTGAGATTTGGCATTTTCTTTTAAATCATATCCTAATTCTTCCTGGAAGCGGTTGATGACACAATTGACATTGTCCAAAATGTCTAAGAGCTGGGTAGAAATATCCTATAGAGAAGCAGCAGATTGCTGTGTTAGGGCTGTGGACTTGAGCCAGAAGCCACATGCTAGCAGCATGACCTTGGACAAGTCGCTTAGCCTCTTTGGGTCTCAGTTTTCTTATATTTAAAGTGGGAATCATTATAGTACTTATGTCACAGGGTTTCTGTAAGGATTAAATGAATTAAATATTTTAAAGTGCTTTTAATAGTACCTGGCACATCACACAAAAGTGTTAGCTTTTATTATCATTGTGATTATTAAGAAGGTCAAGAAAGGATAGAGTACCAAAACCCCACAGCAAACATTTCTTTAGAATTTCAGAGGTTGCTGGGGGTTTCTGGATGTCTTTCCTTACAAGGATCCACAGGCAACAGAAGCTTGGAAAAGTGAGGCCCCAGGAAACTCTAGGATCAGAGGCTCAAGTAAAAAATGTACTAGAGCCTCGTGTACAGGGTGATTTGAGCCTTTGGCCATTTCCCCAACCCCCATTAACTTCTGGGCTCAGCTTGGGGGATTCTGGAGGGTTGCCAATAACAGATTCTGGGTCCTTTCTCCTGCCCTGTAGGATGTACCACAATGTGCCTCAGGGCTATCCTCGAGCTTCCTGCCCCCTTCCCGGCCCCAGCCCTGCCTCAGGCGGGTGGTTGCTTTCAGCTCACCCTGTAGAGGCGAAGTTTAGGAGAGAGATAATTTATACTAATCTGTCTGCAGACCTGGGTTGCTGAATATCCCAGGACCTCTGAGGACCCACAGCTTGATTCTCGCTCAAACCTGGGATCAGTCCCCAGCCTCCACATCATATCCCAATATAAGGGTGATTCCTTCATCTCAGGGGCTACCTCTTGAGCCCGAGTTAGCTGAGCAGCCTCAATCCTCAAGATGATGGCTTTCACAGATGTGGGAGTCACCAACTGTGGAGGGTCATCCTTCTCCATTTTGGATCACTCTGTCAGTCACAAAACATCCTGTGTCTCTGGTCCACAGACGTGGACACACGATGTTGCCTGCTTTGGAGGTTAAGGGCACCAGGGTGTCTCCTGGGTACCCTCTGCCCAGGCACAACTCCTCTGGTAACTGCCAAATGCCAGGTTCCAACCGATCCTCTTTTCCCCAGTGACATCATCAGTTTGATTAGAAGAATTAGGAGATTAGACTCCCCACTATCGAGCTTTTTGTCTATTACCTAACATATATTTACTTGACTTGTTGCTTTTTTTTTTTTTTTTTTTTTTTTTGAGACGGAGTCTTGCTCTGTCGCCCAGGCTGGAGTGCCGTGGCCGGATCTCAGCTCACTGCAAGCTCCGCCTCCCGGGTTTACGCCTTCGAGTAGCTGGGACTACAGGCGCCCGCCTCCTCGCCCGGCTAGTTTTTTGTATTTTTAGTAGAGACGGGGTTTCACCGTGTTAGCCAGGATGTTCTCGATCTCCTGATTTCGTGATCCGCCCGTCTCGGCCTCCCAAAGTGCTGGGATTACAGGCTTGAGCCACCGCGCCCGGCCTTTTTTTTTTTTTTTTTTTTTTTGAAATATTGTCTCCCTTCCCTCTGTAGCCCAGGCTGGAGTGCAGTGGTGTGATCTCGGCTCACTGCAACTTCTACTTCCTGGGTTCAAGTGATTCTCCTGCCTCGGCCTCCTGAGTAGCTGGGATTATGGGCTCACGCCACCAAAACCAGCTAATTTTTTTTTGTCATTTTAGTAGACACAGGGTTTTACTGTGTTAGCCAGGATGATCTCGATCTCCTGACCTCGTGATCCGCCCACCTTGGGCTCCCAAAGTGCTGGGATTACAGGTGTGAGCCACTGCGCCCAGCTAACTTGTTGCTTTTTAAAAATTACTAAATGTTATGCTCCCAAACCAAACATTAATGTTTAAAAATAAGAAAAAGCTATTAGCAAAAGTTATTTTCCTAAAGAAAATATTTTAAATTTCTAAAAATTAGAGCCAATCGATAACCAAATGGAGGCCAGGCTCAGTGGCTCACACCTGTAATCCCAACAATTTGGGAGGCCAAGTTGGGAGGATCACTTGAGCCCAGGAGTTTGAGACCAGCCTGGGCAACATGGTGAGAGCCTATCTCTACAAAAAAACTTAAAAAATAGCCAGGCATGGTGGCGCATGCCTGGGATCCCCGCTACTTGAGAGGCTGAAGCAGGAGGATCACTTGAGCCCAGGAGGTCAAGGCTGCAGTGAGCCATGTTCACGCCACTACACCCCAGTCTAGGTGATAGATACCCTGACATACACACACACACACACACACACACAGAGGGAGGGACATCCCATGATGCTAAAGATGTCAATTAATAAGGGGGACATAATTCTAAATGTATATATACCTAATAACATTGCTTCAAAATACATGAAGCAAAAAGCTTCCAGAACTGAAAGGAGGAATAGGTAAATCCAAAATTATAGTTGGAGATTCCAGCACTTCTCTTGCAGGAGTTGATAGAAGTAGCAAAAAATAAGTAAAGTATAGAGGTTTTGAAAAATACTGTCAACCAACTTGACTCCATTGACAGTCATAGAACACTTCACCCAACAATAGGACATATATTATTCCCTATGCATATGGAACAATGATCATATCAACCATAATTTGGGCGATAAAACAATTATGAATTAACCTCAGAAGGCTAAAATAATACAAAATATGTTCTCTGACCACTATGGAATTAAATTATAAATCAGTAATTGAGAGATCTTAGGAAAATTCCCAAATATTTTACAAATTAAGCAACATACTTTCATATAACCCTGAGTCAAAAAAGAAATCACAGGGAAAGTTATGAAATACTTTGAACCGAGTAAAAATAGAAACATACCAAAATTTTGAGGATGCTGCCAAATCAGTGCTTAGAGGAAAAAACTAGAAAAGGAAGAACAAAAAACCCCAAAATAAGCAGAAGGAAGGAAATAATAAGGATAAGAATAGAGACCAATAGAAAACAAACAAAAATAGAAGAAAATCAATGCAACTAAAATCTGATGTTTTGAAAAGATTCATGCAATTGATAAAATTCTAGCCATATTTACCAGGAAGAAAAGAGAGAAGACAAGCTACCAATATGAAGCATAAGAGACTACAGGCTCTACAGTGGGAATAATAGGAGAGAGCATTATGAAAAACCTTTATGCCAATAAAGTTGGTAAATTAGATGAAATGGTCAGATTCTTTAATATACACAACCTATCAATGCTCACTAAAGAAAAAAAAAGCTCTGAATATCCATAAATATACTAAAGAAATTGGATTCGTAATATAAAAAACCTTTCCCTCAAAGAAAACTCCAGCCCCAGATAGTTTAATTAGTGAGTTCTGCCAAATATTTAAGAAAAAAAAAAATGATTCTATAAAAACTCTTTCAAAAAATTGAATAGTAAAGAACACTTCTCAAATCATTTTATGAGGTTAGCATTATCTTTTTTTTTTTTTTCTGAGACGGCGTCTCACTCCGTTGCCGAGGCCAGAGTGCAGTGGCGCAATCTCAGCTCACTGCCTCCTGGATTCAAGCGATTCTCCCACCTCAGCCTCCTGAGCAGCTGGGACTGCAGGTGTGTGCCACCATGCCCAGCTGATTTTTGTGTTTTTAGTAGAGATGGGGTTTCACCATGTTCATCAGGTTGCTTTCAAACTCCTGACCCCAGGTGATTCACCCACCTTGGCCTCCCAAATTGCTGGGATTACAGGCTCACGTGAGCCACCGCACCCAGCCGAGGTTAGCATTATCTTGATACCAAAACCAGAAAAACGTGACAAGAAAAAAAAGTACTACAGCTCAATATCCAATATTGCTCACAAATATAGACATAAAAGAAAATTAATTGATTGGGAGGCTGAAATAAGAGAATTTCTTGAATCCAGGAGCTGAAGTCCAGCCTGGGCAACTTAGCAAGACTTCATACCTTAAAAAAACCAAAAAAACAAAAAAGTTGGTCGGGCGCGGTGGCTCACACCTATAATCCCAGCACTTTGGGGGGCTGAGGCGGGTGGATCACTTGAGGTCAGGAGTTCAAGACAAGCCTGCCCAACATGGTGAAACCTTGTCTCTACTAAAATTACAAAAATTAGCTGGGCGTGGTGGTGTGCACCTGTAATACCAGCTACTCAGGAAGCTGAAGCAGGAGAATTGCTTGAACCCAGGAGTCCTAGATTGCAGTGAGCCGAGATCATATCACTGTACTCTAGCCTGGGTGACAGAGCAAGACTCTGTCTCCAAAACAAAAACAAAAATGAAAAAACACTTTTTTTCCCCAAGATGGCAGATTTGGGGCTTTTAGTGTGCCTCAGTCACTTGGAAATAGCAAGATTAGTGCATAAAGATCAACTCTGTGGGTTTTAATTCAAGAAAGAAAATAGGAATCCAACAGAATCATGAAGAACACCCTAGATCTCAGGGAGGAAAACAAGGGCAAACAGCCCCCATGATGGCATTTGGCTCATAAAAGTGAGTGAAGCCCCAGTACATGAGAGAGGCAGACAGCCTCTTTTTATCCAGTGGAAAGGACACTTCAGGAAAGTGCCCTTTCCACTGGAGATACAAGCAGCAGAGGCCAAGGGAGAGCACTTTGTTCCTCCCAAGTCCTGGAGCTAACTTGAGAAGATACTTGGAGACACTGAGAAGGAAAGACAGTGGGAAAAGCTGCAGGCATTTCCCAGGCCCAGGATGCCACTTTTAATCCAGGCACACAAAGTTAGTCATTCTTTGGAGACACAATAGCATTCTTTGGAGCACAATAGGCATTTTAGTCTTGGGCCAGAGATTGGAGTGCCTGCTCTGTAGAGTTGCATAGAGGCTTCTACAGCCAGAATTGTAGAAAGCACCTTGCAGTAGGTGCTGGCATTGTGCTCTTCCCTGTTGTAGGACTGGGGTGGGAAGAGGACTGCTACAGCTATGGTTTCTCCTGGGCAACAAGACGCAGCCAGGGTCAGCTTGGTGACCTGTGAGCTGGTCTGAGTGAGTTACTGCTTGGTATGCTGGACTGCTCACCTGAGGTCATGGTGCAGTGGGGCCCTCTCAGCTCGACACCCAGGGAGATCTCCAGGCATTTGGAGCACCCACTCATCCAGATCAGCAGCCTGAGCTGCCCTATCCTTCCTGTGCAGACACTCTAGTGAAGTGGGGCTTACTCTGCTCCACACCCAGGCAGATCTTCAGGCATTTGGAGCACCTGCTTGCCTGCATTTGCAGTCTGAGTTGGCACACCCTTCCTGTATAGAGACCATGGTGAAGAGGCACCCTATCTGCCCTATGCCCAGACAGATCTCTAGCAGTTGGAGTATGCATTCACCTGAATTAGCAGCCTGCCACCCCACCCTCTGTGTGTAGAGATTGTGGTGCAGCAATGCCCTCTACACTCCACACTCAGACACCTGGAGCATGCACTCTCCTGGATTAGGAGTTTAGGCCACCCTGGTTCCTTGTGCATAGAACTTGGGGCCAAGGAGGTTTCCCAACTCAACACCTAGCAACACCTCTGGGCACTGGGTGACAGCCCACTGGATTCTCCCTTGGCATTGGTGCTGCGCCTGCCACTGAGGGACCTGTAGACAGGCCTGCTCTGGTCCAGCCCCACTCATCTTGCCTCCTGGGACTGAGCAGGAAGCTCAAGCCACTCTGCACTCTATGGATCAGCCCATTGCCTGAGGCAAGAGAGAGCTTCTGCCTGTAAACAAGGATCAAGAATATACCCAGCCACACTGGCCACAGCTGGCTCTTACCTATAAGTGCCATCTACTGGCTTGTATGTCAAACCGCACAACCCAATATAAAACCTGCTGATAGTGTACAAGTCTATAGAAGCAAAGCCAAAGGACCCAATCTAATATTCTCTATAGTCATACCCCCTAGGGAGGGGAGAGGGAAAGGGAAGGGGAAAGAAAAAAACCAATATTATAGGGAAATAAAAAGGAAAAAATTCTACCCACACACAAAAAATTAGAATTGTCAGCATCTCCAGGTGAGAAGGAACCAAAGCAAGAATTCTGGCACCATGAAAAATCTGAATGTAGTGACACCACTGAAGGATCACACTAGATCTCCAGTCCTTAACCAAAATCGAAACTCAGAAATGACAAATAAAGAATTCATGAAAGAAAGCATGGATTGCTAGGAAACTCAACAAGATCCAAGACAAGGTTGAACATCAACTCAAAGAAACTTCTAAAGCAATCCACGAAATGAAGGAATAAATGTCTTGAAAATAAATCAATCAGAGCTTCTGGAATTGAAAAACTCACTTAAAGAATTTTAAGGCCGGGCGCGGTGGTTCAAGCCTGTAATCCCAGCACTTTGGGAGGCCGAGACGGGCGGATCACGAGGTCAGGAGATCGAGACCATCCTGGCTAACACGGTGAAACCCCGTCTCTACTAAAAATACAAAAAACTAGCCAGGCGAGGTGGCGGACGCCTGTAGTCCCAGCTACTCGGAGGCTGAGGCAGGAGAATGATGTAAACCCGGGAGGCGGAGCTTGCAGTGAGCTGAGATCCGGCCACTGCACTCCAGCCTGGGCGACAGAGCAAGACTCCGTCTCAGAAAAAAAAAAAAAAAAAAGAATTTTAAAATACAATTGAAAGCTTTATCAATGACTGGACCAAACAGAAGAAAGAATTTAGGAGCTTGAAGACTGCTCTTTCAAACTAACCTAGTCAGACAAATATACAAAAAAGATAATTTTTACTAATGAACAAGGCCAGGCATAGTGGTTCATGCCTGTAATCCCAGCACTTTGAGAGGCCGAGGCGGACGAATCACTTGAGGCCAGGAGTTCGAGACCAGCCTGACCAATATGGTGAAACCCTGTCTCTACTAAAAATAAAAAAATTAGGCCAGGCACAGTGGTTTATGCCTGTAATCCCAGCACTTTGGGAGACTGAGGCAGGTGGATCACCTGAAGTCAGAAGTTCAAGACCAGCCTGGCCAACATGGTGAAACCCCCATCTCTACTAAAAATATAAAAATTAGGCATGATGGTGGGTGCCTGTAATCCCAGCTACTCAGCGCACCCAGCTACTCAGGAGGCTGAGGCAGGAGAATTGCTTAAACCTGGGAGGCTGAGGTTGTGGTGAGCTGTGGTCCCACCACTGTGCTCCAGCCTGAATGACTAAGCAAGACTTTGTTTCAAAATAAAAAAATACAAATACAAAAATTAGCCAGGCGTGGTAGCATGCACCTGTAGTCCCAGCTATTCAGGATACTGGGGCATGAGAATCGCTTGAACCTGGGAGGCACAGGTTCCAGTGAATTGAGACTGCACTGCTGCACTCTGGCATGGGCAACCGAGCAAGATTGTGTCTCAAAAAAAAAAAAAAAAAATACATAAAAATGTAGAGATAGGGTTTCACCACGTTGCCCAGGCTGTTCTCAGACTCCTGGGCTCGAGGAATCCACCCGTCTCAGCCTTCTAAAGTGCTGGGATTACAGGTGTAAGCCATGGTGCCCAGCCCTCAGCACTTTTTTTTTTTTTTTTGAGACAGTCTTGATCTGTCGCCCAGGCTAGAGTGCAGTGGTGTGATCTCAGCTCACTGCAACCTCCACCTCCCAGATTCAAGCAATTCTCCTGCTTCAGCCTCCCAAGTAGCTGGGACTATAGGCACCTGCCACCACGCCCAGCTAATTTTTGTATTTTTTGTAGAGATGGAGCTTCAACATGTTGGCCAGGCTGGTCTTGGACTCCTGACCTCAAATGATCCACCCACCTTGGCCTCTAAAAGTGCTGGGATTACAGGTGTGAGCCACCATGCCCGACCCACCTGCATTCTTAAAGAAAAGTAATTCCAACCAAGAATTTCATATCCTGCCAAACTAAACTTCATAATTGGGCCGGGCACAGTGGCTCATGTCTGTAATCCCAGCACTTTACTGTCCCCGCCAACATGGTGAAACTATGTCTCTACTAAAAATACAAAAATTAGCTGAGCGTAGTGGCATGTACCTGTAGTCCCAGCTACTTGGGAGGCTGAGGCAGGAGAATCGCTTGAACTTGGGAGCAGAGGTTGCAGTGACCTAAGATTGTGCCATTGCACTCCAGCATGACGACAGAGTGAAACTCCGTCTCTAAATAAATAAATAAATAAATAAATAAATAAAATAAACTTCATAATTGAAGGAGAAATAAAAGCTTTTCCAGACAAACAAGTGCTAAGGGAATTTACTACCACTAAACTAGCCTTACAAGAGATCCTTAAGGGAGTTCTAAACATGGAAATAAAAGAACAATACCTGCTACCACAAAAATACACTTAAGTGCATAGCTGACAGATTCTATAAAGCAACTGCATAATAGAAACTACAAAGCAACCAGCTAATAACTTCATGATAGGATCAAAACCTCACATATCAATATTAACCTTGAATGTAAACAGTCTAAATGGCCCACTTAAAAGGCACAGAGCTGCAAGTTGGATGAAAAAAGCAAGACTTGCCTATCTGCTGTCTTCAAGAGGCCTGTCTTACACATAATGATACCAACAGGCTCAACATAAAGGGTTGGAGAAAGATCACACAAATGGAAAACAAAAAAGAGCAAGGGTCACTATTCTTAGATAAAACAGACTTTAATCCAACAAAGTTTTTTTTTTTTTTTAAAGGACAAAGAACGGCATCACATAATGATAAAGGAAGCTTGTCCAACCTGTGACCCATGGGCTGCATGCGGCCCAGGACAGCTTTGAATGCAGCCCAACACAAATTCATAAACTGTCTTAAAACATTATGAGGTTTTTTAATGATTTTTTTTTAGCTCATCAGCTATTGTTTGTGTTAGTGCATTTTCTGTTTGAGCCAAGACAATTCTTCTTCCAGTGTGCTCCAGGGAAGCCAAAAGATTGGACGTCCCTTTCAGATAAAGGATTCAATTCAACAAGAAGACTTAACTATTCTAAATATATATGCACCCAACACTGGAGCACCTAGATTCATAAAACAAGTATTTCTAGACCTACAAAAAGACATAGACAACACACAATAATATTGGGAGACTTTAACACCCCAATGACAGCATTAGACAGATCATCAAGGCAAAATACTAACAAAAAAATTCAGGACTTAAATTCGACACTTGACCAATTGGACCTAATAGACATTTACAGAATACTCCAACCATCAACCTCAGAATATACATTCTTCTCATCTGAACACAGTACGCACTCCAAGATCAACCACATGCTTGGCCATAAAGCAAGTGTCAATAAACTCAAAAAAATCAAAATCATACCAACCATATTCTCAGACCGCAGTGGAATAAAAATAGAAATCAAAACAAGAAGATCTTTAAAACCACACAATTACATAGAAATTAAACAACTTACTCCTGAATGACTTTTGGGTAAGCCATAAAATTAAGGCAGAAATCAAAATATTCTTTGAAATAAATGAAAACATTCCAAGAGGAATGTTTATAGCACTAAATGCCTACCTCAAAAAGTTAGATCTCGGCCAGGTGTGGTGGCTCACGCCTGTAATCCCAGCACTTTGGGAGGCCCAGGTGGGCAGATCACGAGGTCAGGAGATCGAGACCATCTTGGCTAATATGGTGAAACCCTGTCTCTACTAAAAATACAAAAAATTAGCTGGGCATGGTGGCAGGCACCTGTAGTCCCAGCTACTCAGGAGGCTGAGGCAGGAGAATGGCATGAACCTGGGAGGCAGAACTTGCAGTAAGCCCAGATCACGCCACTGCACTCCAGCCTGGACAACAGAGCAAGACTCCGTCTCAAAAAAGAAAAAAAAAAATTAGATCTCAAATTGGCTGGGTGCAGTGGCTCATGCCTGTAATCCCAGAACTTTGGGAGGCCAAGGCGGGCAGATCACTTGAACTCAAGAGTTCAGATCAGCCTAGGCAACATGGAAAAACCCCATCTCTACAAAAAATACAAAACTTAGCGAGGCATGGTGGCACGTACCTGTAGTTCCAGCTACTTGGGAGGCTGAGGCGGGAGGATCACTGAGTCCAGGGAGGTCAAGGCTGCAGTGAGCTGTGATCACGCCACTGCACTCCAGCCTGGGTGACAGAGTGAGACCTTGTCTCAAAAAACCAAAAACAAAATAAAACAGAACTGGCCGGGTGTGGTGGCTCACACCCATAATCCTAGCACTTTGGGAGGCCCTGGTGGGTGGATCATCTGAGGTTAGGAGTTCAAAACCAGCCTGGCCAACATGGTGAAACCCCGTCTCTACTAAAAATACAAAACATTAGCCAGACATGGCAGCGGGTGGCTGTAATCCCAGCTACTTGGGAGGCTGAGGCAGGAGAATCGCTTCAACCTGGGAGGTGGAGGTTGCAGTGAGCCGAGATTGTGCCATTGCACTCCAGCCTGGGCAATAAGAGTGAAACTCTGTCTCAAAAAATAAAAAAATTAAAAAACAAAACAAAACAGAACTACCATTCAACCCAGCAATCCCATTACTGGGTATATACCCAAAAGAAAATAAATCGTTTTACCAAAAAGACACCTGCACTCATATCCACCACAGTGCCATTCACAATAGCAGAAACATGGAATCAACTCGATTCCATGATATGACCATCAACAGTGTTTTGGATAAAGAAAATGTGGTCCATACACACCATGGAATACTAGATAGCCATAAAAAAGAATGAAACAGTGTCCTTTGCAACAACATGGATGCAGCTGGAGGCCATTATCCTAAGCAAATTAATGCAAGAATAGAAAACCAAATACCATGTGTTCTCACTTATAAGTGGGAGCTAAACATTGGATATGGCCAGAAAGATGGCAACAAAAGACACTGGGGCGTACTGGAAGCGGGAGGGAGAAAAGGAGGAAAGGGCTGAAAAACTAACTATTGGGCATTATGCTCAGTTTCTGGGTGATGGGATCAATCATGCCCCCAACCGCAACATTCACGCAATATACCCATGCAGCAAACCTGCACACAGACCCCCTGAGTCTGAAGTAAAAGTTGTGGGA
Source organism: Colobus angolensis palliatus (assembly GCF_000951035.1). Classification (NCBI taxonomy): domain Eukaryota; kingdom Metazoa; phylum Chordata; class Mammalia; order Primates; family Cercopithecidae; genus Colobus; species Colobus angolensis. Next base: position 1,368,937 of record NW_012114611.1, on the reverse strand, counting down.
GCTAAGCTATGAGGACACAAAGGCATAAGAATGATACAGTGGACTTTGGGGACTCAGGGGAAAGAGTGGGAGGGGGGTGAGGGATAAAAGACTACACATTGGGTACAGTGTACACTGCTCAGGTGATGGGTGCACTTAAATCTCAGAAATCACCACTAAAGAACTTACTTATATAACCAAACGCGATCTGTTTTCCAAAAACCTATTGAAATTTTTAAAAATTAAAAAAAAATTATGATCACAATTACAAATGGAAAAAACAAAGCTGAAATTATTTAAAAACAACAACAAAAGAAAATGAATTGAAAGGTACTGACTAAAATAAAAAGTATTTGCAAACATGTATTTGATAAAGGAGTTGTATCCAGAATATATAAAGAGCTACTATAACTCAACAAGAAGACAAACAACCCAAGAGTCAAATACACATCACGAAAGAAGTTATACAAATGGGCTGGGCACAATGGCTCAGGCCTGTAATCCCAGTACTTTGGGAGGCTGACGTGGGTGGATCGTGAGGTCAGGAGTTTGAGACCAGCCTGACCAATATGGTGAAACTCCATCTCTACTAAAAATACAATAATTAGCCGGGTGTGGTGGCACGCGCCTGTAGTTCCAGCTACTTGGGAGGCTGAGGCAGGAGGATCACTTCAGTCCAGGGAAGTCAAGACTGCAGTGAGCTGTGATCGTACCACTGCACTCCAGCCCAGGTGACAGAGCAAGACTGTCTCAAGAAAAAAAAAAAAGAAAATATACAAATGGCGAATAAGCACATAAAAAGATTCTCAACTTATTAGTCATTGCATTAGGGAAATGCAAGTTAAAACCATGAGATCCCAACTCTGATAAGAATGAGTCAGATGATAAAAAGTGTGACAATACCAAGTGTTGAGGAAGATGTTGGGAAAGTGAAACCCTCATATGGTGTATTGCCAGTGGGAATGTACAGCCACTTTGGAAGAGTTTGGCAGGTTCTTTTTTTTTTTTTTTTTTTTGAGATGGAGTCTCGCTCTGTTGCCCAGGCTGGAGTGCAATGGCACGATCTCAGCTCACTGCAACCTCTGCCTCCCAGGTTCAAGTGATTCTCCTTCCTCAGCCTCCTGAGTAGCTGGGATTACAGGCATGCACCACCATGCCTGGCTAATTTTTGTATTTTTAGTAGAGACGTGTTTCACCATGTTGGCTAGGCTAGTCTCGAACTCCTGACCTCAGATGATTCACCTGCCTCGGCCTCCCAAAGTGCTGGGATTACAGGCGTGAGCCACTGCACCCGGCCAGCAGGCTTTTAAAAAAATATGCATTAGCATATAGCCCAGCAATCCCACTCCTAAGCATTTAAATATTTATTATAAAACATATGTCCACACATAAATCTATACAGAGGTATTGATAAACCTGAAAACAACCCAAACACAACAGTCCATCAACTGGCGAATGGATAAACAAATTGTAGTATGTCCATGTGATGAAATATACCACTTCACATGACAAAGGAATGAACTACTGACACATGCAATGACATGGAAAATTTCAAAAGCATTATACTAATGAAAGAAGACAGACACAAACTCCTACAAACTATATAATTCCACTTATATGAAATTCTAGGAAGGCAAAACAATAGTGATAGAAACCAGATCAGTAGATGCCAGAAGCCAGGTTAGGAGGGAGGAGACTGACAGCAAAAGGGCACAAAGGTTTTTGAGTAAAGGAAATGATGATGGTGATGGTCAAATGACTGGATACATCTGTGAAAATTCATTGTACTGTATATTTAAAATTGCTGAATTTTATTATATGTAAATTATACCTCAATAAACTTGATTTTTAAAAAATGCAATGTTTTGTAATGCTCGATACTGTGGAGGGATTGTGGGTAGCCAGGGCAAATGGCTAGCAATTAGGAAGGTACTGGAAGGTGTTAGGAAATAACTCTTCCTCCTTTGTCAGTGGTGAGTCTCCTTTATTTGCATACCCTTTTCCCCTGAGACTGGGATGCTTCCCTTTGTAGACATTAGTCCTTCTTAGCCCCTCTCACGTGAGCAGATTGGTGGCCTGTTACAACACCTTCACCACAGTACAAAGGCCATAGTTTGGTGATCACTAGCCCGGGAGAGATGTTCACAAACTTTAAGACAAACAAACAAACAAAAAATCACCCAACCCCTTCTCAAGCAAAGCTTTATGCAGACCCTCACTAACCAAAACAAAAGCAATATTTTGGCCAGACATGATGGCTAACGCCTATAATCGCAGCACTTTGGGAGGCCAGGGCAGGCAAATGGCTTGAGCCTAGAAGTTTGAGACCAGCCTGGGCAAAATGGTGAAACCCCATCTCTACAAAAAATACAAAAATTAGGCAGTGTGGTAATACATGCCTGTAGACCCAGCTACTCAGGAGAGGTGGGAGAATCACCTGAGCCTGGAGGCTACAAGTGAGCCAAGGCCACACTACTGCACTTTAGCCTGCGTCTCAGAATGAGACCCTGTCTCAAAAAAAAAGCAGTATTTTATTAGTACACATTTACATAATAAGCTTAATTTCATGATATCTTTCTATTATAAAGTCATTTAATGTCCACAAGCCTATTTTCATGAACCCAGAAATTTGATATTCATATGTATATTTTTAAACTACTGTTTTAAAACCAGTTAAAATATACTTAAAGTTTCCGGGTAAAAAATGGTAGATTGAACATGAGCATCCAAATTTGTCCACTGAAAACCCATGTAGCAAAGGGATTTTTAAAGGCATAAATCCATAAGGACAGGGAAACAGGAGAAGAGATAAGAGCAAAATATTTTCAGAAGTGGAAACCAGATGGATGAGAGGTTACTCACTTACCCTAGAGAAGGATAGATCCTAAGGCAGTGGCAGAACTATATGGCAAACGGAATTGGTTGTGCCAGACCAGAGATGGGCAGTCTCCTCTGTCTGACCACCCTGAGAAGGAAAACCTAGGAATGCTGACATCAGAAGTTCCCAGCCAGATCACTGTGCAAAGAAGCTCATGACTGGCCGGGCGTGGTGGCTCATGCCTGTAATCCCAGCACTTTGGGAGGCTGAGGTGGGCAGGTGATCAACACATCCTGGCCAATATGGTGAAACCCTGTCTCTACTAAAAATACAAAAATTAGCTGGGCGTGGTGGCACGTGCCTGTAATCCCAGCTACTTGGGAGGCTGAGGCAGGAGAATTGCTTGAACCGGGGAGGCGGAGGTTGCAGTGAGCTAAGATCGTGCCACTGTACTCCAGCCTGGCAACAGAGTGAGACTCCGTCTGAAAAAAAAAAAAAAAAAAAAAGAAGCTCATGACTGACAAGCCCATCCATCTACCACCTGAACAAACAGAGAACAAATGCTTCCAGTCAGCTTTTAGGTGACCGACCCATCCTTAAGTGTGAGCAGACAACCAAGGTTTCTAAGACCTCCAAGAAAATAATCTAATATAGAAGACAGAGACCAAAACAACAGAAAAAGAAATTTGGAGCAGCGATTATGCAGAGAAACAAAAATGACAGAACTATCAGTAACAGCTTCTGAGATAAGATAACGTGAAATAAAATATGCTATAAAAAGAACAATTGAGAGAATAAAAATAAAGTAAAAGTGATTAAAACCTTTAAAAGATGGAAAAACTCAGAAGAAGAATGGAAAGATAAAGTGGAGGAAATCTCCCAGAAAATGAAGTAAAAAAGATGCAAAGCTAGAGAGAAAAATAAGAAATTAGAAAGACCAGTTCAACAGGTCCATCATCCAAGTAATAGGAGATCAAAAAGAAAGAATAGAGAAAATAGGAAGAAATCACCAATAGAATAATTCAAGATTATTCCCCAAAAGTGAGGGGCACTGAGTGTCCAGCACAATGGAAGATAGTAGCCACTCACCAAGACATATCACTGCAATTTCAGAACATTAGAAACAAGTTCAGAGAGGGGGAAAGTCACCTAGAAAGGACAAGGAATTAAAAGGCTTCAGACTTCTCATTCTCCATAGAAGTGTCAGAAGCTAGAAGACCATGTAGCAATGCCTTCATAATTCTGAAGGAATTCAGTACTCAGCCAAACAACCAAATCCAAGGGTCACAGTTGAAAAATGACAATAGCAAACATGCAAAATTCCACAATAATTTACTCTTCCCTTTCTCAGGAAGCTTCTGGTGATGGTCTCCTCTAAAAAAGCAGGAGTATTACAAATCAAGAAAAACACGGGCACAGGTGCGGATCAGAAGCGTGAGGGGATTTTCTCGCTCTAGGGAGATTATTCAAGCAATCACTGTGTCAGCAGACACAAATGTTTCCCTTTCTTCGTATGATGAAGATCAGGGATCCAAACTTATTTGAAAAGCTAAAGAGGTACCATTCATCCCCACTGGAATGGCAGGTTTTGCAGCAATTGTTGCATATGGATTATACAAATTGAAGAGCAGAGGAAATACTAAAATGTTGCATCATCTGATCCACATGTGTGTGGCAGCCCAAGGCTTTGTTGAAGGAGCAATGACTGTTGGTATGGGCTATTATTACATGTATCGGGAATTCTGGGCAAAACCTATACCTTAGAAGAGATACTATCTTGGTCTTGTTGGAGGAGTTTGCTTTAGTTAGACATCTCTTTTTTTTTTTTTTTTTTTAGACATCTCTTTTTTTTTTTTTTTTTGAGATGGAGTCTCGCTCTGTTGCCCAGGCTGGAGTGCAGTGGCACAATCTCGCTCACTGCAACCTCTACCTCCCGAGTTCAAGCGATTCTCCTGCCTCAGCCTCCTGAGTAGCTGGGATTATAGGTGCTCGCCACCACGCCCAGCTAATTTTTGTATTTTTTTTTTTTAGTAGAGACAGGGTTTCACCACATTGGCCAGGTTGGTCTCATACTCCTAACCTCAGGTGATCCACCCACCTTGGCCTCCCAAAGTGCTGGGATTACAGGCATGAGCCACTGCGCCCACATCTCATTATTGAAGCAACATATTAATGCTGAAAATAAACTATTCGAGTGGGTTCAGCTGATAACACGGCATTGTGAATACTGGCCTCCTTTCTTGCAGGCTTGATTTGCCTGGTGACTGAATTACTAGTGACTAGTTTACTAACTAGGTCATTCAGGAGAGCCAAATTAATACAAAAGAAACATGTCACCTAAATGATGATGTTGAAATGTCCACCTTCTTAAACTGTTAAGATAAAATTAGTTCTAAAGAAGACAGCAAACCAACCCTGAAGTACTCCCAGTTTGCTCTAGAATCTTGCATGTTTTGGATGTTATATGAGTCCTATTTGCCCCAGTTAATTTAACTTTTTTCTGCCTGTCTTGTGGACTGGCTGGCTCTTTTAGAACTCTGTCAAAAAAGTGCATGGAATATAACTTGTAAAACCTCCCACAGCTGAAAGTATATATGTGTATATGTTTAAATCAAATCTAGAAAGCTTCCAATGGAGCTGCATAGTCGTAGTATTTATTGAAGAATCATAACTGTAAACATGAGAATAACTTATGGATTCTAGTTTAGTTTTTTTGTAATTGTAGATATCTATATTTGCTGCTGTAATATAAGAATAATTTTTAAATGTCATCTTGAAACCGAAACATGTATTTCAAGCACTCATGCAAAGGTAACTGGAGAATACTTTTTAAATGTGTGCATTATTTTTTCCATAGGAATTGTAAATGTTAAACTAAGCATATTAACTATAATGGAATTGATTAATGATTTATAAGTAAGCTGGTTTGAACAGACATTATACACATGCTTTTCTATACTACAGAATGCCATTACACTTGTGAAATTCTCTTGTCTAGCCTGAATTTACATTCCATGCTGATAACATGGGATATGTATTGTTATAAAAATAAGTGACCATGTCAAAAAAATAAAAGAAAAGAAAAACATAGAATATGGCAAATAAAAATCCCACAGAAGAGTGAGGTAGCCAGGCAAAGTGACTCACGCCTGTAATCCCAACACTTTGCCAGGTCGAGGCAGGCAGATCACTTGAGCTCAGGAGTTCAAGTCCAGCGTGGCCAGCATGGTGAAACCCTGTCTCTACTAAAAATACAAAAGTTAGCCGGATGTGGTGGTGCACGCCTGTAGTCCCAGCTACTTGGGAGGCTGAAGCAGGAGTATAGCTTGAACCTGGGAGGCAGAGGTTCAGTGGGCTACTTCACTCCAGCCTGGGCAACAAGAGCGAGACTATTCGAGTGGGTTCAGCTGATAACACGGCATTGTGAATACTGGCCTCCTTTCTTGCAGGCTTGATTCGCCTGGTGACTGAATTACTAGTGACTAGTTTACTAACTAGGTCATTCAGGAGAGCCAAATTAATACAAAAGAAACATGTCACCTAAATGATGATGTTGAAATGTCCACCTTCTTAAACTGTTAAGATAAAATTAGTTCTAAAGAAGATAGCAAACCAACCCTGAAGTACTCCCAGTTTGCTCTAGAATCTTGCATGTTTTGGATGGCTGAAGCAGGAGTATAGCTTGAACCTGGGAGGCAGAGGTTCAGTGGGCTACTTCACTCCAGCCTGGGCAACAAGAGCGAGACTCTGTCTCAAAACAAAACAAAATAACAACAAAAGAATGAGGCAAAGAACATGCCCAGGAGAAAAGATTTGCCAGGTTGCCAGATATGCAGCAAGGTTACCGGATGAACAGTCAGATTGGAGAAGGTCAGCAGTCTCCAGCAGTGATGTCTCCAAGAAGATGAAATGGAGAGAATTTTCTGCTATATCTAGATATTCTGAGAGGAGATTTAAACAACTGGGGGAAGAATTTGAGGTAGATTTTCTGAGAAATACATAGAAAATAAATGATTTTTAAAAACAAGATTATTAATTCCAGGAAAAATAAAAATTTGTGCAGGAAAAAACGCCAAGGTCTCCCTGGGGAGGACAGATGCAAGGAAGAAGCTGGGCAGGGAATTCCAGGGTCCCAGGTATTCAGAATATGGTCTGTTCCTGGGCAAGTGTGCTTTGCATGGGCAAATCCCCTTGGACCCCTCGCCCTGTGGGGAGGGCTGCAGCTGGAGGAAGGCCGGAGATGTGCAGGTAAATGCCAGAAGAAACAGCTAAAAGAGGTGAAAACGTTGCCTCCAGAGAGGGGAAGACGATGGGGGCAGGGCTCTGCTGTTTGTCTAACAAATCTGGTACAATTATTTGATTCTATATGTGTGTACATGTTCTAAGAAATATTTCATTAAAGAAAATAAAAACATTTAAAAAATAAAAATGCAATTCATAAAAGTTCACGGAACCTCTGGACCACTTCTGCTATACTTAGAGATCTCAATAATAGTTTGAAAATCGCCCCATCTGCGCGGGCGTCGCGGCAGTTCCTGGGGGAAGATGGGAGAAGTCGAGAGGCGGCGGGAGTCCTTTCCCCAGTCTCGCGCGCCAGTCCCCGCACCCCCACAAAAAAGTCTGAAAACCGCAGGACCCAGCCTGGGCAGTGTAGGGAGACCTCGTCTCCAAAAAATTACAAAATTAGCTGGGCTTGGTGGCACACGCCTGTAGTCCCAGCTACTCGGAGGCTGAGGGAGGAGGACCGGTTGAGACCAGGAGGCTGAGGCTGCAGTGAGCCCTAATTGTTCCGCTGCACTCCAGCCTGGGTGACAGATCAATACCCTGCCTCAAATAAGAAAACCGCAGAGCTGGGCCTTCATTTGAGGCCATGTGGGTATCGTTTTGATTAAATTATAAAGCAGTTTTCTCTCTACAGCAGCCCACAAGGGTGAATCCCACTTCCTTTTCCTCCCAGGTGTCACCTCTAACTCAGGACTTCTCTGTGTCAGGAGTTTTTCTACCTCTCCCGAGTTATCTGGATCTCAGGAACCTAGCACAGCATCACGCGAGTCTTGGCTCAGGTTGAGGGGGGAATAAAGGGAACAGGAAGCCCCTTTTGCGGGGCTTTGCAGGCTGGCGGTCAGCGCCTCTCTGCACCCGTGTGCCTGTGGCCTGTCACTCTCCAGCCCCAAGGCCTTCAGCGCATTCACCGCACAGCTCCAGGTTACAGTTTCCTCGGCCGCACAGCACAGCATGTACCTCACCTTTTTAACTTCTATCAAAGAGTGGGCCCTGCTCTCATGAGTTCAGCGCTCAGTGGGAGCCAGGTCCCAAAAGTGGACTTCAGGGTCACGCGAGAAGCACGTGTACGCCCCACAAGGGCATGATTTCGGGGATTTGTCTGCTTTTTTTTTTTTTCAAGCTGCTGTGTGCTCAGTCCCTGCCACCTCACAGGTGCTCAACAAATAGTTCTGGAGTTAATTAACTTAAAAGTACTGTAAAAGAACTACAGAGCAAATTAAATTCGTTGTGCAACGCAAAGGCACCCTACACATGGCATGAACGCTTGGGCTCCTGGAGCGACGGCGAAGCCAGGACGCAGGCAGCGGGGAGAGGCAGAGGCGCCGGCCTCTGACCGTCAGGCAGAGGCGGGAGCAGGCGTGCCCCGCCCCCCGGGGGGCGGACCCGGGACTCGGCGGCGCGGGGGCGGGGCCTGGTTCTCCGCGCCGGGGGGCGGGGCTGGGACCGAACACACCGGGCCGGTTGGGGGCCCCGCTCGCCGGCGGAAGCCACCGGAGCCCCGGCCACGAAGGGGTGCGACCCCCTGCCGGCCCCGCCCTCCCGGCTGCAGCCCGGCCAATCAGAGCAGCTCTTACTGGCGGGTGGGCTGAGCCGGCCCAGCTGCTCGGAGGCTCTGGCATGGTAACATCCCCGCGCGGGGGTGGAGGGGCTCGGGGCGGTCCCACAGCGCCCCCTGCGGCCTGGGCCGTGGCCGAGGGGGCGGGGAGGCCACAGGGGATAGCTGGGACCCCGGGGAGGGCAAGGGGGGGCCAAGGGTGAGGGAAGAGAGCCCGGGAGGGGGGATGGGGGCGGGGACTGGGGGCGAAGGGGCGGGGGAGGCCATGATGCAGCCTGGCCGGGGGCGAAAGGGGCGAGAGTGGCGGGACAGGGTGAGGAGTGGGAAGGGGAGAGGTGGGGGTGGGTTTGCGGAGAAAGATCTGGAAAGAGGAGGGGGCGGAGATGAGGGGACTGAGGGGACCAGGGTACAGGTGGGGACCAGTTTCCCCTCCTAGGATATTTGGCGTGCGACATGCCCCTCCCCCAGCCCCAGCGCCCGTTTCCTTTGGAAGCCTGGGTGCTCCTCAGACCACTTGGGGACTCCTTGCTTCACCTTCCCGCATTTGCAAGAGCTTGTCTCCTGAGGCGAAGAGGGGGCCTCTGAGGAAAGGGGCTCCCAGCCCTGGCCATTAACAAACTAACGACTCTGTGTGACCTTGGGCAAGTCACTACCCTTCTTTGGGCCTCAGATTTCCCATCACTTTTTTTAAAAAGGAAAAGCATGAAAATTAAATCCTAGATCTCTTCCAGGGTCTAAATGAAGAGGTTTTTGAGGAGGAAGTTTAGGAGAATGGCTTTGGTAGGGAAGCAAAGGAAAGGATGAAGATGGAGGCGAGGCCTTGGGCTGGGGCGAGAGAAATCCCCACGGGTGCGGGGGGATGGTAGACAGAAGGCCTGCCGGGCTGGGGCGGGCTAGCCATATCCTGTTGGAGGGATGGAAGAACTCTAAGGAGAGGAGGAGGTTGAAACCTAACTCCGCAATGATGGAGATCAAAAGTACCATTCGCTTCTTCAGAGGGAGAGTGATGAGATGGCAGGATCAGAAAGAAGTAACAGGGGCCGGGCGCGGTGGCTCATACCTGTAATCCCGGCACTTTGGGAGGCCAAGGTGGGCGGATCACCTGAGGTTGGGAGTTTGAGACCAGCCTGACCAACATGGAGAAACCCCTTCTCTACTAAAAATACAAAATTAGCCGGGCGTGGTGGCGCATGCCTGTAATCCCAGCAACTTTGGAGGCTGAGGCGGAAGAATCGCTTGAACCCGGGAGGCAGAGGTTGCGGTGAGCTGAGATCGCGCCATTGCACTCTAGTCTGGGCAGCAAGAGCGAAGCTCTGTCTGGGGGAAAAAAAAAAAAAAACAATAACAGGAAGATACTTTCTAATAAGGCAGATCTTTGGGGAGCAAGAGGAAGAGTAGGGCTGGTCCAGGAAAGTTGGAAACTAGGATGGTCTGAAACGGAAGGGCAGGTGCTGTTTGGGGCAGCTGAAGAAGGGCCGCAGGTAGATCACAGGGTAACCAGCTGGTCTCTCAGCCTTTTCTTTTTTGATGATGGCTGCCACTTTCTGAGAGATGTGCCTCCCAGCCTTCATCTTCCAACACATATCACTTCAGGGAGTGGGAGTGAGTCAGACCAAGTGGACCTTGGGAACACCTGGCTCGCTGAGGACTTCTGGATTGTATAAGGATTGGGGTTAAAAAAGAAAAAAGGAAAATGTATCTGAATGTAAGACGTATCATCTGTGGCGCCATCCTTGCTGGGAGGCAGCTTTGTGAACTAGTTGAAAGCACAGGCTTTGGGGTCAGACTGCTTGAATTCCAAACCTGCCTCTCCTATTTAATGTCTTGGAACCATGGTCAGGTTACTTAATCTCTGAACCTCATTTTCTTTATCTGTAAAATGGGAGTAATAACCTCTAAGATGGTTGCCAGGATTAAATGAGTGTTTGGCACAGTGTCTGGCTCATAATAAGTGCTCAGTAAATATTAGCTATTAGCTATTATCGTTCCCTTTTTCTGTTCTTTTCCTTTTGTCTCTCCATTCTTGTGCTTTTCTCCTTTTGTTCTTCTGAGTGCTCAGTTCTGAGATGCCCCTTAGATGTGAAGTCTCAGAAATATTGATTGCATCTTTGGTGGTGGGGAACGGGTGGCCCCTCACTGGCCCAGGTGAACATATGATGATCAGATGATCAAGTTTCTCTTCATCATCTCTCAGCCCACAAATGTGTTTTTGTTCCAGGGAAGACATGGGATCTGCTTCTCTTTCAGCAACCATTTCTATATCCTTCCCTGTCATTAGTTATTTCTTCATATTCTCACCCAGAAATAAAATAAGACCCAAAGTTTTATGGCACCGCAGCAGGTAGGAGAGGAACGGGGTGTTGCAGGAAAGCAGGGATGCAACACTGGAAGCTCAGGAAAGGAAGGTCTTTGGAAGTTCCATAGTAGTTTATGTTTATTCCATTGTTCTGTCCTCTGAGGAACTGTCCAGAATAGGCCAGTGTCTGAATCCTGGCCAGAGGTCTTCATCCCAAGTTGAAGATGGCTGTATACCGTTAGCGTTATTAGGTTTTCCCATGCCAACATTTCATTCCAGTTTCCTTTTTCCAAGCCACAAAGACCTCTGTCAAGCTACCTCTCTCTGTCACAGCCTATAATCAGATAATTTATACAGATGTACATACGCACACGTGTACTCGCTGTTTTCAAAATGCATTTTAGGATATTCCAGTATGCAAAAATCTAATAAGGTTAGAGATGAGACTGCATTTGATCACAGCACTTTGTGTGCAGGGCCCTGACTAAACACTTGGGGGAGGTATAAAAGGAGAAAACTCAATCCCTGAATGTAGGGAAATCCCCACGTGAGTGGGAGACAAGCAGTCCCACATGAAACACCCAGCAAACATTTACAGAGTAGCATGTCACTCTGCAAAGTAGTGCATCATTTATCCTGAAGGGACACAGGTAGGAGTGTGTGTATGTGTGTGGGATAGTTATAAGGGTAACCTGGAGGAGGTGAATATTGGATCATCTTGAACAAAGCATGAGACTGTAGAATAAAAGAAATGTGTTTCACCTGAAGGTAATCTAACAATTCTGTGCAAAAAGAGGAGGAGGAAAGCCATTGAGTCAGGATGAGCAAACGAGTGTGGGGTGGCCTTCGTTGCAAGGCTTTGACTGTTAGATGAAAGATTTTGTAGGGTAGGCAATTGGGAACCCTGTAAGTTATCAATAACATGTTGAGTCGTTGGTGATTTAACCACTTAGGTTGCAGGGGATATACTAGATTGCAAACAGACCTGCTTCATGTGGTAGGAGCTTTGATTTTAAGGGAGTAGGGCCAGAGGGCAGATTGGATCCAGTCCTGGTTCTGTCCCTAACCAGTGGTGGCTCCTTGGACAGATTATTCCCTGAAAAAGGGGGGATACCTGGGGTGACTGCCAGGGTCTCCTCCAGTTCTGACATTCTGTGTTCCCTGAATAACTACTAGACCTAACTTACCAGTGGCCCCCTACTGTTTTGTAGGACTTGCCAAGACCATTTAGTCATTAAATTAACAAATATTTATTAGCACCTACTTAGAGGGTGGTAAGGAAAACACAGTGGGAACTGGATATGAGGTGAGCAAAAACAGATGAAGTCCCTGCCCTTCAGTGTTTTCAGTCTAGTGGGGGTCACGGATATTATATTTCAATAATTCTGAGACTCATATTTGAACATTTGTCAAGTCAGGATGCATCTTTAAATTGACAGGATATTATAATTTGATTGGCAGCATTTGATTTTTATTCATGCCAAATAGAATAATAATATAATCAGGATTGTACAAATAACTATAAAATCCTAGTGGTTACTTGCTGAAGAAGAAGGTATATGGTGTTGTACAAGTATATAAAAGAGGGCTCTGACTAGTTCAGGGAGTTGGGAAAAGCTTTCATGAAGAAATGATTGGTAGATGTGAAGTGTATGTAGGCAAGGTGTGTGGGGTTGGCAAGGTGTGTGGGGTTGGCAGGGCCAACCCGGTTTTCTCAGGCAAAGGTGGATGCCTGAGGTGGGAGAGCTGGGAGGAGGTGAGTAGGGCTGGAGCTGAGACCCAGGAGCTCAGCATGGGGGAGGCTGGCAAGGTAGCTGGGTAGCAGACCCCCTCATACCCTCACTGGGCAGGGGGTTTACTATTTACCCTAAGAGCAGCGGGAAGCCATTGAAGAGTTTTAAGCAGGGGGCTAACAGTCGGAGGTGCACTTTGAAGAGCTTGTTATGGCTGCCGATTGGAGTGGATGTGGGGAAAACAGTTGGGAGGCCACTGCCATTGGATGAAAAAAGATGGTGGCTTGGACAAGATGGGGGTGGAAAAGGAAATGGAGAGAAATAGATAGATTTAAGAAATCTTGAGGAGGTAAAGTTAACAAGACTTGGTGATTTATTGGCAAGGAAGAAGGAGTTGTAGAGAGTGACTCATGGGTTTCCATTTGGACAATTGAATGGTGTGGTGCCAGTCTCTGAGACGGGCTTCCCTGGAGCCTGGTAGAACCCAAAGATGTTAGAAAGGCTCCTGAGGCAGCTTGAGATAGGAAAGTGTGACACAGAAAATTGTATTTCCACCACTATTGATTAGTTTCTGACTTCCCATTGCTGAGGAAAGCGTCAGGGGCAAGAGCAGGTCTGAATACAGAACTAAAGCAGTTGAGCACTTAGAAAAGGTGAGTCACATTGGAGTAGTTTAGCTCATACCCTTTTCTTCCTAGGACAAGATGAAGGATAGTTTTTTTTGTTGTTTTGTTTTTTTTGAAAGAGTCTCACTCTGTCACCCAGGCTGGAGTACAGTAGTGCAATCTCAGCTCAGTGCAGCCTCCGCCTCCCGGGTTCAAGCAATTCTCGTGCCTCAGCTTCCCCGGTAGCTGAGACTACAGGCATGTGCGACTACACCTGGCTAATTTTTGTATTTTTAGTAGAGGTTTCACCATGTTGGCCAAGCTGGTCTCGAACTCCTGACCTCAGGTGATCTGCCTGCTTGGGCTCCCAAACTGTTGGTATTACAGGTGTGAGCCACTGCACTAGGCCAGGAACAGATTTTTTTTTTTGAGACGAAACCTCGCTCTGTTGTCCAGGCTGGAGTTGGAGTGCAGTGGCATGATCTTGGCTCACTGCAAGCTCCGCCTCCCGGGTTCACGCCATTCTTCCACCTGTCCCGAGTAGCTGGGACTACAGGCGCCTGCCACCATGCCTGGCTAATTTTGTTTTGGTATTTTTAGTAGAAATGGGGTTTCACCATGTTAGCCAGGATGGCCTCGATCTCCTGACCTTGTCATCCGCCCGCCTTTGCCTCCCAAAGTGCTGGGATTACAGGCGTGAGCCTCCGCATCTGGCCAGGAACAGATATTTTAAAGGCAGACATGAGAGGGCATTTTTAAATGCTGAGCATTCTCAGCATAGGGGAAATTGGCAGCAGTGAGGTACCTTCTGTTTAGCCAGATACCACCTTTCCCTGGAATTCCTCCCTATCACCCGCTAACTTTCAGGCAAAGAGGCAGAAGGACTGGGCCCTTTAGCTCCATCTCCAAGCCTTGGTTCACTTACATGAGTTTGTTTGTTTGTTTGTTTTTGAATAGGCAATACAGTCATATGGCTACATATTCAAAAGATACAAAAGCCATACAGGGAAAAGTCTCCCCTTTACCTCTGTCCCTTTCTACCATTTCTTGTGTGTCATCTTTTGTCTCTGATTTTTATACAAATGATAAAAGTTTGCTGCACCTTGCTTTTTTTCCCACTTGTTAATATATCTTAGAGATCATATTGAGACAGTAAGCTGCTTCATTCTTGTTTATAATTGTTTAGTATTGTATTTTATGCGTGTGTATAACTTCATAGCCCTTTACTGGTGGCTATTCATGCTGATTCCAATCTTCTGTTTTTACAAATAATACTGAAATGAAAACCTTAAACATACAGCATTTTGGCCATGTAGGGCTATGCCTATAAAATGAATTTTTAGAATTAGAAGGTTCTATATAGAGGTTTGTTCCATTTGTTCTTCATTCGTTCAATATTTGCTGAATACCTATTATGTGCCAGATGCTGGTAGGTACCAGGAATCCAGCTTCCAACAAGTCAAATATGATCCCTGTCTTCATGGAATGTTACTACACTCTTGTTGGGGAAAACATATCCAGGCAAACATAATAATTACAAAATTATATACATAAGGAAACTAACAAGGGGATCAGATAGAGAAATAGGAAGGAGCTACTTTAAACAGTCAGGAAGTCATCTTAAAATAAGTGATACTTAAGCTGAGAACTAAAGAATGGGATGCGGACAGCCATTCGGGGTAGGACAGGGCAACCTAAGCTGTTCAAAGCCTACATCCACAGGGAGATAATTCAGGATTTGTAGAGGAGGGGATGGACACCAAAAAGGGGATGGAGATAAAGTCAAAGAGATGAAGTTGGCAATTCGATGTGGAAGATGTCAAAGAAAGTAGGTGGCTAAGGATGAGGTCAATTAGGGCAGGAAGCTGGTCATGAAGAGATGAGAATTAGGGAGACAAGCATTTTAAAGGAATAGCGACTATTTGTGTTGAGAGAGCTTTGGAATGAATCTCTGTAACTGGGCTAATTAAGGTAGGGAAACCAGAAAAGAGGCGACTCCCTCCCTAGATACTTTGGGAATAAAAGAGACCTCTAAGTTATTTGAGAGAGGCACAGCCTTGCCCACAGGCAGGAGAATGGATTAGAATCCTTGGGTAGAGCCAGTCTGTGCCTGTAGTGAAGCCTCCTTCATCTTTTCTGTTGCTTTGGCAAAATGGAAACTTTCAAAATAAAGATGACATTCAAGGGACTCAGCCAGCTGGCTCTGAGCTGGCACGAGAGAGCAAACCTACCAAGGGCTCAGGGCTTGGGGTGGGCAGGAAATCGGGCTTGAAGACCCTCCTGAACTTTGTGCTCCTTTTTCATCCTCACCACTTCTGCTTCCCTTCTGCAAAAAGCCCATCTCTGTGCCCATCCTGGGTCCTATGACTTTTCTCTCCCTCAACAGTCGGTTCCCGATTCTGGTCCCCGGCCCCCAGCAGCGCCTGCCCCCTTCCCACCGGGGCCCCCCATGATGCCACCACCCTTCGTAAGTTTTATGTCTTTCCCTGGGCTTGGCTTTTCCAGCCTGCACCCCCAGCTCCCCAGCCCCTGGCCACTGCTGCATCACCAGCACAGTTTTCCTGTAATGCCCCTTTTGCTGCCCTTGGAAGAGGGATGGTTTTACTTGGGCATTGGGGTGGGGAGAGCTGTTGTGAAGCTCTCAGTACATAACATTGACAATTCCCCCTTTGTCTTTTTGACCTTAGGACACACTGGGGCTGGAGGTAGGAGAAGTGGAAGGGAAAAGACCCCATTAATGTGAGGGCAGGGTGGGACTATCTATCTCTTTCACTACTCCTTACCTGTGCTCTTTAAATATGCCACAGAATTCGGGCTGGAATGGCATTGGTGGTCATGAGTTGGAGAGAAAGGGATGGGAGGCAGGGGACTGGGGTACTTGGGTACCTGGATACCTGCCTTCTGCCCCTTCATCTGAGAGGCCTCTTTAGGGGAGAATTGCTGAAGAGGTGGAGCCTTCCAGTCTCAGTCTGGTGCTGTTAAACTTCCCTTATTATTCCTTTCTTTTCCCATTATAATTAAGAAGCTGTGCGCTTGCCTGTTAGACCCCAGTTATCAGTCTTTCTCAGTGGTGAGGAGGGAGGTAGTTTCATGCCTTGTGCTTCTCAAACTAAAGCCTTGGAATTGCCTCAGAGGAGGGTGGAGGGTCGGGGAGGGAGGTGGTGGATATTTCCTGACAGGTCCTCTCTTCCTCTGACAAGGCGATGTCTTCCCTGCTCAGTACCTGTACCTTTCCTCATTTCCAGATGCCCCCTCCAGGGATCCCCCCACCCTTTCCTCCGATGGGGCTACCCCCCATGAGTCAGAGACCACCAGCTATCCCCCCCATGCCCCCTGGCATCCTGCCCCCAATGCTTCCACCAATGGGGGCGCCACCACCACTCACACAGGTAATTGTTTCTCACTCCCCTGGGGCCTCAGAAAACCCTGTCACTTTAGCTGGGGGTGGAAATAAGAGTGGGCATGTGGGCCTCAGAAACTGGGGAAGGTGGGGAGCTTTGGGGCAGATCCATGTGGACTTGTCTGCTGAATGACTGAGACAACTCTCAGGCAAGGTGAGAGGCCAGAAGCTGGGGATTGCCTGAGGAAGTGCCCAAGTGAGGGTCATGGCTCCAGTGAGATCTCTCAGGACCCTTTGAGGTACCCTCTCCCTCCTGTTCTAGCCCTTACCTTGGTGGTTGGTTTCTGTCTGCTTTGTATCCTTAGATACCAGGAATGGTACCTCCAATGATGCCAGGAATGCTGATGCCAGCGGTGCCTGTCACCGCAGCGGTAAGCGCTAGGGGCCAGCAGGTAGCAGGCTCTGCCCTGCAGTCCCGTGAGTCTGACTTGGAATACAGGGCTATGACCTCCATTCTTTCCCTCTTCTCATCGCATCCACCCAGGTCCCCGGCAGCACTCCCCACACTCAGATCCTCCTCGCCAGCCATGTATTCAGCTCTTCTAGTTTCCCACTCATCCCCAAAGGCATATACATTCTCTTGTTACTCCCATGCCTTGTCCAGCTCCCTTAAGGAGCACACTTATTTTCACAGAGCTACACACTGTGGACACATGAATACAGTTCTTCACATCCTCTTTGTCCCCAGAAGAGTCAGTAGCACCTGGGGATCTTGCTGTGCCTTCTTATGCTATTGCTCGGTGTAGCAGAGTCTGGGTAGGATATAGAACTTGGCATCCACTGTGAAGGAATGTGCCTCGGGAGTTATCTCAACCAAATACTCTCACTCGAGGAGAACGAAGAATGGAGCTGCTATGTGATTCTCCCCTGGGATCCCAGAGCCACGGCCCCAAAGGGTGGGGGAAGCCTGTTAGGGAGCAGACATCTCTAGGAGCAGGACACATGGATTCTGGCCTGGCCTGCTTCTCCATCCCCCCATGGCCTGGGTCCTGGGGGCCACTGGGCTTGGCCCCAACCCTTCCCCCTCCTCTTTCTTCGGCAGACGGCTCCGGGTGCGGACACCGCCAGCTGTGAGTCTTCTGGGGGCCTGCTCCCCCCAGGCTCGGAGGTTGGGGGGCATAGGGGAGAGGGGACCGTGGACTGGAGCCCACCCTGGATCATGCCTGTTGGGATGCCAGGGAGCCTGGGATATTGATGGGACCAGGGGAATATTTACTGGGGGTGGAATACGGGAGGCTTAGGTGGGGATAAGATGGAGGTTGGAGCAAGGACTTAGTATGTATCCTGTGGCTTTTTTTTTTTTCTAGCTGCTGTGGCTGGGACAGGCCCTCCGGTGAGTTCTTCTAGCTCAGGGGTCTCTGGGTAGAAAGCCTGAGAGTCGGGGACTGATGGTTAAGTCTTTGGGGTGAGGAGAGGCTTTGGAAAAAGGGCCTTGACTACCATTCTGTGCCCCCCCCCCCCACCCAGAGGGCCCTATGGAGTGAGCATGTGGCCCCAGATGGGCGCATCTACTACTACAATGCTGACGACAAGCAGTCCGTGTGGGAGAAGCCCAGCGTGCTCAAGTCCAAGGCAGAGGTCCTGAGCTGGGCTTTCTGGCCCTTCCTTTCAGCTGCCCTGACCCTTCCAAGTCTTTGGCCTTCCCTTAGTCTCTAACCATACTCATGATGGTTCCTCTGATCCCAAGGTCCAAGGTCCCTGACCACTCCCCACCCTCCCTGGAAATATCTCCATAGGATCTCAAGAAGTCCACCTTCCCCAGTTTGAGCCAGGCCAGGTGGTAGCTAAAGGTTCCTGTGTCCTCTACTCACTGGGTCTCCTTAGCTCCCCTGACTGGCTGGAGAGCATGCCCAGCCCACTGATGGCTCCTATCCCATCCTCTTGCAGCTGCTCCTGTCGCAATGTCCCTGGAAAGAGTACAAGTCAGACACAGGCAAACCTTACTACTATAACAACCAGAGTAAAGAGTCTCGCTGGACCCGGCCCAAGGATCTGGATGACCTAGAGGGTGAGACGTCCTACGAGTGGGCCGGGTCAGGAGTTCTGGAGGTTCCCTATTGCCCCTGTGACTGACTGTGTTATCTTTTCCCATCGCAGTTCTAGTCAAACAAGAGGCTGCAGGGTGAGTGACTTGCCCAACTATCCATTTATAGTTGGGGCACCTGAAGTGTGGGAATAGACTCTCTCGCTATGATTTCTACACTGTGGGAGGAAGAGCCAGTTTTGTCTCCTTGTGGAGTCATCCCCTCTGGCCCCAGTCTTTCCCAGGATAAAGAGACCAGCCAGCCCCTGAACTCCTCCATTCCTGCTCTCCTCCTGGACACTGCCCTTCTGGCTCATCTGCAGGAAACAGCAGCAGCAGCAGCTACCACAGACACTTCAGCCACAGCCGCCTCAGCCACAGCCTGACCCCCCACCTGCACCTCCTGGCCCCACCCCAGTGCCCACAGGCCTCCTGGAACCTGAGCCAGGTGGGAGTGAAGATTGTGATGTGTCGGAGGCCACCCAGCCCCTGGAACAGGGGTTCCTGCAGCAGCTGGAGGAGGGCCCCAGCAGGTGAGGGCTGCCCCCCATGGCATTCCTGATGTTGGACTCAGACTCCCAGCCTGGTTCAACCCTTGTCCTCTGCTGGGCCTCTCTCTCAGGAGGGGTTTGAAGATCTGGGTGTGACCTCTGAAGGGTAGAAAAAGGCTGCCCTGGGGAACAAGGAGGAGATGATAGGTTGCCAAGAGTTCAGGACACTGAAAGCTGTGAGGGCTGGGGGACCCTGTGGCTGAGTCCCCTGTGCCCTCCAGTTCTGCTGGACAGCATCAGCCACAGCAGGAGGAGGAGGAATCAAAGCCAGAACCAGAGAGGTCTGGCCTCAGTTGGAGCAACCGGGAGAAGGCAAAGCAGGCATTCAAGGAACTGCTGAGGGACAAGGTGCTGGAGTGGGGCTTCCAGGGAAGGTTTGGAGGGGGCTGGAGCAGGGCAGGCCCCATGACTCCCACCTGCTTCATTCCAGGCTGTCCCCTCCAACGCCTCATGGGAACAGGCCATGAAGATGGTGGTCACCGACCCCCGTTACAGGTAGGCCTGGGCAGAGGGAGCCAGGCCCTGTTCATGAGAGCTGCTATGCTAGGGGGACTTCCTAAGAAACCCCAGCTCAACACTCAGCCCTAAGGGAACCAGAATCAGGACAATGATAGATTGGGCTGGGGAGCAAGGGGAAGAAAAGCTGGAGGGCCTCCAGGAGAAGGAAAGGGAAGGTATCTGACACAACACATTCAATAAATGCTTGTTGGATTGAATCAAACTGAATTGAATTAATTGGGGAATGAGGGTGCTGGATAGGGTGACTTGAGAACCCCAAAGCAAAAGGGCCCAGTATTTGCAGTGTCTTGGAGCTGCATCTCTTCCCCTCACTTCCTGTCACCCCTACTTCTCTATGAATGGTGTTCAGATCCCAGACATCTGTGCGCTTGAAGCCCCTGCAGCCTGTAGTGTCTCATGACCCTCCAGTGTGGGCTGTGCAGGGTGGTTCAGGGTGACTTCTCTATCCCCACCCCACTCCTACCCTTTATCCCAGTGCCTTGCCCAAACTGAGTGAGAAAAAGCAGGCATTCAATGCCTACAAGGCGCAGCGGGAGAAGGAGGAGAAGGAGGAGGCCCGGCTAAGGGCCAAGGAGGCCAAGCAGACCCTGCAGCATTTCCTGGAGCAGCATGAACGCATGACCTCCACCACCCGCTACCGGTCAGGGGGCCAGGCTGGACTGGGGGCTTGGGAACCCTGAGAACACAGAGGTCCAGGGTCTCTGTTCTCTGTCTACCTACTCACAGCTCATATGCTCTACAGGCGGGCAGAACAGACCTTTGGAGAGCTGGAGGTCTGGGCTGTGGTCCCTGAGAGGGATCGAAAAGAGGTTTATGATGATGTCCTCTTCTTCCTGGCCAAGAAGGAGAAGGTAATGGTCGCTGGGCAGGATCCATCAGCCCATCTTATCCTAGACTTTCCTTGTCTTTGCTTTGTTATGGACCCTAGCCATTTACTTCTCCACTTCCCCAGTGTCCCAGCTTCTGACTTGGAAGCTGGCATGGGACTTGCACATCCCATTTCTGCTCTGGGCCTATAGTCCTGGGTATAGCGAGGAGAAGTCTCTGAGAGATGGGTCTGTAACCTGTACTCCCTCCCCTTCCCTGAGACATGAAAGTCTTGAGTATGGCCTTCTTTCTAGGGTTCCCTAGCTACCTTTCCCCAGGTCCTCCTCTGCCCAGGCCTACTTGGGTAGCTCTGGCCTGCCCTGCCTCACCCTGATCCTGTGGCTTCCCAGGAACAGGCCAAGCAGCTCCGGCGCCGCAATATCCAGGCCCTAAAGAGCATCCTGGATGGGATGAGTAGTGTCAACTTCCAAACCACGTGGTCCCAGGCCCAGCAGTACCTCATGGATAACCCCAGCTTTGCTCAGGACCATCAGCTACAGAGTAAGCCTGGGCCTCCAATCCCAGCTATCCCTTTCCCTTACTGGACCTGGGACCCCAGAGTCTGCCTCACCCCACTCACCTGTACTTCCTGCCCTCCCGGACACCCTAGGAGTACTCAACACTCACCCAGTCCTTGTACTTCTCTGGACTCTGGGGATACCAGAATGTTTCAGGACACCCCTCCCTCTGGGGTCCACTGTTGGGCTAGACATTGTGTGTCCTTGGAGGAAGAGCTCTAGGATAGGAATCTTAAGTCCTAGAGATGTCAATGATGATGGTTTTAGCTCAGGTGAATGTGGTCTTAAAGCATCATAGCACTACAGGCCTTAAGTGGTCACATGTTACAATAGACTGTTGTTGGCCTGTAGTCACTGATGATACTGAAATTCACTTTCTAAAATTGCATCAAAGCCTGATTGATTCCCAGTTCCCTAAGATGTGAAACGTCAGATCCCAAGACAACTGGTTTCATGTTATGGCTTCTAATAACTGAATTCACAAGAGCTGAATACTTGCTCATGTATTCTTATGCAATTAATGATTCCCTCTTAAGAACCACCATTCCAGTGGCTGCTCCCACAGAGCCCTCTCCGGGCCCTTCCCCCACCACCCTGGGTATCCCTAGCACCTGTAGGACAGCATCGTTGAAACATTAGGGGTGCTGGGGTCTGAGAGGGTGTCCTCCTGGCACAATGCCTGCTGAACCTCCTGCCTGTCTTTAGACATGGACAAGGAAGATGCACTGATCTGTTTTGAGGAGCACATCCGAGCTTTGGAGAGGGAAGAGGAGGAGGAACGGGAGCGGGCCCGGCTTCGGGAGCGACGCCAACAACGCAA
This sequence comes from Colobus angolensis palliatus, assembly GCF_000951035.1. NCBI lineage: Eukaryota > Metazoa > Chordata > Mammalia > Primates > Cercopithecidae > Colobus > Colobus angolensis. The sequence continues at coordinate 1,346,969 of NW_012114611.1, read as the reverse complement.
GAATCGGGAGGCCTTCCAGGTATCTTTGCCGTCCTTTCTAGATCAGAGCTCGGCTCTGCCCTAGAGCACCTCTTCACCCATTCCCTGCCCCTTTCTGGATAGGCTGCCTGTTCTTTCTGTGCCTAGCCCTGTCCAAGCTCCATGAGACCTCTCTCTGCCTGCAGTCTGTTTCTGCTGGTACCCCCTCAATTCTGGACTGTGCTCTTCTAGGGAGACTAGATGTATGCACCACCCAGAAACTGCCAGCAGAGAGCACCCTACGGGCACGACTTGGCAGCTAGGCCATGTTTATTTCCCTTGGTGGGGCACCAGACAGGCAGAGTTTATTCCCCCACCTTGCGGGTGGTAGTGGGGGTGGTAGTGCTACGGGTTACTGCAGGCAGGTTTCTGTTTCTTTGCCTCCCGGGAATGGCTTGTTCTCACTTTTTTGTTCTGTCCCTCTCTGTGTATTTACATTCTCTCCTTTTGCATTGTTCTCAGCCTTCCATCTGCATCTCTTCATCTCTGCCTCTCTTTGCTGCATCTCCTCAATCTTGATTGTCCCTGCCTCTTCCTCTGCCATTCCCTCTCTTCCCCCTCTTCCCCCTCATTCTGTGGCTCTGCCTCCCTCCTTGTCTCACTCTCCCTATAACTGGCCTCTCCCTGCTCAGACCTTCCTGGATGAGCTGCATGAGACAGGGCAGCTGCACTCTATGTCCACCTGGATGGAGCTATATCCAGCAGTCAGCACTGATGTCCGTTTTGCCAACATGCTGGGCCAGCCGGGTAAGGCAGCCAGGCTAGGCAGCCAGGCTCCCCCTTCTCTGGCCTGGCTTCCTGCCCTGCCAGCCTCTCTGCACCCCCTACTCCCTGGTCCTGTCCTCGGCGCAGCCCCCAGGCCTTGGGAAGCTGCCGCCCGCCAGGCCCCCCTCCCTCCCTCCTTGCAGGCTCCACACCTCTGGACTTGTTCAAGTTCTATGTGGAGGAGTTGAAGGCACGATTCCATGATGAAAAGAAGATCATTAAGGACATCCTTAAGGTGAGGGAGGCTGGGGTTATGGATGGATACAGGATGGACGCAGGGCACACTCCCTGCAGAGGACTCCCTGATAAGTCCTGTTTTGCAGGAGCATTACAGCTTGGTTCAGCAGATACCTACTGTGATCCTTTACTGTGCACTAGGGATACAGTAATGAATACACAATTTCTGCCCACAGGAGTTCATGGTCTAATAGGAAGATATACACGAGAACTGTTATACAAAGGGGCAAGTGTTACTACAGAGACAGGAATCTGAAGAACTAACATTTGAACTGCGCATTTAGAAATCAGTAGGTGGAAGAGGTTGGAGTGTACCCAGGGTCCTAAGAGCAAAGGCAAGGGGGTGGAAAGGGCATGCCAGGTCTGAGGGGGAAGCAGCATAGCTAATTGTAAACTGGTAGCACACAGATTGTTCTGGCCTCTACAGTGTTTTTTAAAAAATTTGGAATTTGTTGCTAACATTTTAAAACCAGGAAACGTCACATAAAAAATCTGAATCTTGAGCTTCTCTTGTCAATATGGATTATCTAGCAGCATTGAGCTGGATTTGCAAGGCATTCTGCAGACTCAAGCTGAGATGCCACTTTAGAAACGGCAAGTCATCATCCTCACCATTCCTTAGTGCCTTCTTGATACTGTCATAAGTGTCAGCTGCCATTTACCATCATTCATGGCCTGTTGCTTTTCTTCTACTGGAGAAGAGAAATAGTTCTCAATATTTACATCTTATCAAAAGTGGAAGAGTGAGTGAGTGATGGACTAAACTTGTGTTCCAAAAGAAAAAACAAAGAGAAAGCATATTTCTTTATGGAAGTGAAGATTCTAATGCATTTGAGGAGATAATACAGTACAGTGGTTAGGAGCAGGACTGGAGGCAGACTGCCTACAGTAAAAGTCTAGCTTACAGCTTGCTAGTTGTGTGACCTTCCACAGGTCACTTGACCTTTCTGACCCTGTTTCCTCATCTAAAAAATGGTGAGTGTTCCACCAGAGGACACCTAATTACAGAGATTAAATGGTACTTGGGTTGAAAGGGATCTGGAAATAAAGCTAGAAATGTCTCACTGCACATCTATTTCTTTGAGGTAGTTTTGCCTTACAAATTCATGTAGGTGTTGCATTTTAACACCATATTACCTCTCTATTTAATATAAATTTAATATTTTAAATTACTTACCATTAGGTAAGATATATCATACTGTCCTGAGGTATCCTCTTTCTCTGGAACCATATGCCCCAGTTTGGAAGTAGAGCCCTGCATGTGAAGTGCCTTGAATGCTAAAATAAGAAGTTTGAATTTTTCTCTTGTAATAAGGAACCAGGGAATGATCAGATTAGATGGTGTATAGTAGAACCTTTCAGTCTAGAGTATGTCTTTATGTCCTTAGGGAAGGTTGTGGTGGTAGGTAGAGCAGTTCTTGAAGCCTCAGAATACTAAAACTGATAGTGGTAATTCAAATAGTCATATTCTTCTCACTTATCCCCAGACCTCTCTCCTACTGTTGGGGCTACTTGGTACAAAAGTCCAAGAAGCACTAGCTGCTAGGAGCTGAGTTAGAGGGATGGAAGAGGGTCAGCAGGGAGAAAAGTCAGTAGGCTGTGCAGGAATCTCCGTAGGAGGTGATCCTAGCCAGGGCAGTGGGGACAGCAGCAGAAGAGAGCAGGCTGTAGCGCTCCGGCTGTGCTTCTGAGACACTCTGGGTTTCTGTGTAGGTGCCTTGAGACAAGCAAGGGTTGGGGTTGAGTGTGGGGGGATTTTGTGCTGCTTCCTGTTTTCAAGTGAAGCAGCTTGAATCTTTTTTATGCATAGAGGTTCTACATAAGATTTCCATGTTAATAAACTGTTTCTGCTGTTTAAAAAAAGGGAGAATTTAAAACCAGTGGGATAGAGTCACTAAGTAGAATTGACAGATTTTGTGAAATGGAGGGAAAAGAAGGAATCAGAGGTGTCAGGGAAGTAGATGATGGCACCACTGATAAAGATAAAACAAGAAGAGCAGGGCTGTAGAAAATAGGAATTCTATTTGGGGAATTACTCTCAAAGCAAATATCATATTTTAAAACAAAATAATCGTATAAAGTAGAAATGCCTTACCCTGGGATAGCTAAATTTTATTGGACAATTAACTTTTAGCCAGAGTGGCTGATTGATAGGCCTGTAGGGGCCTATCCTCACTGAGTCCTGTCTCTCCACACCACCTGAGAAAGCAGCTTTTTTAGACAGTTCCCTTCCTCTTTCCTCATTTGGGTTCCTGCCTATGGAGGGCAGATGGGCCCAGGAGTCCCTCTTGCTTTCCACAGCCAGGCAGACCATAAAAGTGCCTCTCATCCCATAGGATAATGCAGAGAGCCCTGGACTTAGAACATGCAGACAGATCTGGGTCAGGGAGATCCATGGAGGGTGCTCATGAGAAATATATTCTCTTGAGATCTGTTGAATTTGAAGTGTCTGAAATATCCAGTCTGGGATGAGTTTGAAAATCAGGAGAGATGAAGGATGAGATTGCTAGGGAGTACAAATTGGGTAGTGAAAGAGGACTAAGTGCTATTCTCAGGAACATGCATATGCAAGAGAAGTAATAAGAGGTGAGAGAGGAGGCGACCTGGAGAGAGGAGTGTTGAAGAAGTAAATGGTAGAGGCACTGAGGACCAGATGAGTGAGGAGCAAGAAGGCGGCCTTGGATTTGGCTGGCAGACACAAGCAACCTTTGGGAGAGTAGTGTCATGGAGGCGGCATGGGGACCACACATGTTTTAGAGTCAGATAACTCCTGGTTGCTTATTGGCTCTGAGATCTCTGTAAGTTCCATGTCTCTGAGGCTGTTTGCTCACCTGTAAGTCGGATAATTCATAGGTAAGGTTGTGAGAATTAAATAACATTTGTAAAGTGTCTAATAGGTTCTCAATAAATGTTTATTCCTTTCTGCTGCATTTCAAGAGGTTTTGAAACAAAGGAAAACAGCAGAGGTAGTTAGCTTGATGAAGGGGAGAGCGTGGTGGAAAGGATGTTCCAGGTTAGGTGAGGTGTCTCCTTAATGGAAGGAGCCAGTGACGAGGGTTACTTGGAGCTTTCAATTCCCTGAGAACAAATGCTGTGTTGATAAGGACTGGGGCAGGGTTGAGGAAGTACCCTTGGAAAGAAGCAAGAGGAACACACCTCTGCCATCAGCAGAAAGGCCACGGGAGGTGAGAGCTATGTGGAGGGAGAGGAAGGGAATCTGGCCTGTGCTTAACTGACGTGAGAGCCAGACTTTGAACTTCAGTGGCTTCCTTTACCACTCATGTCATCTTGGGCCAACTGAGATCACTTTTCTACGCCTCTGCTTCACTGGAATGTTGTGAGGCCTAAAAGAGAAGCACAGAGCCTGGTCCGTGGAGATATTTTTAGTATTGGTGGGGAGCTGCATACCTGGTGGCCTCCATTTCTCCCATGGACTAAGTTACCTGGGTGGGTGTGGTGCTTGAAAGCACAGACTTTGGGGATAGAGAGACCCAGGGTAGGGTTCTTGCCCAGCCATACATCAGCTGTGAGACCTTAGGCAAGTGCTTGGTTTCTCCTTCTGTGTAAAATTAGGATACTAGGACCTATTCTTAAATGTAGAACCAAGAGGATTAAATGAGATAATGTGTGAAACACTCATCGTGGTACCTGGTACATAGTAAGCACTCAATAAGTAGAGCCAAAGGGTAGGGGTCAGCAAATGTTGATTGAGAATGCATGGAAGCGCTACTGAGCAGCAGGAGGGCCCAGCTGGGGCCAGAGCTTTAAGCCAAAGGAACAAAGGTTAATTTTGAGAAACTCATGCATTAATCAGCAGTTGGGAGACATCTCCCAACCCCTTCAGCTCTGTGTGACATCCAAACCAAGGCTACGCATGGGGGCTTAATTGTCAAGTGATGAGGACTTCGATAACTTGGTTTCTAATGCATATCACAGTCCTGTGGATCTCTTCTGGAGGCAAGGGCCTTCTCGACCATCTGTAGTGTGACCACTCTGCCTGCCAGCTTTGGCCTCAAGGCACGTGGTACCCCTGCTTCATGTACTGCTATGCCCACAGGACCGGGGCTTCTGTGTGGAGGTGAACACGGCCTTTGAGGACTTCGCCCACGTCATAAGCTTTGACAAGAGGGCTGCCGCACTGGACGCAGGCAACATCAAGCTGACCTTCAATAGTGTGAGGGGCTGGGCAGGGCGTGGGGCTCAGTTCTTTAATTCATCCCAGTGCCTTTTTCCATTCCTTCTCACTCACTGTCCGACTGTATTCCCAATTCAGGGGATGGTGGTAGAAGCCCAGACCCTAACTTTCCACCTCCTAAGGTATGCCTGAGTGGGACCCGGCATCCACCCTCCTGGGTGACCCTGTTCCATGTCCCTTCTTTTCTCAGCTGCTGGAGAAAGCAGAGGCACGGGAGAGGGAGCGGGAGAAGGAGGAGGCACGCAGGATGCGGCGCAGGGAAGCTGCCTTTCGAAGCATGCTGAGGCAGGCTGTGCCTGCTCTGGAGCTAGGCACTGCCTGGGAAGAGGTCAGGAGCGTAGCCTGGCCCCAAACACCCCTCAAGCCTGAGGGCAGCGGTGCTTCACCACTGAGGGCCCACCCCAGTCACATCACAGCCCTGGGCCAGCTCCAGTTCCCTTCCTTTCTCTGCCCCAGCCCTGCCCTGTGCTCATGGCGGTGTCCAGGCCAGGCTGAGCGGGGCCTAGTCTGATCAGCAGTGCTCTCCTCGTTCAAGGTCCGTGAGCGTTTTGTGTGTGACTCAGCCTTTGAGCAGATCACCCTGGAGTCGGAGCGGATCCGGCTCTTCCGCGAGTTCCTACAGGTGCTGGAGGTGAGGCAGGCTTGTCCTCTGGATCTGCCCCAGGCCCTTGAACTCCTTAGACCAGTTCAAGAGAGACCTCAGTGGCCTCCCTCTTACTCTTAGGGCACTCCTGGCCAGCTAAGGAAGGGGAGGTCTGAAGGATCCCTGGGATAGGCAGAAGGCTCTAGCCTGAGAAAGGGAGGCAAAGCCAGATTTTAGGAGGTAGAGTCCTTCCTGGGGCTAAGTCTGGTGCCGTCCTCACCCTTCTTCCTCTGCCTCTAGCAGACTGAATGCCAGCACCTCCACACCAAAGGCCGAAAGCATGGCAGGAAAGGCAAGAAGCACCATCGCAAGCGTTCCCACTCACCCTCAGTGAGTAAGCGGGTAGAAGGGACGTGGGGGAAGCTGGGTTGTTTTGGGGAAATAAACACTTTTGTTTTCCCCTTACATTATTATCTCCCTTGGAGGGAAATTTGAGGATTCCTTTGGCCCTGGATCCTCCTCCTCCTCTCGAATTCCCAGACGAGGGCTTCTGGAGGGCAGATAACCTCTGTACTGATACGTATCTGCTGATCTGCCCAGGGCTCTGAGTCAGAAGAAGAGGAGCTGCCCCCACCATCTCTCCGGCCCCCCAAGCGGAGGAGGCGGAACCCCTCAGAGTCAGGCTCTGAGCCCTCTTCCTCACTTGATTCAGTTGAAAGTGGGGGTGCTGCCCTTGGAGGACGGGGCTCCCCTTCCTCCCATCTTCTTGGAGCAGGTAAGCAGTTGCTATGAGCCTAGAAGCTGGAGAACTGTTGTCCCAGACTGAGAGGATGCCCTCTGCAAGCCCCAGCTCCTTTGAGGGTAGACTGGATTGGGAGGGCTGCACCTGTGGGAGTAGAAAGAACTTCCTCTACCTGTCCAGGCAAGAAGCTGGAGAAGGAAAACTGGACTTAGAATTCCTCAGAGCATGAAGTTCCTGCCTGTGAAGAATGAACACAGGGGCTAGAACAAAGAAAAAGAAGAGCCTTTCTTTCTCCTGTTGGGACTTAGTAGGGATTTTTCTATCTCCAGATCATGGCCTTCGGAAAGCCAAGAAACCAAAAAAGAAAACTAAGAAGAGAAGACACAAGTCGGTGAGTGAAGGAACTTCTGCCTAAGCCCCTGCTATTTTGTGAGCTCTGTTCTACCTGACTCCCAGACTATCCACAGGAACTGAGGAGGTGGGCTCTGGACTCTTACAGAACAGTCCTGAGAGTGAGACAGACCCTGAGGAGAAAGCTGGCAAGGAGAGCGATGAGAAAGAACAAGAACAGGACAAGAACAGGGAGCTCCGGCAGGCAGAGCTCCCTAACCGTTCCCCAGGCTTTGGAATCAAGAAGGAGAAGGTGAGGGGCAGGGGCCCTAGGCCAGTCAGCACGCTGGTCAAGCCTCCACAGCCCTCAGTGCAGGCTAAGGGTGAGCTGTGCCTTTGCTCCAACAGACAGGCTGGGACACGTCAGAAAGTGAGCTGAGTGAGGGTGAGCTGGAGAGGCGGCGGCGGACACTCCTACAGCAGCTGGACGATCACCAGTGACCCGATGAGCTGTTCTCTGCCTTGGGTCTGTGTGAGGCTGTGGCTCCTGGGCCACCCTCACCATCTGCCTCAGACTTCGTTAGTCTGGTCTGTGTCCACTTTTTCTAAAGTAACCCAACCCCCAGCACACCATTGTTGGCACCTCTCAAGGTTGCTGTTGGTGTTCAAGGTTCCCCTACTCCCTGGACTAGTGCAGTCCTTGCCCTCAGCCCCAGACCAGAGATGGGTGGTATGTGCCATGTGGGGTGGGTGATGCCAGTAGATAAAAGTGTGAGAGAAGGGGTCTCCAGGGAAGAGTGACAGTCTGGTGGACACAGCCTGGGTGGCAGAGGGCAGGGTTGTCACCCTCTAGCATCAGTGCCTGCTCCTGCCTGCCCTGGTCCTGAGGCTCCACCACTTCTTCCTCCACCCAGGACCTAATGTACGTGTGTTTTGTTTTTGTTTTTTAAATAACAATATTTATAACATGGCCAGTGACTCTTTTCCATGTGCTACTGGGGCAGGCTGGGGACTGGACACATGCCCAGCAGAGGGCACTAGTGTCTCACGGCAGGCCTGCTTCCCTTTGTGTGGCTAGAGCCCACCCAGCCAGTTCTTTCCCCAGAGTTCTGATCTCATCTCCTCCGAAAAAGATGCAGTGCCCCAAAGATTTCTTTTCTGTCCCCATGGCCCAGGTTGGGCTAAATGGATACCCTAAACCCCTAAGCTCAGAAACAGGAGACAAAGTCAGGCCTGGTGCATCAAGCCTTTGTTGAGAGAAGGAGAGTCTGAGGTTTATGTACAAGAGGAAAAGGAGGTGGTATATGTACAAAAAAGTGGGCCCCCACATTCCCTTCCAGGGGCAGAGGAGAAACAGGAAGGTGAGCAAATAGTCAGCCAAGACCACCATGCTCCTTGTCCCCTGCCAAAAAACAAACAAACAAAAAAACGTAGCTGAGGAAAGATGGTGAAGAGTTGGCCCACCCCTTCTCCAGCCATCTGCAGAGAGGGGTTGGTGCAGAGAAAACCTCTGCTTTTCTGCCCACCTGACAAGGACAGTGTGAGCCTAGAATGGAATGGGCAGAGAAATAAAGGCAGTGAGTCTGACATCTTTCCTCTTACCCTTAGCACTAGGGCACAGCTGGTACGGCCCATGCTTCAGAGGGCCTTGCTCCTGGTAAGAGATGAACTGAGACTGGCAGGGTCCCAGGGCTCCCTAAGCCTAGATACGTCTAGACCAGAGCTGACCATGGGCCTGCAAAAAGGAAGGGAAAAAAAAGAAAGGACAGTTGCTCTCTCATCCCTCTGGGCTCTAGTGGGAGAGAGATCTACATGCCCTGTTTAGGCTAAAGCTGGAAATGGTTTTTCCCAGCCTTGAGCTGACCCTTGGTGATCCTTCAGGAAACGAAGTCAAAGACCTTGGGGGCAAAGTGCAGTACTGGAGGCACCAGGGACCTACAGACCTAGTGCCCATAGTGGCACAAGTAGAAAGATCCAGCCTTAAGAGCTGGGACGGACATGGTTGAGAGCAACACAGCCCTCTCCTGGGCCCTTGGCCAATTCCAGGTCCACTGGTTGGACTTGCAGGACTCTGAGGGCTGAAGTGCTTCTGCCTCCAAGAGGGTCTCAGTGGGGGCCTGGAGCCCGAGGGGGACCACTGGGTGGCGCAGCACTCCTGGCTTGGTGGCGAACAACCATAGGCTGGCAGTGGAGGCCTGTAGGGGAAGACAGAGACCTGTGAACAGGATGGTAGGCCGAGCCAGGACAGTGCCCTCAAGAGCAGCCCCACAGATAGGGCCAGGGAGGAGCCAGCGGTGAGGCAGATAAACAGGAGGCTTAGAGGCTTGAGGGGTACCCAGCTGGGGAGATTGCTGGGCTTTGCATTTCAGGGGATCAGGTTGGGGGTGACTAGAGGCCACTGGGCAGTGGACAGAGACAAGGTAGATGCATTCAGAAAGAACCAGAAGGAAAAGACCCCAGGCTGACTGGACATCAGGAAACAGATCAAGGGACATCTGATACCTCCTGGTCAGAAGCTACTACCAGAGCTCTTGTAAGAGAACCAAACCCTAGGGAAAGGTTCCTTAGGCCTGGGAATGGACCCTCAACCTCAGCCTCAAAGATCAGAACTGTAGGCCTGGTCCTGCCTGCTCTGGCCTGTCCTCAACACTGGCCTGGCGACTCCCTACCCACTGGGTCTTAGTAGAAGCCAGGACAGCATTAGTGGGGGAGAGACCACTTCCCTGAGGACACATGCAGGGGATATGCCACACGTCTCAGAGCATGGGGCATGCAAGAAGTATGTGTCCCCATCGCTGGGAGGCTGCCAGAGGGTGATTGCAAATCATGCAGGAAAGGAGGTGCCTGTGGTCTCCAGCAGGAATCCTGGGAGATGGGCATGCAGAGGGGGCAGCTGCGGTGCCCAGTACCTGTCGGGCCCCAGCCTTGGGGGCTAACAGTTTGACTCATCATGGTGGGCTGCATCACAGAAGAAGCGTGAGCCCCGCTTGGCAGTACGGGCCGTGAAAGGGACACTCTTCAGCACTGTGGCCCAGGAGAGAGACACAGTGGTCAGGCCTCATGGGGGGTGGGGTGGGAGGAGAGCCCAAAGGAGTTAGGTTGAGCTTTGGGAGCTGGGTGCAATGGCCAGGCCCCAGGGAGTGAAAAAGGGCCCCACCTGTGATGATGTCCTCGATGGTACCATCCTTCCCCTCATAAACAGGCCGGTGTTCCTTGGCCTGGCGCCGCCTCAACTCTGCTATTAACTCCTGCTGTTGCCACTTGTTCCGCTGGGATGGGGTCTAGGGCCAAGAATGTGGAGGGGGAAGAAAGTCATCACTGACCTAATGTGGGACTGGTTCCTGCCCCAAGGTGCAGTCTGAGGATGCCACTGCTTGTGCACTGCTAGGAATCCCCAAAGGCCCTCCCTCCATCCCTCTGGATGCCAGCCCACTGGCCCTCTGGGTGGTCTGTCCACTCCAAGTTTTCATCTCCCCTAGCCTTCTGACCCCCAGTTCCCACTCTTTTGTCTTGTCGTCTTCCAGGCCCCAGCTCTTGGTCCCACCCACCTTGGCATCCAGTTTCTTGGCTTCCTGAGCCAGCTGCTTCTCCCGCATTACCTCCTCCTGCTTCTTGCGGGCTTCATTCTCTTGTTCTGCTTCCTAAGAGCCATGGAAGATGGGTGGGGGCTAGGGGTGAGGCTCACAGGCTGTGAGGGGAGGGGCTGACGCTGAGGTGGAGAGTGGGTGGCAGTGGGACCCGCTAACTCCAGGTGGCCACCCTCTGGAGGGGCACTTCCTGCCCCAAACAATGACAGGAAGGTCCTGGGCCCCACCCTGCCCACCAGTTCACAGCTAAGAGGCCTGTCGCCAGCTTGCATCGCTCCCTTCCCAGGACTCAAAGGAGGAGTCGGAAAAGGCCCATACTTCAAGCCCAGGCTTCTCTCCCCCAGCCAGTTTTCTTTCAACCAAACTTCTTAAAAAGCTACCTGCAGCTTACCTTGTAAGAACGAATGAATCGGACAAATACTGGGAAGAATACAGAAGGAGGTGTAGTCTTGGGACTCTCACCAAAGTAGCGCACAACTGCATTGTAGGCCTCCTGGGGAAGGGGTGGGCAGAACGAGTCACTCTGGTGGGAAGGGGCAGCCCAGCTCCCACACCATGGACGAGTGGCCTGCGGAAAGCAGAGCACAGGGCCAAAGGGAGGAAAACCAACCACCCAGGCCTCTGTGAGCTGGAGAGAACCTGGGGCTCCCAAAGCTCCCGAGTACCAGTCTCCAGAGGCAGCTGCCTGCCACTCCCAAAGCGCACTCTCCCCCCTACATACAGCCAGCCAGCTGCTTGATTAAAAAAAAAAAAAAATAGAACTAGAGCCACCTAGAGGGGCCTGGAGTCTTGGCCCTGGTTGCTCCCACCCGCCTGCACCCTGTGCTTGCCTCAGCCGTCTTGGCGTCCCGCTGGAGCTTGTCTAGTTTGCCTTCATTGGTACTGAGGAAGTTCCGGAGGACGCTGTTGTCATGGATGCTGCACTCACGCCGAATCAGCTCCATGCCCCGGCCCAGCTCCTTCACATCCAGCAGCACGTTCTCCAGGGACACTGGTCACCAAAAGCCTGGCTGAGGATGCCTAGGGCCTGGCACGCCCACCTCCCAGCCTAGAGCTATATCAAACTCTGGCCCTCCCCCTCAGCATGGGCTCACTCAGGTTCACATATCTGTATGGACATAAGGAAGTACACACCAAGCTAGCTGATCCCTCACAGGGGGAGGGAATGGAATGGAAACTGAGCTTGTGGCCCCAAAGAACACAGCAGCAAACAAAAGCAGGCAAGCCACAGAGACTGCTGGTCTCCACAATGAAACTGCCTCAGGCCTGCCCTAGTGTTCATGGGTGGGGCAGAAATAACAGCTACCTCACGTCTATAGAGGGCTTTATCATTTTTTTCTAAGCACTTCACATACATCATACACAAACGCAAGATCTCTGGGGCCAGCTTGAGGGACTTGGGAGTAAAGAGTCAGTGCTCCCCTTCCTGTTCCTGCTCCTGCTCCCACTGTACCTAGCTGGGAAGAGCTGGGATGGGCCAGGCCTGGCGCCTGGAGGAAGGCTCCCTCTGGAGTGGCCCCTGCTTAAGGCTCCAGCGGAAAGCTTTGAAGTGGTCAGAAAGAAGATAACAAAAGCCAGAAACAAATGGACCCAAGTGTTCCCTCTCCTCATAGCTTCCTGGGATTGTCCTGGGCTGGATGTGAGGGCAGGCCCACCCAGCCAGGCTCTCCTCACCTGCTGCAGCCTTCTCAACAAAGTGCAGCTCATGCCAGAAGTTAGCCAGGTCTGGGTATTTCTCCTTCACTGTCAAGGCGATGAAATGGAGCAGTGTCATCTTCCGGTCAGTGGACTTGGTATCCAACAGCTAGGAGAGGGGGGGTCACGGCAGTGCATAAAAGCTAAGCACTCTGGCTCCACAACTGCTGCCCCCCAGGCTTCCTGGCCCGCACTGCCCTCACCATCTTACCAGATCCAGGCTCTGGAGCTTGAAGCCATACACAGCTCCCCGCTTGCTGCTGTTCATGTAGTTCCCCAGTGCAAGTATGATCTGTCCAAAGAATGCATGGGAGGCAGGTCAGGCTCAGGTCCTGAGGGCTCCTTCTTCCTCTCTGTATAGCCCCAGGCCCCCACCTAGGACCCGAGAACCCCAAGCACCCCTGTTCACAACCTCTTCCCACCTCCAACATCTGCTTCAGCTTCTGTGAAGACTTGACGGAAGCGGACGCCGCAATGATGGCATTGAGTTGCTGTAGGACAATATGAACACTGAAGTAACCCCAGGCTGAGATGCGGTAAAGACAGGGAGGGGTCAGAAGGACTGGAAGGGCAGGGGAGGTGACTAGCAGATGGAGGGTGGAGGGACAGCTGTCCAGGACCATGAGTTGGGTGGGGGCTGTACCGGTGTAAGCATCTGCAGGTTATCCTGGAAGTTCCCCAGGAAGGCCATGCCAGCCATTCGCTGGGTCAGCCGTTCCACCTTGCTGAAGAGCAGCATGAAGCGGTCCTCAGCCGCCAACTCCTCCAGGGGCTGCCGCTCACGCTCATATTGCCGCAGCAGCTTTACCTCAGCCTCTGTGGGCAGGAAGCGCATCAGGCACTCCACGAAGTCCACGGGTAGCGTCTGCAAGTCAAACCTGTGGAGGAGGAAGGGACCACGTCAGTTCTCACATCTCTCCACGTTTTCCCTCACCCCTTTTATTCTCCAAGCTCCTAGAAGGACTGGACAGGGGACTGTACACAGAACACAGCCAAAGGCAAAGGACCCATTGCCTCATCTGTCACAGCACCAGCAATGATCCTGGGGGAACATTCCATGCTCCTGTTTAATAAGCCCTTTAATGTACTCCCTCTGTACCTAGGGTGAAGTCCAAACACCTGAGCATGGCTTATGAGGCCCAGCCTGCAAGACTTCTGACCAACTCTACCTTCTCCTGCTCCTCTCCCTACACTAAAGCCAGATTCAATTTTTAGTACCCAAGGCACTATGCTTCTCCCTCCAGGCCCTGAACTGGACTAACTCATATATTTTCTTCAGGTCCCAGTTGAGACATTACCTCCTTTGGGAAGGCTTCCCTCATTCATCACCAAGCTCAGCTACATGAACCTCCATATTCTCCCAAAGCTGCCTGTATACTTCTACCTTCTTGGTGGTATCACTCAGTGTTACTGCACTGTTCCCAATAGACTGAGAGCTCCTTGGGTGAAGGTCTGGGCTGAACTGCCAGCACAGATGCAGTAAATTCTGGCCAAGCCAAGCCAGTGGATGATTGGGGGGATATGAGGGAGTTCTGTCAGATGACCTGGAATCTAGGGAAACCCAGGCTCCTGGGTGGAGAACTGGGTTGCCAACAGACTAGGGACCAGGGGCTAGGTCAGTGGGAGCCTCACGTGTGAATGGCCCTGCAGATCTCCTCCGCCGAGCGGCCAGCCTTGCGTAGGGTGATGGCCAGGTTCTTGGCACGATTGGCTTCCAACAGAGTCACCTTGCTGGCAGCTTTTTGTGCTGTCTTGTTCTTGGAGCAGATGAGGTCAAGGGCAGGGCCCTGCGCTTTCGTCTTGAATAATTCTTCAAACTTATCTAGATCCAGGTCCTGGCAGGAATAGATGAGCAGGGAAAATGCTGTAGCCTCATACTAGTGGAGGACCTCCTGATAGCCCACCCAGCGTTGGCCCAGAGCTCTGTCACTCTGGAATATTTCCTGAATACAAACACAAAGTATTGACACAACTAGAAATATATATATACACTCAAGAATGAAGGGTTTGTAGAGCTGAGCCTGGCCTCACCCTGTCTGATGGCTTTTCTAAGACCAGATCTCCTCAAAAGGCAACCAGGTCCCTAGCCCTCAACCTTACCCCTCTGGACCCCAGGCCCTGTTACCTCCAAGATCTTCTCATCATCAAGTTCGCTGAAGACAGTGCCACTGATCTGGTTGGGTTTCAGTGCTGTCCAGTTGAAGACAGGCAGCCGGAACTTGGTCTTGATAGGTTTCTTAATTCGAATGGCTAATTTGGAAGGAGGATCAGTGACACAGGGGCCAAGGACACACACCCCTGGTCCCACCAGCCCTGCCCAGAGCCTTGGGGACACTCACCTGACAGGCCCACTGTCAACACCACAGAGGGTGCAGCACCAGGGAGAGGTGGGGCTGGGGGACACTTGTCTGGGGAAAGAAGAAAAGATACAGTGACCCAGGGGTCAACAGACTCTTCATAGGCTTCCCTCCCCTCTGCCTGCCCCACCTTCTCTGAGAGTTTAAAAAAAAAAAACAACTCTCAGAGAAGGAGCCTACGTGAACTCTGCTCAAGCTGCTCCCAGAAATTCTAACTCTGGCAGGGCAGTTGTTGCTGGTCTCTGACCCAGTTTCTATGGCTATAGTCTAAGCCTCTCCTTGGCTGTCTTCAAAGAACTGGGAGCAACATCTTTATGATCCTTAAAACAGGTCCACATCTGCTTTTGGGCATCCCTGTGCTTCTCTCAGATTCCAGCCCTCCCTCACCCTGATTTTATATCCCCCTAGTCCTCAGATGATGCCATTTTCCCAGTTTCTCCCTGAGGAAGACACTGCTGACTACAGTTTTGGTCCCCACAAAGAGGCTGCCCCTGCTGGTTCCCAGGGGTGGTGGTTACCTGGTAATGGGGGAGGTGGAGGGGGCAAGGGCGGAGCTGGTGGTGGAGGAAGAGGCAGGACCTCCTCAGGGGGTGCAGCTGGAGCTAGAAGATCCAGGTCAGAGGGTGGCATGCCCTCACTCAGCTCTGCAGGGCCTACTCTGGCCAGGGCCTCACTGCCCACAGACTCCAGGCCCCGGACACTTGGCTCCAAATGGCATCGACGCTGGAAGGCCTCCTCCTTCTCTTTAATGAGCCTTCGCAGGGTGTGTACCTGGTGGCTTGTGTTCTCGTATGTCTCCTGACAGGCAGACAGCACCATTAAGGGAAAAGTGGGCTGAAGGAATAGTCATTGCCCCTAGAGTGAGAATTCCTACCCAGGGTTCTCTTAACTAGGGTCTCTGTGAGTGTACTCAGAGGCTTAGAGTAGCAGAAGCCCATGCTGGGGAATGAGGAAGCTGGAAGGCAGCAAAACAAAAGAGGCAAGCAGAAGCTGCCTCCTCCCTCTGCTGGCACCCTGAAGTGTCCTCTCTGCTCCAGCCAATTCTCACTGCATGGACCCCTCGAAGCCCAGGGAAAAAGGCTGCCCCTGTGAAACTCTCCTTAATCTACCACCGGTCTAAAATAGCTGCTCTCTCCATAGCCCTTTGGGCCTTATTTTATTTTACTTTCACTTGACCTTGTATAATGGCTCCATTGGAAGCCCCCTATAAACAAGACCCTGTTTTAACCACCTCTGTATCCTCCACAGCTCCCAGTACAATGCTTAGCAGAAGCTGGGCAGATACATATTGAGCTCAACACAGCCAGCATATATTCTTCTGGAAGAGAAGGTAGGATGGGGACATGACTTTATAATGAACAAAAAGTCAGGTGAGAATACAGGAGAGAATGAAATATGAAGAGCACCTGCCCTGCCAATTTAGGATACCTGGTGGACATCCTAATACACAAAGCATCTGGTCCCTCTGCCCCTGCTCATTAAGCATGGCTTGGGGAGGAACATGGGGGTAGACGGGAGAAAAATCAATGGGATAGGCTGGTAGAAGGAGGCTGGCTTGGAACTCCAGAATACTCGTGGGTGCCCCAGCTGCTCCCACCCTCTTATGTGTGTGTCTGGCTCACACTGGCTTCAGCTTTCCTCTCCAACTAGAAAAATGGGGTGAAATCATCAGCCCACCCAGACCTAAGTACCTCAAGGGTGAATCAAGATCTAAATCCTAAAGAACTTCATATGACTCAGGGAAAAAAAGCAAAACCCCAAGGCCCTGGAGCCCAGGATCAGTCAGGGACTGCCTTCCCAGAGTACTTGTACCTTGATGCTCTCTAGCTCCTTCTCCCGCTGCAGCAGCTGCTTCTCTAGCTCTGCCACCCGCATCATGTTTTCATTCTCTAGGTCCAGAAGCTTCTCTGTGAGCTGCACAACAGGAAGGGCAGGTTCTGTGCTGGCCCTAAAGCCTGGGCACTCAGCACAGCCTGAACCCTAGTCAAGACCTGAGTCCAACTCCTCAACACAAGGCCACAAAGGCTAAAAGTTTAGTCAGGTGGCTCCCTTATATTTCAATAACAGATATAAGACAAAGGCCGCACTCTGACTGTCTCAAGACCAATGCCGCTACATGCCCAGCCCTGGAGGTCGGTGTGTGTTCCAACTGGTGGATGACCCAGTGGCTCAGGCCTGAGTATGCTCTTGAGAGCCCTGGTGGGTTCTAAAGCCTCCCTGGGACTCAATCTGGAGGCAATGGGTCAGCTTAGGATTCCTGGTAACTTGAGCTTCCATCAACAGTGGCTCTGGCAGGCAAAGGAAGACCACCTACATGGGACACATGCTCCTCCAACTCTTCCACCTTCTCCAGGGCTACATTCTTGGTCTCAGCATCCTCCAACAAACCCCCGACGTCAAACACGTTGTCCAGATATGCCTGAATCTGCACCTGTAGCTTCTCGCTCTCTGTGTGCCTTGACTTCTGGGGGAAGAGCAGAGAGTAGTAGTAGTTGTAGGAGCAGGCAGATCATCAGGGGAACTTTCTGAGAAAGACTTAGTCCTCGTCCCCCTTCGCCACCACTTCCCAAAGAGTTCCTGCTGCAGGCCATGTCAGATTCTCGCCCCATGGAGTGGCCTGACTGGGGAGTTAATCGCAGAGGTCCTGAGTCCCAGGCCACAGAAGACAGGCAGGGTCCCAGGAGCATCAAGGACTAGGCACTTATAAAAGAAAAATCATTTGTGATATGGCTAAACGGATCCCAATGCACCTCACCTTACAAGGACCCCAACCAGCTCACCTGCAGGAACTCCTCTAGCCCCAGCTTGGTAAACTCATACTGCAGGTGGACCCGGAAGTTCATGTCCTCCACCGAGTGCACCACGATGTTGATGAACTGCATGCAGGCCACCTGAAGAAGAGGAGACCCAGAGAAGCAGCAACAGGAAGGGCAGATGAGAGCCAAGAGACCAGGAGGATAGGCGGCTGTTAGAATATCATCATCATGTGGATAATTACAGGGAGTCAAAGAGTTAAGCCTTTATGGGGGCAATAAGAGCATTTTAATTTTTAAAAAGTCATTTAATATTCAGTGTATAAAGACAAGTAAATTACATGAAAAACAGATGTAAGTGAAGATATAGCTCTCTGATTTCCTTTGTACATCAGCAGGTATTCCTCAAGGAAACCTTACCTAGCCGAAGACCCTGCACTGAGGGGAAGAGAAGCTAGAGGAAGAGCTTAGGAAAGGGAGGGCAGCTCAAAAAGGATCCAATTCAAGGACAAAAAGGCCACAGAAAAGAGGAAAAGGAGATAGAGCCGATATAGACAAATGATGCCCTGAAGTTTCTAAGAGCTCTCTGGGGTGGGCAGGTGGACAAGAAGCATTTGCTGAATAGAATCATTCTGGGCTCTACATGGAATATCAAGATACACTGTTGGCCTCACCGCTGTTGTCAAGGAACACACAGCCCTGGTGCTGGACCCAGGCCCAGTTCCTCACCATGAAGTCAATGTTGCTGTCCTCATTCCGGAAATATTCCATCAGCTTCTCAAAGCGGTGCAGCTCCTTGCATACCTGAATGAGCAAACTTTCTCAGTGAAAGGAAATGCTCTATGCAGAACCCAAGCCCCTGTGCTCTGGCTCCCAGGAACATCATGGCAAAGGACTGGTTCAGACCAAGCTTAACCACAACTCTATATATGAAATAGAGCATTCTGGACACTATAAAAGAAAACCTGGGGCCGGGCACGGTGGGTCATGCCTATAACCCCAGCACTTTGGGAGGCCAAGATGGACAGATTACCTGAGGTGAGGAGTTCAAAAACAGCCTGGGCAACATGGTGAAACCCCATCTCTACTAAAAATACAAAAATTAGCCGGGTATGGTGGCATATGCCTGTAGTCCCAGCTACTTGGGAGGCAGAGGCAGGAGAATTGCTTGAACCCAGGAGGGGGAAGTTGCGGCAAGCTGAGATTGTGCCACTGCACTCCAGCCTGGCCACAGAGTGAGACTCCATCTCAAAAAAGAAAGAAAACTGGGACCTACAATGTGGCTCTGGGTCTGTGGCCCCCACCAAACTGCTGAGGGAATTCAGTAAAGCCTGTGCCCTTAAGCTGGGCTTTAGGTGCCTCTGGGGATAGGTCAAGAAGAAACACAGGGATATGATGCTGCCAAGTTACTAAAAGGAGGAGGGAAAGAAGGAGGAAGGGAGGAAGGCCATGGCTAAGACAGGAGGCTGCAGTCCTAGTGGGGATGCAGAGGAAGGGCCAGTGTACAGGAAAGCCCTCTCTGAGAGGGGTCTAGAGGCTCCTCTGAGCCTCTGGGCTTCAAGGAGGAAGAGCCATTTCCTGGCTTGAACAATGGATGCTAGGGAAGAGGTCCAAAGAAGAGGAAGGGGTGGGACCACCAGCTGTGGCTGGATGTCGAAGAATCGTGTGTTCAAGTAGATAGGGGTTTCAGAGGCAGGCCCAGAGGCTGGGGCAAATGCCACAAAGGAGTTCCTTCTCTCCTCACCAATAACAGCCAACAACCCAGGAGACATCCTTGCTTACCTTCTCCTCCCATTTCAAACACATGTGCTTTGGGTTCTACCAATGGGTTCACCGCATCAGATTCCCATCTGAGGTGTCACTTAAGTACATATACTCAGGCCTCTAATGGGTCTGAACTAGAGCACAGGGATCTGTACTTTTAACAAGCTCCTTAGGTGATCTGGATGCAGGACCCAACTAGGACCATTAGACTATAGCCCTCAGCTAGCTGAGGGTATCTTTAGCTGGCCAATCAGGAGGTTTCTTGGTCCAAAGATCTAGTAAGACTAAAGTTCTGGTATTAAAAACAGTGGGAGTCCAGGAGAGAGGTTGCTTAGCCAAGCACTGGAATGTTAAAAAGCATTGCAGATCACAGGAAATGGTGCTTACCTACCTGGCTCCCTGCCTTCTCCCCTGCAAACACACACACACACACACGCAAAGCCAAAAGACTGACCTCTTTGAAATTGTCAAAGGCAGCAAGGATGATTTCGTGACCTCCTCGCACCAAACACACAGCTGCCAGAAGCTCTAAGACAAGGGCTTTGGTCCTAAGGGGTGAAGAAGGAAGATTAACACCCTAGCTCCCCATCCTGACAACTACACAGCTCAGTTCGCTGGCTGGGTAAGTCCTTGTGGAGAGTAGAGAAAGCCTCAGTGGTGAGGAGAGAGGTGGGAGAAAGAGGGCTTGCTCCCTTACTAAGCTGTGTAGACTAGAGGAGAGCCAGGGATACTTCTCCTCCAGCAGAGGTGAGGGGGTCCAAACCAAGGCTCTGACAGGACTCCAAGGCTAGGCAGGACTTGTCAGGAATACATGGAATACAGATATCCAGAACCCTGAACAGAGTGAGGAGGAAAGGGGAGGGAAGGAACTCACCTTGGATTCTTGTTATTGAGGCTAAGTGCAATCTCATTGACGGCATGGGGGTGGGACATGACCAGGTTGAATCCGTACTACAAGAGAAAGGACAGAAGGAGGGGACCTTGATGGTGGGAAAGAGAGAGCCCAGCCGATCTCCTTGACCATAGGCCCACCAGCAAACCTGTCTTTTATAAGCTGGTGCCCTCCTAGCTCTCCTGGTTTTGCAGATGAGGCAGAAGAGGTAGAGCACCCATGACTAGTGCTTCCCCCTTACCTGATAGTTCATGATGGCTCTGAGACAAAGGATACAGACGTGGACATCATCCTTCTGGC
The DNA here is from genome assembly GCF_000951035.1 of Colobus angolensis palliatus. Classification (NCBI taxonomy): domain Eukaryota; kingdom Metazoa; phylum Chordata; class Mammalia; order Primates; family Cercopithecidae; genus Colobus; species Colobus angolensis. The sequence goes on along the minus strand of NW_012114611.1, from coordinate 1,326,751 downwards.
TCACTAGGCGGGAGTTCTTCAGCGCCCTGCGCCCAGGGAGAGTGCTATACCTGGGGAGATGGGCCAGGTAGTCAGGTGGGAGCTGAGGCTGCCAGTGAAGCATCTAGGGACACTCACCATCACCCAGAGAGCAGGCTGCTCCTTAGCAGTGGCAAAAAATGGGGAATAGCACCTTGTACTAACAGCCAAGAGGGACAGCGTGCAGGAGGTAGAGTGGTCAGCCTGTTTTCACCTCCTTCAGTAGGCCTTTATCAGCAACTACTCAGGATCCCGGCTTTATAACCAGTGCCCCAACCCTAGAGATCCTTCAAAATACAAGTAGTAGTTGTGTAGGCCTTCCTAGTCCCTGAGATGGGTCCAGAGACACAGTCATCTGAGCATTCCCTCCACCCACTTCCAGTTGCTGCACCTGCTGCACAATCTGTGGGACAAGAGCATCGTGGCTCCCATCCCACTTCTGTATCACAGAAAAGGCAGAGCCGACCCCCAAAGGCTTTAGTGGAGCCACAGGGCTATGTCTGGCTTTGCACCACCCCTCCAACCTCTCAGTGATGTTTCATGGAAAAGGGAGGAGACACTGTAGTATCTGCTCATGCATGACAAGAATAATCAACAGTGTCCAAGGGACACAACCCAAAGGAGACTAGGAGAAAAGCATGGCCACAAGAGAGATGGAAACCAAGGAAAGGGCCATTGGACCCAAAGGAAAGCCTCCCAGAGTAAGAAGGGGCTCTGAGAAGTCATCCAGTCCATCCGCCTACCTCCAGGCAGGACAGCTTTTTAGACACCGCAGACAGACAAATGAGCACGTTGCACCCTTACAGAGAAAAGGCCTGAAAGAAGAGGTGAAGGGAATGCAAGGGGCAGCCAGGTTGGGTGGGAGCTGGTCTCCAAGTAGCTGAAGGGGCAGAGTGAAGAACTACAGGGAAACAGAATGACGGTAGGAGCTGGATCACCCAGTGAAGGCCATGGACCTGTATGAGATGTGCCCTGCTCAAGAGACCCAGGAGGAATGGCAGAGTGTGAGTGAGGAATGAAGGGCCCCCCCAGAGAGGGGTGAGGAGTGGGGAGAGCTGGAACCCCACGTGGGGTGAGTGCAGCTGAGACCATGTACTTACCCAGGACAGACCGCTGGGCAGAGTCAAGGAGACAGAGAGGACAGACCAGAGACAGACTGGCAGGCAGAGGGCAAGAGAGCTGAGCCTGGAAGCAAGAGTGGAGGGAGGAGCATGAGCACTCACCGCTGAACCTGAGACCTGCACTGAAGGGTAGGGTGGGAGGCAGGTGGGCAGAGCAAGAGCACACATACCGGAGCACAGACTGGCGCGCAGAGCGAGCGAGGCTGTTGGTGAAGGGGGCCGACAGGGCGCTGGGTGGCTGCAGGTCCTCGATGGACCTGCTCCAGGACCGGAGTTTGTCAAATGCACCATCGTCACCACTCTCCAGACCCTCAAAGTCAAACCTGGAGCATGAAAGGACACACGTGCGCACACACAGGCACATACGCAGGAGAAATTCAGTGCCAAGGCCCCCCGCGAGCCCATCCCCACCCTTCAGGCCTCCAGGGCAACAAGAAGCAGGGGTAGCAAGGAGAAAAAGCAGAACTGGGCAGCAGAGACCTGATCCTAGCTGGAAGAGCCATTAACACAGAACAGCGGCAGAAGCAGCACAGGCAGCAACCAGGAGGGGAGTCTAAGGAGATGGGAAGCTGATGGAGGCCAACTCCTTTGCTCCCCACTGGCCAGGAAACTCCAGGAGGAGTGTCCTCCCCATGGGCCACTCAGGAGCTGGCAGTCTTTCTGCATTCTCAGCTTAGATGGAACATCTCTAGGAAGCTGTGGCCCCCCATGAAGAATCTGCCCCGTAGAGGGAATGGTGGGGAATGGGCCAACTGCAGGTCTTGCTAGTCGGCAAATGCCAACAACCAAAGGGCCTTTCAGTGCCTTGAAGGAGTCCAGTTGATTGTGGATGGCAGGACTGAATGGAAAGGAAAGGGGGTTCTGGCAAACCCAGAGTGGGACCGTCCTTTATTGTTTGGAGGAGCACCACTGCCCCATCTTAGCACTGGGTTTTAATGACCAGGTTCTCTATGGTTCTGGTTACTTGAGGTTTCTAGGTTTTTCAGGCATACAGGCTCCCTGGGCTTCAGTTGCCCTAGGGGAAGAAATTATAAGTTGAGATTGTGGACCAGGGTCCTGTAGTCTAGCCTCTGCAGGAGTTGAATGGTTTGTCACTTCCTGATCCTGGAACCAGATATCTTCCACCATCAGCAATTATTATGTTTTTGTTTTTTTTTAAGAGAAAGGGGTTCACTCTGTGGCCCAGGATGGAATGCAGTGGAACAGTCGTGGCTCACTGTAACCTCTAACTCCTGGGCTTAAGCAATCCTCCCGCCTCAGCCTCCCGAGTAGCTGGGACTATAGGTGCGTGCCACCATGCCTGGCTAATTTTTAAAAATTTTCTTGTAGAGATGGAGTCTTGCTATGTTGCGCAGGCTGGTCTTAAAACTCCTGGGCTCAAGCGATCTCTCATCTTGGCCTCCCAAAGCTCTGGGATTACGTGTGAGCCACTGCGCCCAGTCAACCGTCAGCAGTTTGTCAGTGTGGCCAGGACAAAGAAGATGGCCAAGATCACAAACTCATAGAGACTCCTCTCTTATACATCCTCACTTCAGGATATACCCCTCTGAGAAACCGTCTGTCTCCTTCTTGTCCTCTTCCTCCATGTAGGTCATTAAAGACTAAGGGAGCATCTCCTACAGGTTCTTCTCCCCTAAGAAGCATTCTGCTCAGATATGGGGTCAAAGGCACAGAGGTTGAGGCTTTCTGGAATAGGAAGGGATATCTACAGATGTCAGAATATTCCAAAGGAAGTGGGAGCAGGCTTTAGTGTCCTCATGATCAGGAGGTGTTTAATGGGGCTCTCAAGTAGACATCAGAGGAATCTCCTGACAGGGAAACAGCTTACTGACTCCATCAGCAACAACACTGTATCCTCTTGTACTGGTATACGCAGTTTACAAACAAGTATCTTCACTCAAACTCTATTTGGCCTCACCCTTTCCCTCTCAATCCTTTCCAAAACACACACTCTCTCCCCCACACAGAGTTCTTCTTTTTTAAAAACAGAGTCAAAGGTACTGCCATGGACACTACAATACTGAGGTTCCAGGGTACTCTTGGTTTAGGGCAGCTGGAATTTGTTTGCTTTTCAAGTAAGAGAGATAGGCTTATTTGGAAAAATGAGCTACATTTTTCACTATAAAAGCTCTGAATTTTTAAAGAAAAATTATTTCATCAAATGTTTTTCATTTCTTTCTATAAAAAGAATTTTTTTAAGAGAGAGGAGAATCACACGAGGTATGACTTCTGCTGAGACAAGAATGAAAGTGGGCCACTCTTGGCTTTAACAGAGGATAACCTGGAAAAGGTGAGAGAGGCACTGAATGTAGAAGCATCAGTTCAAATTCCTAAGGAGATGACTCTGAAGACCTGCTGGACAAAGAAGAATGGCCAAGGGGGCAAGGACAGTAGTTAGAAAAGTAGAAGCTGGTTGGGAGCAGTGGCTCACACCTGCAATCCCAGCACTTTGGAAGGCCGAGGCAAGCTGGATTGCTTGAGCCCAGGAGTTCGAGGCCAGCCTGGGCAGCACAGTGAAACCCCATCCCTATTAAAAACACACAAAAAGTTAGCTAAGCATGGTGGTGTACACCTGTGGTCCCAGCTACTCAGCAGGACTCAGGCAGGACTGAGGCAGGACTGAGGCAGGAGGACTGCTTGAGCCCAGGAAGTCAAGCCTGCAGTGAGCCAAGATTGTGCCACTGCACTCCAGCCCGGGCAACTGAGCAAGACCCTGTCTCAAAAAAATGTTAGGGCTGAGTCCTGGAGGAGTTTCCTGGGACACCGGGGAAAACTAGGGACAGTCATGGGCAAACCGGGAAGACTGGTCTCCCTAATGCTGACCTGTCCTAGGTATAAGTCTAAATGTGTTGGTCATTATGTTTATTATGTAATTCCATATATTCAGGTAATTGTGGCAGGGTATGCCACTTTAAATAATAATAATGAAATTAACAGTAGATCTGCTACCACAATACAGACCTAGTCTGTTCCAAACAATACTAAGTGTTTTAACACATGTCATCATCTAATTTTCACAACAACCCTGGAATGTGGATCTCCTTTCATAGAAGAAGATTAAAAACTTGCTTTGAAGTCACACAGATAGTAAATAACAGAACTGAGACCCAAACTCAGCTTTGTCTGACTTAAGAGCTCTCATTCCTTCTACTATACCAGGCCACCTTTTCTGTGCTAACTCACTTCTGGCTGCCTCCAAGCCCCCAAGCCTGCTAGAAAAAGACTCCTGAATACTTCATTTTTCTATCCAGGTCAAAAGGTCATGCTTACTGTTCCTGGGTTCTTCAACAATGACCTGGAGTAACCCTCTCACGTCTGGAAACCCAAAGTTGCTTCTGGAAGACTCAACTCTGCAAAGATGAATGGATCCCACCAAGGCATCTCTACCAGAAGCCAGGACACTTCCCTGGATTGCTCACAGCTTGGCATCTGGATGCCTTGGGTTCTGATTCCAAGCTCCCTTTCCATCTCTCTCTCCTGTTCTCCAAAATGCATCTTATTTTCTACTCCAGCCTAGTGCCATTCTTCACTGATCTCCAGACATCTCTGGGCTTGCCTGCCTACTTCCACACCACTGCTTGGGCTACTCCCTCCTTTCCAGGATTCCCATTTCCATCTTCATTGTTGAACTCTCACCCTTCCTTATCAAAGTAGAATAGAACTATGTCCTCCCCCAACTGGTCCCCAACCTTAGCCCTGGGGTGGTACTCACATGACAGAACACTGGGCAAAGGACAGGTAATCCACCAGCACATCCAGGCCTTTGTTTTCATCATTCAGAAACTCCCGCACCCACCTGCAGATAAAGGAAACACAGTGGAAGGGGTCTGCTAAAGTGGGTCAAGGATGAGGAGGGTGACATGCCTCTGATCCAACACCTCCTCCTCCTGGAACCCAGCACCAGGCTAGGAAAATTCTGAAGATCAAAACCCATGACAGACCCATCCACGGTCATGGACTTCCCCTAGGCAGGGAAGCCAGGGATGGGGAAAGTACAGGCCCTTCTAATACCACTTGCTTTATCACGAAGGTGCTTTAGACAAACAAGCTCTCAAATACTCCCTCTTTAAGGGCCAGACCCTGGCTCAATTATTTTCTGCATCCCTCCACATGTCCTTGCTCAGTGTTTGTTGGAAGAATTTAGGAAGTATCAAGAGCATTTACCACAGGCCCGTGTGCAGAGTTGTGCTTGACCGAAGCCAGCAAGTCTCCAACCTGACTGAAGCCTGTCAAGACACCAGCAGGAAAAGTCAAGGAGAGCTCTGGAACAGAAGTATCCTGGGGCAAAGCACTCTACCAAGTTTAAGGAGAGGAGTTTTGGAAAGCAGTGAGCAAACACAGATGTACAGGAGTTCTGTATTTAGTCATGTTCAGTTTGGCAGAACCAGAAAAAGCATGGGGGATGATCAGGAACTCCAGGAACTCCAGGATGTCTATGACCACTCCGAGTCAACCTGAGGACGTGCGCCCCCCTCAGCCAGGAAGGTAGACAACAAAGCACCTAGGGACCATATCCCAGGGCATTATTTTCCCTTCTGCTTTCAGTCCTTTTGGGCTGAGATATTCCTGGAATGAAAGTCAAGGGCAAATCTGGGAAACTGTTATATGACAGGTTCATTCCATAGCAGAAACATAAAACGCCCAGGATGAAACCCTAATCTAGAATGCTCTACTCCTTCAGAATTTCTGGGGGTCTTTATAGGAAAGCTCTGCCCAAACTGCCTTGCGGGGCCTCTTCTCCCCAACAGCTGGAAAACCAGCGCCATGTTGGCCAGCCACACCCCAAGCTACGGAGAGACTCTGGAGCTACAACACCAGGCCCAGCTGAGATTTGGCAGCAGGCTCTGGCTGAAGCTGACTGACACCGGAGCTGCCTGAAGTTAGCTTCCTCTGTGGGGGCCAACAGGCCTCCCGTTTCCTGTCTGTCTGCTCTCCAGCTCCCCACCCCCTTCTCATTTCCTGTCTGAGTCTATACTGCTATTTCGGGATCTTGACACTTTGAGGAGAGGTTAAAGGGTGCTTAGGCAAGGCACAGAAACCAATACAAACCAGGGAAAGAGGAGCTGGAGAGGCTCTGGAATCCCACTTCCCAGCCTGTCCCTCTCCAGAACCTGAGTTCCCATCTGCTACTCCTGCACACCCAACTTCTGCAAGCCCTGGGGCTGATCAGGCTGTGACTAAAGCAGGATCCTCCTCTCCCCAACTTGCCCTGGGTTCCTTCCACCCTGAAGCACCCACAATCTGACAAACGCTTCCCAGAAATCCAGGAAGGATCCTTCCACATAACTCTACCCAGAGAAGCTGCAGTTCAGATGGCAGGCATGCCTAAAATGCCAGGCACTGAGCTATTCCCTGGGAACAAAGGACCACATCCAGGACCTCTAACTTGTGTGCCAACTGCCAAGAGGCCCCAGGCCTGGGAACCACGCTGCTTTGGACCTAGCTCCTGGCCAGCTGCCAGAGGGGCAGGCACCAGGTAGAGGGGGCAGGCAGCAGGGACTGTCATAAACTGCTCTGTGGCCTTCTCCCAATGAAAGCATCCTCAGATGACTACAGCAAGACTTAATCAAGAAAACAAGGCTGGGTACTAGTGGCTCCACTTTGGGATTCTTAAGGAGATCACTTGAGCCTAGGAGTTCAAGACCAGCCCAGGCAATAAGGCTAGACTCTGTCTCTACTAAAAAAAAATTTTTTTTAATGGACAGGCAGGCCAGGCACAGTGGCTCACGTCTATAATCTCAGCACTTTGGAAGGCCAAGACAGGCAGATCACTTGAGCCCATGAGTTTGAGACCAGCCTGGCCAACATGGCAAAACCCTGTCTCTACTAAAAATACAAACATTAGCTGGGTGTGGTGGCACACGCCTGTAGTCCCAGTTATTCGGGAGGCAGAGGCAGAATGGCTTGAGCATGGGAGGCAGAGGTTGCAGTGAGCCAAGATCGTACCTGGGTGACAGAGCTAGACTCCGTCTCAAAATATAAATAAATAAATAAATAAAATAAAATGGGCAGGCATGGGTGTCTGCCTGTGTTCCCAGCTACTTGGGAGGCTAGGATAGGAGGATCACTTGAGCCCTGGAAGCTGAAGCTTCTGTGAGTCATGATCACGTCGCTGTACTTCATCCTGGGCAACAGAGCAAGACCCTGTCTTTAAAAACAAACACAAAGAAGACAGAAGAGCTGAGAGTGACAGAAGGGACCTGTGGAGGAATGCAGAGTGGTAGGTGGCTTAGGGTGGCAGGTAGCGCTCAGGGTTGCCATTGGTGTCATTCTTGCCCTCACATACAAGGGTACTAAGCAGCCCCTGCCACTCTGTCCTTCCGTGAAGGATTCACCAAACAAAGGAAGAGGCTTGGCCACACCTTTCTCAGTGGCTTGGCTTTCAATGTCTGATTCACAGATGAGTTACAGATGCCATACTTGGGCCACCACAGCACAGTTACTGAGGCCAGGAACCATCCCTTTCCTGTTCTCTCCTGTGCTGTTTCCCTTGTGATTGCTGCTACAACTGACTACACACACAGGTGTCCTCTCCCTCTAAAGAACCCCGGGAAGGCTTGCCCTGGGGGTGGATGAGGGCTGCTGCTACGACAGGAGGGGAAAAGGCTGATGATGTCATTTGGCTGTCTCTACCCCACTGTCAGGAAGCCTGGGCACCCCACCCCCACCCGGGCCTCCAGTGCTCACTTATAAGCACTGGACATTTGTGCCAGGCCCCCCATCAGGTCTGTACCCCTGCCTGCAGTTCTATATCACGTCCCTCACTGTCATTTTGCATGAGCACACATACACACACATATACACACTTTCTCTCTCTCTCTCTCTCTCTCTCTCACTTTCATATATCTTTGCTAATCACAGTTTCGTAACACTGAGGCCAATACCCTCTTTCACTGTACCTCACACATTAGCCTTTTGCTTGTTCAGCAATTCCTGGTTTCCCACTCAGGGACCGGGAGAAAAAAGACTCACACAGTTCCTAAGGGCCCTATCAATGGGTTGGGAGCACCACGGTCTGTGAATATAGAAAACATTCAGCTCCTGGCCTCCATTGCCTTACATCTTTCCTGGTGCTCAAGGAAGCTTCTTCTGCTCGTGAACTAAGATTATCTTCTCCCAGGCACCAAAAAGTCCAAATAGTCACAGAATGGGAAGTAGGTCTCAGCTACCCAATACAGTATGTTCCCCCCACCCTCAGCCTTCTCTGGGCCTCGCTTGGCCCAGCACCAGGCCACAGGCAGACTCCAGTCTCAACTGCTGTGGGAATGTCTTCCACTCAAAGCCACAGGCGGAGGACCCCAGGAGAGGCCTCAAGCTTGCCAGAAACATCTAGTCAGCAGCTGGCAGAGCTGAGGGGGCAGAAAAGTCAGAAAAGAAACAGTCCAAAGCTCTGGGGAGCCAGAAGCCATTCAAGGGGCAACTCTTCCCCATGGCAGGGAAGATGAACAGGAACATCATCCCCAGAGGACACCAGATCCTGTGTAGCCCAGCCAACAGCCTGGGGCCAGGTGAAGAGGCTACTGTGGCCAATCCAACTCACCCAATGTGGTTGGTGCGAAGAGAGATCTCCAGCTCCCTTAGTACTTTGGTTGACTCCTGCACCCTCCTCCTGAACTTCTGTAAAAAAGGGTAGAAAAGGAGAGGAATACAAGAGGGCAGTTATAGATTTTCCCTCCATTACTGGCCAGCCATTCCAGGCCCCTGGCCACAGAACCCTGAAATCCAGCTCCCAATGCTCAGAAACAGATGTCCAATATCCAAGTCAAAGGGTTTGCCCCCAAACCCCACAGGACTATAAAGGGTGGCAAGACGGGGCCTCTCTGCCTCATACTTCACCTTCCGAGTTACACTGGGGTCCAAGAAGCTCTGGAGTTTCTGAATGTAAGTGTGGGGAGGATTCTTCACCTGGAATCGTTCCTGTAAGGGAAACATGCATATGCATATCCACAAAGACAACCAGAGACCTGAGGAGGGCACTGAGGAAGAAGAGCACTCATAGTGTTCAGTGTGAGGGGACTCAGCCTCTTCAAGTTGTCACCTGGCTCTAGACATCACCTAAACTTGAGGTTACCTTCCTTGACTTATCCCCAGGTGTTGCCATCTGTTGCCATCTCCTACTTCTCCAATTAGTGCTCCCTGACCCTAAAATGTTTCTCTACGTCAAAAAGTATTTTTAAAGTGTGCTGCTTGCTACAAAGATATTGGAGATTACAGAGTTGTGAACAGCACCCAAAACAAAGACATAATTCACTGGGCTTAGGAGGCTGAGGCAGGAAGACTGCTTGAGCCAGGAGTTTCAGAATAGTCTGGATAACATAGAAAGACTCTGTCTCTACAAAAAAACTTTAAAAAATTAGCCAGGCATGGTGGTTACCATATGCCTGTAGCCCTGGCTACTTAGGCTGAGGTGGGAGCATCCCTTGAGCCCAGGAGTTTGAGGCTACAGTAAGATATGATCATGCCATTGCACTGCAGCCTGGGCAACAGAGTGTGATCCCTCTCTAAGAAAAAAAGATATGATTGGGAAATTCTGTTCACTGCCTGGCCAACTAATGGATATGGGTTAGGAATGCCAAGGGGAGAGGAGCTTGGCCTTATAGAATCCAACTTTCTCAGCAATGAACTCTGCGGTTGGGACTGGAATGGTTTTGCTGAGCTGACACAGCTCAGGGCTGCAAACACTGCTCCTTGCCCAGACCCCAGCAATCCAAAGCAACCTCAAATACTGAAGGCTGCGTTCAGCAAGGTCATCCCTCGATTCCCTTCTACATAGAGCCTGGGACCACACCCTACTTTGGCCCAACCCCTTCATCTGACCCAAAAAGAAACTAAGGGAGTACCCCTTTGCATTCTGGTCTTATTAGGGCTGCCACCACCAAGATATCTGAAGAGCTGGTAGGTGGAGGGGCTGAAAAATGTCCAGGAGAATGATATAATGTTAGAGAATAGGACCTAAAAACAAATGGAAGAAAAAAATGAAAGGTCTGAGAAACAGCTGAAATTGACCTAGAAAAGACTGAGAGATCATCAATTAAAGAACCTCAACACCAAAGGGTTACTATTCTCCAAACTCCAAGCAGGTGCTAACCAACTCCTCTTAATGCAGAACACAAGGAAATGGACCTTTGGTGGAGAAGGGACTTGGACTAAGAAGCATACTCCTAGCTTATGTCAAGCAGCATGACCTGGGGAGGCAGTGGAACAGAACAGTTAGCACAGACTTGGCATCTGCTTGCCTGAGCTCAGCCCTGGCTTCATCACCTACTAGCATTAGGCAAGTTACTGAGCCTTGGGTTCTTCATCTGTAAAATGCCAACACTGCCTTCCTCAGAGGGTTCTGTGATGACTAAATGAGGTATTTCAGTGTGTTGAGTACTTGGTCCATAACAATGGATATTCAATGAATATCCATTCATTGAATGGTCCAACACAATGAAATAATAAACATTACCTATTATTATTTCACCCAGAGCCTGAAAAGAAGTAATAAAACTGTACATGGCAAAGTGCTGGGTAAACACACTACCCACACTGCCAGATACTTCCATCTCTACCAAGATGTAAAAAGGTAAAAGGCAACTCTCCCAGCCCTGCATACAGGCCTGTCTGAGTTCACAGACTTGTGACTCATGATCTTCAAATGCATGCAAGGGAAAGAGTGTTCAAATGCATGCAGGTCATATGTGTTAGAAGATTCTCAACTCTGAGCAAAGTAATAATTTCTATTCTGTTCTAGCTTTCAACACAGTTCATGTAGGGAGAGTTTTCAGATCTTGACTCTTCTGAGATTTGGGAACAAAAGACTAGAGCCTGGGGCTTCTCATTCTTAGAGGCCCCGAGATAATGAGAAAGACCCTGCTATTTGCCAGGGCTAAGACAGAGTGAGAGATCAACAGTCCTTTGAGCACCCTGCCAGGCATAGCCCTGAACCTGCACAGCCAATCCTATACCCCGATTTACATAAACCCCCTTATACTATTGCCCATTGGAAGAAATCAAGATAGCTCTTTGTGGGAGCTAGAGGAGAACTTGGCCTGCTAGTTCTGTCTCTGTTACGATAATCTTCTTGGAAAAGAAAGTGAACACAGATGAGGCCAAGCTTATTATAAACATAACGCAGGGTTCCTCAAGGGACCCAGAGCTGTACTCAATGCCTTTGGTCCCACAGCCTTAGCCAGCCCAAGACACAACTTCCCACCTCCCTCCTCTTTCCGAAACCCCATACCTGGTCACAGATCAAATCCCACTTCTTCTCATTGTCATACTGCCGCAGAAGCCGGGCCTTGTCTGGAGGCAGGTTCATGGAGCTCTGAGGAGAGAACCTGAGTCAACAAGGCTGAAACCTCCCCTCATCTGGAAAAGAGAAAGACTAGACCGCCCACACCTTTCCGCTACTGGGCCCTCAGACTTCACCCTGACACTCCATCGCTGATAAGGCAAGCTTGGAAAAGTGGAGCAGTCTTCCAGCCTCCCTTTCGTATTTAGTTGAGTTTGGTTGAGCAATGTTTTCCAAACCTCTGGTCGTAGAATCAATTTAATGAGTCAAAATTAACTCTATTTTAAATGAAAACGAGCAGATTAAAATAGAATAGAAGATACCAGAAATCATTGCAAATAGGAAGTATAAATAATGCTTTGTGAAGCTTTAGTTTCTTTTATATTTTATGTATATACACAAATGTGTCATATACATACATCATACCATAAAATGTGATGGGAACATGAGACGGGTCAAAAAATTTGAAAAAACACCAGGTTAAAGCAGCAATTTTTTTCAGTTTGCAAAACCCCACAACCTGAGAGACAGGTAACTTGCCTACAACATCTACTCCCATCCTGAGCCACCCACAACCTATGTAGATGCTATAACCATGACCCTCTTGCCCATATCAGCATACAAGTGAATGAGAAGAACATTAGCATGAAGATAACTGCTTAAATGTTTTTAGGAAAAAAATATTTAGGCAAAAATTCACAAAAGTACCAGACTTTAATTGTTAGTAGCAAATTACTAATGACACATCTCCTAATTAATTAAGACACCGCAAAGCACCCTAACCCCTTGGCAAGCCACTCTAATATAGGCTATTTGAAGGACAGCCCAGGAATCATTTTATTTTGTTCACCACTGTTTGGTGACTGAATAAGGTATGAGAGAATAAGTGGGTGAAGCCTAAGGACTTCATCCATGGACTAGCCCTACCCATGCTAGAAGCTACATTCCCTACCTTTATCCCCATTCAGCCAAACCTTTCTTCTCATCAGTCTGGCTGTCTTTGTTCCAGGTCACAGCCCTTACCTCTAAAGGCAGTCTGGGCCAGATGCAGTAGCTCACACCTGTAATCCCAGCACTTTGGGAGGCCAAGGCAGGCAGATCACTTGAGGCCAGGAGTTCAAGACCAACCTGGCCAACATAGCGAAATCCCGTCTCTACCAAAAATACAAAAATTAGCTGGGTGCAGTAGTGCACACCTGTAATCCCAGCTACTCAGGTTGCCAAGGCACAAGAATTGCTTGAACCTAGGAGGTGGAGGCTGCAGTGAGCCAAGATCACGCCACTGCACTCCAGCCTGAGCAACAGAGAAAGATTCCATCTCAAAAAAAAAACAAAACACACAAACAAAAAAGAATAAAGGCAGTCTGACACTTTAATCAGATCACTGTACCTGCTCCCTTGTAATATTGAATCAAATATGATCCCCTACCCGAGGTGTTGCAGCTGCATGATAACCCATGTGACTTCCCACAAATTCAGCTTCTTCCCGAGCATAGTGCCAGCCACTTAGAAGGCTGCCTCTCATCCTTCTCTCCTTTAGCTACTGTCCAAGTTCAGCTCTAACTCTCTGGTAACCCAAGCATGACTACTTCATTTACCTCTGCCCAGTTCTTGGCATTCTCATCCCTGGGGACACGAACTGTGTGCATCCAGGGTGTCTGAGGAGTCACATAGGCCCTGCATTATTCCAGAAGAAGCAAACAAATCCTAGAAGGAGGTCCTCCAACTTTTGATGGAACCAAAAGAAAATCCTTAAACATTTATTCTGTCACACTATCTATTTATTATAAATATAATGCAGATATACTCTTAAATCAGCTGTATACTCATCTAGCCCCTAAAGTGCTATGTCTATTCTTACCATCTCCAGCTCCCAACATGCATCTAGTGGGGGCAGTAAGGTGATAATAAACCATGTGTAAGAGGTCCCAGGTCTGAGCTACAAGCCCAGCTAATAGCTGGAAACGAGGTCACTATGGCTCAAAAAGGAAGTAGGGTTGAAGTCTTCGGTTGGAATTTATACATGGAAGAATTTATAAAGTGGGGCAGGTGAGAGAAGAAAGTGGGGCAGGTGAGAGAAACAAAGAAGGGGAAGAGAGCCCCACCTCACACCTCTCCCTATGGTTCCTGCTGCCCCATGCATCTGCCTGAACTTCCACAGGAAAGTGAGGCTGAGTCCTCCTCATAGTCTATGTAGTATGGATGGCAAGATGGTCAAACACAAGCCTGGAATGTTCTCTCTGAAACTACTTTGTTAAGGGTCAATCTCAGCATACCCGTGTGGACAGCAGGACAGGAGCAAGAGGCCTCAACAAAACAAGGACTCAAAGGTCAACCCAGAGCAGGTCTCCTAACTCAGCCTAACTGGGGCCACGCTGCTGCCAGCCGAACTCAAGACAGAACTGAGCAGAAACAGTCCTCAGGACTGGTCCTGGCTCTGTGCATATCCTAAACACATCGCTGCCATCTGACCATTTCTCCTAAGTCTGTGCCATGAAAATAGTTCTGTTGTCTCCCCTGGAAGAAAGCTGCTGGAATGGGGGAGGGGGCAGCCTGTCACTGCTGTGGCAGACATCGCATCCTGTCTATGCCAACTTCCTCCCGTAGCCACCCACTGTCAGCTGCGGTGGCTCACACTTCTCCACCAGGTGAACTGAGGAGGAAACACTTGGTCCCCTCGGTTTGAAAAACTGGGCAAAGTCACTCCCTTGGGTAGTCCCAGCCTAAGAGCATGGAAGAGGCACAGCAGGGACCTGGTCAAACTCTAGATCCCCAGGAAGGAGTGACCCCAAATTATGGAAACAGGTGGTAGAGGCATGAATCTGCTCTGACCATAGCCACATCCTCCTGTCTAGAGCTTTGGGTGGCACTTTCTTGACAGTGGTCTCAGACTTCTCTGCTTCTTCTGGGCTGAAGTGTGATGGGGAAGGAGATGGGTAAGGGGAATTTCCCCAAGCTCCAGCATTCTCAGAAGAAACGGGTCACTGGCTGCCAGTGGGAGCCACCTGCCAAGGGGGCATAAACCAGAGCCTGGCCCGGACAGTTGTCTTCCTGCTAGACAAGGGCATCAGGGCTTTTGCCTCCACCTGATAATGTGTGTGAGTCTGGCAGGGCTCCAATGTCCTGAGGAAGCCACTCTGCCCTTAGGAATGACAACTTCCTGAGTTCCGGGGACAGCAAAGGAGCAAACTTGACACAGTTCCGGTCTCAGTCAAAAGGGTTTGTTTCCTTGATATTTTTTCTTCAGTGGTTCCACAGAGACTATAGGCTCCAAGAAGGCAGAAGCTGAGTTAAGTTCTTGCTAACTCCTCATTGAGACCCTTGCTGAGCAGAAAGGAGGCAGTGGCTGTCTTGGAAAGGAGAGGGCCCTAAATGTGGGTGAAGTCAGAGGGCCCAAGATCAACTTTGGGCTCTTCAGAGTTATGGAGCCTTGGTGAACGCATCCATAAACTGGAGATAATCTCACTACTTCACAGGGTTTTAACTGAGGATTAAATGATAAATATTTTATGTCTGTATGTGTCTGGAACACTGTGGGTGTTCAACACAGTCCCCGCCCCACTTCCTCCTGAAAATCTTGTGTCATGTTCTGATGTCTGAGGGACCTGCCCTTTTGCTTCTAGGCTGTCTCTCTCTCTGCCTCCATCCCACCTTCAGCAATTGCTTCTCAACATTCTGACTACAGAGCAATCCATTATCCCTTCACTGATACTGCTCTGGCTTCCTCTAAGACTAGGCGCCAATTTAATTATCATTATCCTGAGGGGTAGGGGACATGGCAGGAGACTCCAAGGAAGAAGGGAGGTAAGTCACAGCCGAAACAGTTACAATAGGAGATGTGAGGAAAAGCGGAAGATGAATTCAAACTGAAAGCAACTCTGGGAGTGATTCCTAAATCACAGGGAACCAGCAAAACGTCTAATAATAAAAACCTATAATGGGAAGAGGCCTAAAAGCATGGAGCTGGTGCTTCTCCAGCAAGGTTGCTCCGGTTTTACTGCCAGTTTGAGGCCAGGCAAATCTCCCTGCACAGTGAGGTGCATGTGAGCAAGGGCCCGGTTCCTCCAGCAAGGTTTCCTAACTCTCCACCTGACCCCTGACAGCCCCAGTCAAGCCAAGGAGGAGGGAGGCAGCGCTGGTGGCAGAGGTTCCCTTCCCTTTCCCGACCTGTACCCTCAGCCCAGTGAGCCCCTCCTCGTTTCCTTCCCACTGCAGGGGAAGGGAAATGCCGGTAGGGTTCGGAGTTTCCTTCCATGCTGTGAGCTCTGCTCTGGGACTCGCCCCTACTCTGACAGTCTTCTTGAGCCAGGCCTGGGGAAAACCCAACAAACAGAAATAGGAACCACCAAAAATTCCCAACTGTTTTTGTTGGTCCCAATCATGATAAATCTTAGGAACAGACACCAAAATGGCACAGCTTCGAGAGACAGGGAGAGAGACATTTGTAACGTTCCTGGGAAAGAAACTGGAGGCTTTAGGGAAGCTCCAGCAGGGACTGTTTGTTTTGAGAAAATACAGAAAGTGAGAGGCAGTTTTATTAATGTTTTCCCTCTTGAACCACCTCCCACCAGGTTTCCTATGGCTGTCTTCTCCAAGTATGGTAGCCTCAGCCCCCAGGCTCAGCCCATGGGAACAGGGAGTCCTGAGAAACTGAATCTAAAACTGCCCCACAGATTAAATGAATGCTGTCCTGGGCACCACACACTTCTCAACGTGCTGCTGAGCCCCTGACCGCAGGTCCAAGTCCTCCCTGGCATCCACAAATCAGCCCATTGAGCAGATGAGCAGAGATGGAAAGTGGCAAGAGGACACAAAATTTGGAAGTCCAGAAGACTGCTGAAGGAGGAGCTGTGACACTGTGCTCCCACCCCATGTTCCCATGTTCCCACTAGGATCCCCCTCACAAACCAACAGATCTACCCCAAGCCAATGGCAAAGCAGGCAACACAAGGCACAAAGCCCCATTACTAGCTGCCAAAAGGACAGCGTGTAAGGAATGGCCTCCACATGTCTCTACTGGTGGGCAGTAGGCACAGCTGTGGCCAGTTGGGCACTGCTCCCAAAGGGCGAGAGCCCAAGGAGGTGGGAGCTACCAGCTCCTGCTGCCTTGGCCCTTTGGCGGCCACAGCCAGTCCTGCCGCAGTAGCAGCTCCCAGACAATGAGAGTTATTTTCAGCCAGCGCTTTAACACAAGCCAGCTGGCTAGTGTGCAGGGCGGGAGTCCTCCTCCACCCAGCCCGCCCAGACGGCAGGCCAGCCGGCCCAGCCCATTGCCTACGCTGCTGCTGCTGCCACCGCCACCGCCGCAGCCTCCATGTCACTGTTTGTTTATCTCATTGTTCCAGCACAGCTCCTTCTAACTCCCCACAAAACTGCAATCGTTTGTAAAAGGGAATCAAAAAAATCAGAGAGTTTAATCAAAGGTCCAAGAGCTAAAATTTTAAAAGGTCCAGACATGGGAAGCACGGCAGCCCCTCCAAACACCCACACTTTTCCCCAGCATTGTGACTGGCTGGGGTAGCACAGGGGAGGAAATGGAACAGATGGATGGTCAGATCTCTCACAGACCAAGGCCAAGCCTGGCTTCACCACCAACCTGGGGAGACAAAGCTCAAGACTGCTCTCCTTGCCTTGACTCCCTCCTATCCTCCTCTCCAGAGCCCAGGTTTGGAGAAGATAACTTGAGACAGATAGCCTGAAATGGGCTGAGTCAACTGTGAAAGGTTCTGGGCAAAGATCTATATCCTGTGGCAGAAAGGAAATCACAGAACAGTCAATGACACTTGGCTGGAAGGACAGGCAACCCCCTGCCCTGCCTTGATAGAGTAGCGGCAAACACCTCAGCTGTACCACCCCACTACCACACCAAAGTACTCAAGAATAGAAAGGGTGGAAGGCAGCAGTTACCTCCCTGGACTCTAGGCCTCCAGCCCTGGTCCTGCCCAACTCTACAGCCTCCCCAGGGCAGCTCCCCATTACTGCTCATCTCCCTCCTTATGTCATCCCACACGCAGGAGCATGTGAGTATAATACAAGTCTAGCCACACACAGCTTTCTCTAGGCCCCAGCTGCACTATTAGACATCTGAACAAACTGCTTAGGAACCACATGACAAAAGGCATAAGAAAAGTGGGTGCTCCTTAAGTGTCTGTAGTAGCTTAGATCTGGCTTGCTGTTTTTGTTTAATTGAAACTACCACTTTGGGGATGAGCTGCCAGGGAAAAGCCAGCTCTCACAGGCTCGAAACCATGTCTGGAGAACGTGCTTCTGTGGTCACTGAGGACTCTGTAACCAGAAATGACTTGCTGAGCAGTTACAGGCCAAGTCCCTGAGCAGCCTGGAAGAAAAAGAAATGGATTCACCAGATGTCTCTGGCTGAGCTCTGCAGTTCACACCAGGGAAGTTGGATAAAGGAGAGGTCCTAAAAGGCCAGCATCATTCAAACAAAGAGATGGCTTTTTCTAAATACAATTATACCCCCAGGGCCTCTTCTTCACCCTAGAGAATTCCTCCACTGGATCCTGAGAAGGCAAAGGAAATTGGCCATGTCCCCAAAGTTGGTAAAGCCTCAAACTCTTCCCTTTGCCACACTGTTGGCCTCATACGTGACATCAGATAACCTCTGCGGGTAACCCTGAGGCCCCCAAACCCTGATTAAGGCCACCCTTTCTGGCCTGCCCAGTCAAAAAATACATAATCTCCAATAGGAGCTTCTGTCAGCGCTTCCCAACTGAGCACCCAGGCCCTAGTAAAAAGCTACTGCCACAGCAACTTGATCTGTCTATTGGCTCCTCGGCCCCTCCTCGTGGTTAGCCAGACCCACACACTCCCCAGTTACGCAGAATGGAAACTATTCCGCTGGGGGCAGCTTATTTTCCAAAGCCAAGGAGTCTTGGGGCAGAGCCTCGCATTCTCCCTGCAGCCAACCAACGACCTCCCTCTCTTCATGAGGCTCTGTCCTCCCACCTGGGAGCCCAATGGGCAGTGCTACCTTTCAGAGGACACAGTATTTCTGGGGTCACATCTCCCTCTCTCCCCATACCAACAGGCCCAGTGAGTCTCCCTCCCAAGGTCTCTCATCTATACTTGCCCTTCTGTTCCCACTGTCACCACCTGGATGGGCCGTTATTGTTCACTCGCCGCCCTCTGGGATAAGCTTCTAGCTGGCATCCCTACTTCCAGTACTTTCCTCCCTGCCATCCTGCACATGAATGAAACTTTCAAACTTCTAAGCACATAAATCATGTTTCTCCTTGGTTCAGAAATCTTTTTTGACTCCTTGCCATTTATATGAGAAAACCTGAGCTCCTTGGCCTGTTGCTCTCAGCATCTTACAGTAAGAGCTTCTGAGGTAAGATTCTCTCCAGGCTGGCCCCAGCTTCTCTGACCAGCCTCATCCTCTCCCACTCTATGGAATCTCTCTCTCCTGGGACAGCCACTCTTCCCACTCCTTAACTCTAGGATTTGCTTGTTACTGATGTTTCCCCGATCTTCTGACTCTCTACCTACTACTTACTACCTGACTTAAAATCCAGCAGCTCTATGACTACCCAACCTAAAATAATCAGCCCCTCTCTTGAGCTCTAAGCATAATATTTAAAGAATAAAATGGCAGAGACCTGCCTGTTATCCCCTGACCTCTTCTCCTGTTCCTTAGTAGTGAACCTCCACTGTTGAGTTGGACACTTGACAACCTAGAATTGATATATTTCTCAGCTTCCCTTGCATTTAGGTATGGCTATGTGACCATGTGGGATGTAAACAGAAGTCGTGTGCACAACTTCTGAGAAGTGTCACTAAAGGGAGGGAATATACCCTTCTTTTCTGCTTTCTGCTTCTAGCTAGTTGGAATACAGACAGTGGCTGAACCTTCAACAACTATTTTAGACCATGAAGTGACTTTGGAAATGAAATCCACATGGATGAAATAACAAGAGAGAAAATACCAGGACACTGATACCATGGACCTTTAGCACAAATTGAATGTTTCATAGTGGGGGTTTTTTTGCACATGTTTTCTCTATTCACAACTAGAAAGAACATAAACTCCTTAAGGGAAGGGGCCATGTCTTACCCTTCTTTGAATCATGTGCAGGTGCTTAATAAGTGATTGATCCTGCTCCTACCACTCCTACCACCAAGTCCCTTACTCAGTCTCCTGGCTAACTGGGGAAAGGGAGGATCCTTTAACTTTTTACCACTGTCCTTACTATTTCTGGGCTCTCTTATCTATAATCTGTCTTATGTTCTACAGCCCAAATCACTTTATATATTGCTTTCCCCTCAGCAAACTCCTACTTTTCATTCTGAGTTTCAACTCTGTCTTCAGTTTATGCCATAATCTAAGCCACTTCCCTGCTCTTCTCTTTAACCAGACTCATCTTCTTATAACCTGCTAGAACACAGGCTTCTAAGCACAGGAATCATCATCAGCTTGTTTACCACTATAATAGGTGAGCAATAAAGATTGGGCAAATTGAATTTCTCCATTCACATATTCCTTCATATATTCATTCATATAACCCTAAGTTGTCTACTCCATTGTACCCCAGAGACATTACCTCCTTTCAAATTGCCAGCCATGCTTCTCCTCCAATTCACAACAGGTGAAATCTACCATCTCTAGCAAATCTTTCATAAATGAGAGTAGTAACACACTCTCCCAACAGTGTCTCTGCACATTTACTAATTATTTTAAAATGTGTTCATGGAATTGCGACTTATGGTTAAAGTTTCTTCACCTTTTCTCGGACAATCAATATATATGTTTATCATAAATCCCAGTGACACTCCTAGAGGCACATATACAATGTAGTAGTTAAAGCACTAACTGTGAAGCCACACTGCCTGGGTTTGAATACTGGCTTCACCACTTACTAGCTGTGTGGCTTTGGGAGAGTTATTTAATCTCTGCAAGCCTCAGTTTCCTTACCTGTAAAATGGAGGCAGGAATAATAGTACTTACCCCATAGTGTTGCTGTGATTATTAAATAAGTTAATATATGTAAAGAATTTAAATCAGAACCTATATAGTAAATGTCACACATAATACTAGCTATGTTTCTTTGGTTTGGTTTTTTATTCAACATTTAGCTGGGAAACAACTCTATGCGAAGCACAAGCTAGAATTTGGCAATATCAAAATAAACAGAGTATGGTCACTACATTCAGAAAGTTTATATCCTGAGGAAAGACAGACATGCAAATCAGGGGTCAGTATAGACAGCGCTGCTGTGAAAGAGGCACATACAGTACTGTGGGATCCCAAGGAGGTAACATCTAATTAGACTGTGGAGTCAAGTAAGGCGTAAGGCTTCCTGAAAGAAATGTCACAGGATTTATTTTATTTTATTTTATTTATTTTGAGACAGAGTCTCGCTCTGTCGCCCAGACTGGAGTGCAGTGGTGCGATCTCGTCTCACTGCAAGCTCCGCCTTCCAGGTTCATGCCATTCTCCTGCCTTAGCCTCCCGAGTAGCTGGGACTACAGGTGCCCACCACCATGCCTGGCTAATTTTTTGTATTTTTAGTAGAGATGGGGTTTCACAGTGTTAGCCAGGACGGTCTCGATCTCCTGACCTTGTGATCTGCCTGCCCTGGCCTCCCAAAGTGCTGGGATTACAGGTGTGAGCCACCGTGCCTAGCCTATTTTATTTTTTTTTTGAGACAGAGTCTCACTCTGTTGCCCAGGCTGGAGTGCAGTGGTGTGATCTTGGCTTACCACAACCTCTGCCTTCCGGGTTCAAGTGATTCTCCTGCCTCAGCCTCCTGAGGAGCTGGGACTACAGGCACACGCCACAATGCCCAGCTAATTTTTATATTTTTAGTGGAGATGGGGTTTCACTATGTTAGCCAGGCTGGTCTCAAGCTCCTGACCTCATGATCCACTCACCTCAGCCTCCCCAAGTGCTGGGATTATAGGCATGAGCCACCGCACCCAGCAATTTTTTTTTTTTTTTTTTTTGAGACAGGGTCTCACTTTGTCATCCAGGTTGAAGTGCAGTGGCACAATCTTGGCTCACTGCAGCCTCGAACTCCCAGGTTCAAGCAATCCTCCTGCCTCAGCCCCTCAAGTAGCTGGGACTACAGGCACTCACCACCACACCTGGTTAATTTTTGTTTTTTTAGTAGAGGCAGGGTTTTGCCACGTTGGCCAGGCTGGTCTCGAACTCCTGGACTCAAGTGATCCACCCACCTCGGCCTCCCGAAGTTTTAAGATTACAGGCATGAGCCACAGCGCCCTACCTAGAATTAGTCTTAAACATCAAGCGGGAAGGAATCGGAAAAAGGCAAGAGCAGAAGGGAAGATGGTGATATTCTAGGCAAGGAGACAGTATTTGCAAATACATGGCAACACAAAACACCATTACAAATCCAGGAGTCTGCAAGTGATTTACTACAAAGGCATGAAAGTATGTATGAGGAAATTACAGCAGGCAGAAAAGTTGGGTGATAAAGGATATGATGAGTTAAGTAAGTAGGTGGCATAAGTAGGATAATAATAATACTACTACTAAAATGAAAACAGTAATAATGAAAAAAGCTAACATTTGTTGACAGAACTGTGATAAGCACTCTATATGAATTATCTCATCTAATTCTCAAAACGATGATACAAAGTCTTATGAAGTAGGGACTATCATTATCCCTATTTTACAAGCAAGGAAACAAAGGTCTGGAAAGGCCATGGAACTTGCCCCATATCACAAAGCAAGCATATGGTGGAGCTGGGATTTGAACCCAGGTCTGACCCAAAGTCTGAGCTTTTAACTCCTCACAATGTCTCCTCTGAGACAATTAATTGTATTAGCCCTTGCACCTTTCCAAATTGTATGCATCCTTTAGGACCAATCAGTACCATTTCAACCTTCCTCATGGAACCTCTCCCAAACCACCCAGATCTCTGTGCATCCTTCCTCTGAATTTCTGTGGGTTTTCTGCTCTAACCTCCCATTAGCACTCATATTCAATCACTCTTTGAACAGCATTTGTGTCCTTTTTTTTTTTTTGAGACAGGGTCTCACTCCATCACCCAGGCTGGAGTGCAGTGGCAAGATCTAGGCTCACTGCAGCCTCGACCTCTTGGGCTCAGGTGATATTCCCACCTCAGCTTCCCCAGCAGCTGGGACTGCAGGCACACACCATCATGCCTGTGTAAATTTATTTTGGTAGAGACGGGTTTCACCACGTTGCCAAGGCTGGTCTTGAACTCCCAGGCTCACACAATCCACCCACTTTGACTTCCCAAAGTGTTGGGATTACAGGCGTAGGCCACCACACTCAGTAACATTCATGTCTTCTATGTACCATGCATTGTGCCAACTGGGGGACCTGTTTTGCCTTGTGATGACTCTTGTATTTACAAAGAAGCGGGAACCTGAAGCTTATAAACATCTACTCTGGGCCAGGATGGTGCCAGACCCTTCAATTACAAGATTTCATGGAAAAGTCACTTCTGTCTCATATTGTTATTCATTTTTCACATTTTATATTATTTCCTGAACTAGACTATAAGCTCCTTGAGGATTTTGCCTTGAATACACTTGTTCCTAGACAAGTAGGCCTGGCACACAGAAAAAGCTTAATAGATACTGTGGGCTGCCCAAAGGGACAGCAGAGGCCATTCTGGGGGGCAGAACCCAGTACACCGGCCTAGGGCCCAGCTCTGGCTTTCCATGAATCTCATGACACATCTAACAGCTTGTTATAAAGCCATAAAACTTAATGAATCCCTTCCTACTTCCAGACACATGTGGGAGAGGCATGACCCCTACTTTATAGAAAGATAAACTGACGTTTGGCACAGGCACACATCTCTCACAAGTTCTATCAGCCAGGGAGAGGGTCTACAAGTCCTGCAAGTCCTGCCTCTCCTTGCTTTCAAATGGAGGTACATCCTCAGTGCCTCAGTGCTTCTATCCTCTTTTGGGAGGAATCATAATGACCTCAGTCTGCTCTAGATCCATGAGCTGTCCTCCCAATGTTGTCCCCTCTCACGCTTTGAAGGCTAGAACTTGACATAGAGGTCTAGGCTACCCACAGCCCAATGCTATTTTTGAGTTGTTCAGCTTTTTTACAACTCATTTGATTGTCCAGCTAGTAGGAAAAAACACCTCTTTGGACTTAGCCTTTGAGAGTTCCCTCCCCACGACCCAAATCTTCTCTGCTTCTTGGAAATGTCTGGTGTCCTAAGTGTTATATTCACTCAGGGAACAGGTATGAAAAACATTACTGCGCATCTCTTATATGCCAGGCACTTTTCTCACATTCTCTCACTTACTATTCTCAATAACCACTGGAGGTAAATATTATACCTGTTTAACTGATTGAGGGAATTAAGAATTTGAGACCAACTGGCTCAAGGTTACACAGAAAGTAGCAGGACCCAAATTCAAACCCAGACATGTGACCTCCAACATACAGGTTTTTCTACCATGTTTGCCCATCTCCTTACAAAGAAAACAAATCTCTTTTTCTAACTTGAGAAGGTCCAACTTGATTTATCTGACTGGCTTTGGTTGAACATTACACAATGCTTCCCTATTCTGCACAACCTAATGAAACCAGCTGAACCACGTATGTGCGGTGAACATCTGAAGTCCAAGGCTTCACAGAGGGAAAGAGAGACTGTGCACAACACAGAGACAAGGAATCTGTCATCTTGGACACAACCTGGTGACAAATCCCTTACATCTGAGTAGCATTTTAAACTTTCCAGAACAGCACAGGCTTTGGAATCAGGGATGACCTGGATTTGAATCCTGTTACTTTTCATGATACAGTCGGAAAATTCTCGTTCTGCTGCCCAGGCTGGAGTGCAGTGGTGTGATTATAGCTCCCTGCAGTTCTATAATCCTCCCACCTTAGCCCCCAAGTAGCTAGGACTACAGCCATGTGCCACCATGCTTGGCTAATTTTTTTTTTTCACTCTTTGTAGAGATGGGGCTTTGCTATGTTGCCCAGGCTGATCTTGAACTCCTGACTTCAAGCAATCCTCCCACTTTGTCCTCCCACAGTGTGACCCACTGTGCCCAACCAGGGCAAGCTATGAAACTTCTTTGAACTTCAGTGTCTTCATCTACAAAATATGGATAATATCTACCTCTTAAACAGAATAAAAGGGATTTTGCACAGTACCTGGCACAGGAGAAAGACTCTGTAAGTGGTAACTGGAATGACCTACTCCAGGAGTCACATTTGACTCAAGTTAGCTTCTAAGTACATATGCAAAATACAATTTCATACTTTTATTTATTTGTGTGTGTGTGTGTGTGTGAGACAGAGTCTCGCTCTGTTGCCCAGGCTGGAGTGCAGTGGTGCAATCTTGGCTCACTGCAAGCTCCGTCTCCCGGGTTCACGCCATTCTCCTGCCTCAGCCTCCCAAGTAGCTGGAACTACAGGCGGCCGCCACCACACCCACTAAGTTTTTGTATTTTTAGTAGATATGGGGTTTCACTGTGTTAGCCAGGATGGTCTCAATCTCCTGACCTCGTGATCTGCCCACCTCAGCCTCCCAAAGTGCTGGGATTACAGGCGTGAGCCACCGCGCCCAGCCCTCATATTATTTTTTTAGAGACAGAGTACACCAGCATGACCACAACTCACTGTAACCTTGAACTCCTGGACTGATACAATCCTTCCACGTCAGCCTCCCAAGTAGCTGAGACTACAGGTGTGTGCCATCATGGCTATTTTAATTTTTTATTTTGGTTGAGACAAGGTCTTGCTATGTTACCCAGGCTGGTCTTGAACTCCTGGTCTCAACTGATCCTCCTGCCTTGGCCTCCCAAAACAGTGAAATCACAGGTATGAGCCACTCTGCCCAGCCTAATTTCATAGTACTTTAAAATGTATAAAAGAGTATATATGTATAGTTGAATAGTATAGGTTAAACATACGTAAAGTACAATTCCCTCATCTCATGTGATCTAATAATTCTGTAGGTAAGGGCAGTTGCACCCTTGCCCCTTCAAAAGATAAAATCAAGAAACCAACAGCCACCCAGGGGATTCACAGGAAAACTGAGACCAGAACTTAGTGAAACAAAGTCAAGTCACTAAGCTGCTCTGCTATTTGAGCAGCTGAGTGATCTGGGACAATTCTAACCTTCTGGGGCCACAGTTTTGTTATCTATGGAGAGATATGGGAGAGATTTTGCCAGGTTATCTCTAGTGTTCCTGCCTCAAATCAGATTCCTCACTTCCTCAACTGTCTCCTAACTTCCTTGGGTCCACTTCTGCCACAAATCTGTTTTTGGCCCCCTCAACTAACTACTCTTCTCAACAACCGTGCTTCTCTCCTTGTGACATTACGTAAGTCCTAGGAGTTGTCCCTCCCCATCACTGAAGGGCTGTGCTGTGAGACTGGAGAAAAGCTCACATTTTTATTGACAGTAGGCATAGATGACTCTCAAATATGTATTTTCATCCCAGACTTCTCCTTTGAGATTCAGCTTTAAATATTCAACTCCCATTAGACATTCCACCCAGACTTCAACAGTCTTTGCAACCTCATGTGTCTCAAAGTGGCCTCATCACTTTTCCTTCTAACGTATTTCTTCTACTGTGTTCCCTTGTTAGAGTAGTTAACTCTAATCTAGCAAGCTAGAAATCTGGGTGCCATCCTCAATGCCTCCCTTCTCCCTCATCTCTATCCTCACAATGTAAAATCTAATCAGCCATCAAAAATCGAAATAAAATCTAATCAGTCATTAAAGTTTAACTGTTTATTAATAGTTAACATTTACTTGACTGTCCCATCATCTCCATTGTGCAAACTTGTCCCAGTTTAGGCTCCCATCATCACCACCACAGAGTAAAGGCCTTCCACTCAGCTGCCCACCTCCAATTCTGGTCCCTCCCGTGGTTGCCAGACTGACCTACCCACAACTCACAATCTGACTATGAAACACATAAAGTACAGTCTCTTCCACATGGCATTCAAAGCCCTCCTTACCACTTTAGCCCTGCCTATCATGAGTCTCTGTCTTACACTTCACACTTCAACGGCACTGAGCAGTTCTGTGAGGGTTCTCTGAACACATCATGCTGTCTTGATTTAATGCCTCTGCTCATGCTGTCCTCTCTACCTGGAATGCTTTCTTTCCCAAACTTCTGTCCTACTCCTAAATACCCTTTTAGCCAGCAGAGATTTCCTTCTCTGGGCAATATTCCCCAAGCCCATCTCTCAACTGTGCTCTCCCAATGCTTCCTGCATCTCTACAGAATTGCACTTAGACAGCTGTATGTTATAATTACATGTTTAATGTGTTTGTCTCCCCCTCTAGACTAACTCCTGGGGGCAGGATGACTGTCTTAGTCACCTTTCTCTAGCTCTTAATACAATTTTAAGCACTTGTTGAGTGAATGAGTACTAGGCTGCACTTGGTGAGTCTTTGAGGGCTACTATCTTGCCCCCTCTCTGTCTCTAGGCAGGGAAAATGACACCTTAACCATCCTCAGTTCACCACCTCAGAGGCCCTCCTGAGTGCTGATGTGACTCTTTAGCTGCCCTGCCACAGAATAAGGCTCTCTCTGCCCTCTTGCCTCCAAGACAATCGGAAGCAGCTGGTAGGGCTTCTGTACTCTTACGACATCAACTTGACATTCCCCTGGATCTGTGGGCAACAAGCACTAGATACTTCCTTTACAATTCTTGGAAAGAATCAACTGAGAAGCCAAATGCTACTGGACACCCAGGAGGTGGAGGTGTCTAGCTGGTTATTCTCCAGCTTCTGAGATGATGCTCAAAACTTTTAACAAGGATATTCTAGGGAAATGAAAGATTAATGCTTTGGGACGCCACCGGGAGCTGTTGCCCCATAAATGCACAAGAGATTCCTAATTCCTTAGTCAGTCACCATGCCAGCAATAATTAAACAAGCCCAAAGGGAGCAATTAATAGCTGCTATTGGACCATCAATCTGGAACTCATGCCAGATGCCATCAGAAAATAATCTGCAGACATGAGCACTTCACGAGGGAGCAGATTCACCAAGTGTCCTGCCTGCCAAGGGCCTGAGGATAATGAGTGCTTATGTGATATTGATTCTGCTGAGTGGCAAGTAAAAACAAAATAAGCACAACCACAAACAAGAAGTCTGTCCAAAGTAAGGGGCCCAAGCATACTCTGGACACAGAAGGGGTCCAAACAAAGATGCTCTTTCCTGGTTAGATTATCTCTGGCCCATCCAATCTAGAACATTGTCTGGGCCTCACTTCAGGGCTGGCATTGAAGGGAGGGGAGTATGCGATCTCCAGTCTACAAAATGAGCCCATATAAAAGCAAGTCTACCACCCCAGAGTTCAATAAAATCCCAGGAGCACAGGTCTCAACCTCAGCTGGTGTATGATGGTTTTAACCTTGGTAAATGCCTCCAGTTCAGAAGGCTTTTAAAATAAGGTCCAGGCCAGGAGCAGTGGCTCATGCCTATAATCCCAACACTTTGGGAGGCTGAGGCAGGCAGATCATTTGAGCCTAGAAGATCGAGACCAGCCTAAGCAACATGGTGATACCCCTAGCTGGGCGTGGTGGTGCTGCCTGTAGTCCCAGCTACTTGGGAGGCTGAGGCAGGAAGATCACCTGAACCCAGGAGGTGGAGGTTGCAGTGAGCCAAGATGGTGCCACTGGACTCCAGACTGGGTGACAGAGC
>NW_012114611.1:1294864-1297886 GCF_000951035.1 Colobus angolensis palliatus | reverse complement strand
TACTAAAAATACAAAAATTAGCCAGGCATGGTGGTGGGCGCCTGTAATCCCAGCAACTTGGGAGGCTGAGACACAAGAATCACTTGAACCTGGGAAGTGGAGGTTGCAGTGAGCTGAGATTGCGCCACTGCACTCCACCCTGCGCAACAGAGCGAGACTCAGTCTCAAAAATAAATAAATAAATAAATAAATAAAAATTCTATTTAAAATGTTTTGGTTTTTTGTGGGGGAGGGTTTGAGACAGGGTCTCACTTTGTCACCCAGGCTGGAGCGCACTGGCATGATCATAGCGTACTGCAGCCTCGATCTCTTGGGCCCAAGCGATCCTCCCACCTCAGCCTTCCAAAGTGCTGGGATTACAGGCATGAGCCACTGTGTCCAGCCTTCTACTTAAAATGTATTGAGCATCCTGGCTGGGCAGAGTGGCTCACACCTGTAATTCCAGCACTTTGGGAGGCAGAGGCAGGTGGATCATGAGGTCAGGAGATCAAGACCATCCTGGCTAACACGGTGAAACCCTGTCTCTACTAAAAATACAAAAAAATCAGGCGTGGTGGCGGGTGCCTGTAGTCCCAGTTACTAGGGAGGCTGAGGAAGGAGAATGGAGTGAACCTGGGAGGAGGAGCTTGCAGTGAGCAGAGATTGTACCACTGCACTCCAGCCTGGGCGACAGAGCAAGACTCTGTCTCAAAACAAAACAAAAAAGTATTGAGCACCCTTTATGCCAGTCACTGAGCCCCAAAACTCTTACAAAAGGCCAGGCTGAGCACCCAGACATGGGCAGAAGGAATCCATCCCTATACTCCTTGCAGCTGCTTCCCAGACCAGACTTCATATTTCTCTTCAAGATCAGAACACGCAGAGTGACTTCAGGAAATCTTGAGAATCAGACTTGAGAAGCCTAGGAAAGACAAGTATCTCTTTACAGTTAATCAGCACCCTGCCCAGCCCTGCAGATAGTTCTGACAACTGGAGCCAGGAAGAAGCAATCACAGGCTCTGGCTGGGGCCCACCTGGGGCTAGGAACCAGTTGGACCCCCAGATGAGTACTGACTCTGATCCCCACTCAGACTGGCTGCAGTGCCATAGGGAGCCCCTTCCTCGGAGACACACTCAGGCACTGGGATCCAAAGTTCATGGAAAGTTTCACCTTCTCTTATAGCTCAACCCCCAAAACTGCCTGATAATCTTACCATCTTATCTAAATATCTTCCCTATTACTTTTTTTTTTTTTTTTGAGACGGAGTCTCGCTCTGTCACCAGGCTGGAGTGCAGTGGTGCGATCTCAGCCCACTGCAACCTCCGCCTCCCAGGTTCAAGCAATTCTCCTGCCTCAGCCTCCTGAGTAGCTGGGACTACAGGCGCCCGCCACCACGCCCGGCTAGTTTTTTGTATTTTTTAGTAGAGACGGGGTTTCACCGTGTTAGCCAGGATGGTCTCGATCTCCTGACCTAGTGATCTGCCCGTCTCGGCCTCCCAAAGTGCTGGGATTACAGGCATGAGCCACTGCGCCCGGCGAGACTGGATTGTCTTTTTTGTTCCCTGTGGTATCACTAATGTCTAAAATACAGAGTAAACACTCAATAAATAGTTGTTGAATGAATAAATAAGTGATCATGCAAACATTTTAAAACTCTGCTTCCATCCTAGTGGGGTTACATGAGAAGCAAGACTGAATAATGCCTACTTCCCAGAAAGCCCTATAAACCTGTTGTTGAATCCTAACATCTCCTCCAAATATCTCCCTAAAGTCCTCCACATCTCATTCCCAGGCCCACAAACCCTAACCCACCTCAGAGCAAGTATTAAAGAGAGAAAATGGAGCAGTACCCAGGGAGGAGACACATTTTTCCTCCAGTTAAGTACAGCCCAGAACCTCTGCAAATTAAAAGCTCCCTCTTCACTGAATCCACTCAGCTATAGTTATAGGTCACACTTTTTATTTTTATAACCAGCCAACCCATCAAATTATAGGCTCAGGCCACTGGTAGGCACGCCAAATACTGGGGCCAGCTTAGCCTAGAAGAGGCACTGCTCCTTCTGGCTTGTGAGGGGGTGCAGGAGTGAGGGCTGAGCACCAGTCAAACCTGAAAGGGCAGAAGGCACCATCACCCCACTGGGGACAGTCTAGCAATGAGCCTGGATCTCACTCGGGCCAACCTGCTACCCATAAGGGAGACAGATTCCAGGATTCTCCACACAGCAAACAAGAGAACTCTTAACCTTATAAAGCACACCTAGAAGTTTCCCTTAATTTCCAAACTCCTCACCAACGCCAACAAGGTCCCACATGATCTGGGCCCTGCTCACCTTTCTTATACCTTCTCGGACTCTCCTCAGCATCCTTGTCTACCAGTTTGGCCTTCTTTCAGTTCCTCAAATGTGCGAAGTTCTTTTCCACCCAGGGCTTTGCAAAAGTTGTTCTCTTCCTAGAAAACCCATCCCCCAGATCTTTATATATGGCTATGATGATGGCTTGTGGTAAGTGGATCTGTAAGAATGAACCAAAGAAACTGCTAAGAAGTCCATTACAACAGACCAGGCAAGAGCTGAGGATCAACTATAGTAGTGGCAGTACAGATAGAGAGAAGGTGAGAGGGACAGCAGCCCAGACTAACTCCAAGTGCTTGGCCTGGATGATTAGCTGGAAGAGTGCCATTCCCCCCAAAATACAATGTATAAGAAAACATTAGCAGGTATAAAGTGGCTCACAAACACTGGACACTGTTACTATGCAATGAAATATATTTATTGAACATCTACTATGAACAAGGCATTGTTAATAATAAAAATTATTGAGTACAAGACAACATTTTACCCTAAAGAAAGGCAAAAATGGGCTGGGCATGGTGGCTCATGCCTGTAATCTCAAGCACTTTGGGAGGCTAGGGTGCGAGGATCACTTGAGCTCAGGAATTCAACGCTGTGGTGAGCTATGATCACACTACTGCACTCCAGCCTGGGCAATAAAGAAAGATCCTATCTCAAAAAATATTTTTTTTTTTTTTTTTGAGACGGAGTT
>NW_012114611.1:1283302-1294213 GCF_000951035.1 Colobus angolensis palliatus | reverse complement strand
GCCAGGATGGTCTCGAACTCCTGACCTCGTGATCCGCCTGTCTCGGCCTCCCAAAGTGCTGGGATTACAGGCTTGAGCCACCGCGCCCGGCCTTATCCCGTTTCACTTAAATCAAATTATTCTGATTCTCTAACCTATGAGGATTGAGCATTTATTTCTCATATATTTCAATCATTCAACTTTAAATAAGCAAGCTCATGAATGGCCAGAGACCACTTACCAACTATTCTCTATTCCCTGTTGAAACCCTGGGCAGGAAAGTCCCTTTTCTAACAATCAAGAAATGTTCAGGCTAGGGACGATGGCTCATGTCTATAATGCCAGCACTTTGAGAAGCTGAGGAAGGCACATATGGCTTGAGCCCAGGAGTTCAAGACCAGCTTGGGCAACACAGCAAGATCCCATCTCTACAAAAAAGTAAGAAGCACAACTGTAGTCCCAGCTACCAAGGAGGATGAAATGGAGGATGGTTTGAGCCTATGAGCTGGAGGCTACAGTGAGCCATGACCACACTACTGCACTTCAACCTGGGTGACAGAGCAAGCCCGTTTCAAAAAAATAAGAAATGTTCAGACAAAACTCAGTGTGTACTGGCCATCTGTCCTGATCCAAGCTCACATCTGTCTATAACTAAACTCCTCTATTCCAGCAGCAGGGCTCATGGCTGCCCCTCATATAGCTGCTTCATTCCTCCTCCATAATCCCCTCCCATACGGCTCTGCCCTGCAACAATCTCCTCTCTCCTGATCTACAGCTGACTAAAGACCTGACTAAAGCCCCTGTCCTCCTTAAAGCACTGCCTAATTAGCACTCCTATACCACGCTGATCCTCCCTTAGCTCTCCAATCTTTCTGTGTTTATAGCTGTGTGGCACCCTATCACCTCATGATCTCACTTGGTCTTCACAAAACATGTGATTGGCCAAGACAAACAGTATTCCCACATTATAGATAAATAACTATGGCACATAGAGTCTCATAGACAACCTGAGGACATGCACTTGCTTTAATTCTCTAGTTCAAAATACAGTTTTAAGTACATACATATTTTGTCTCTCCAACTTAGATAGCAAGCATTATCTTCTATTTCTTTGGTATATCCCAAAGCACTAGGGAAAGTGCTGTGTATACAGCAGGCACCTATGACATATTTACTTAATAAATCATGAAAGAAAAGAAAATGGAATGAACATTTAGAATAGATCCAAGACTTCCCAATCTAAAGCCTTCTCTGTTACACTCTTAACAACCTGTTCTTTGCCTTCCAAGAATGTATCATAATTAAATATTTATTTAATATCTGTCTTTTCCTCTAAACTCTATGAGGGAAAAGGAATTCTTTGATTTTTTCACCACTATATACCTAGTGATATCAGGAGCACATAGTAAAATTAAAAATAAAAATAAAATACTTCTCCAATAGCAAATGTCCTAGTGGGATGGCTAAGATTCAAACCCAAATCTGGCTGACTCTGAAGCTCAAATCTTTCCACCATACCCCTTAGCAAAGGAGAACTTGTTTGGTAAACTTTCCCCTATATTCTGCCACAATCCACTCAATCCACTCCAAAGCAGTAATAAGAGCAAAGGAGAATCAACCCTACAAAAAGGAAACTATAGTTAAGAAAGTGGGGCTGGGCGCAGTGCCTCATGCCTATAATCCCAGCACTTTGGGAGGCCACGGCAGGAGTGCAAGACCAGCCTGTGCAACAGTGAGACCCTGTCTGAACAACAACAGCAACAAAAAAACTGGGCTTTGGCATCAGGCTGCTTGGATTCAAATCTCAACTTTGCTACCTACTAGTGTGTGATCCTAGGTGAGCTATTTAACCTACCTGGACCTCAGTTTCCTCTTCTATAAAATGGAGATTAACAACAACTACTTCACAGAGTTGTGATGATTAAATAAGGTAATGTGTGTAAGTGTTTTGCATGGTGCTTGGTATACCATCATCACATATAAATGTTAGCTATTAAAATTACTAGCTATCCTTATTCCTAGGAAGCAAGAATCTAGAGAAAACGATTGTCATGGTGGTCACAGCTGCTGAACTGACTTGACTTTGAGAAGCTGAGATGCAGCACAGCCTAGAGCTCAGGTTTATTCTCTTTGCTGACTTCAAGGGCTATGGCTCTGCCAAGGCTGGAGATGCAGCTTTCACTGGCCTGAAAATGAAAGAGGCTAAAAATATATAGCCTGCCTGTGTCTGGGGGACCAGGATCATGCCTACATTAAAGAATTCAAAATATAGCTTCAGGGCAAAAGAGCATCTCTTAGGATTCTTTTTACTGTGGAAAGAGTGCCAAGGTCAGCACAGGGCACAGGGCAGTGGCCAGTTGCTGACCCCACTGGTGCCCTTTCTCTCTCTCGCATTTTTCTTTTGGCTTAGTGCAAAAAGTAAGAGAGGAGCTTTTTTTTTCTCCCCCATTAAAAGTTGGGTCTGGCCGGGTGCGGCAGCTCATGCCTATAATCTCAGCACTTTGGTAGGCCAAGGCGGGTGGATCACTTGAGGTCAGTAGTTTGAGACCAGCCTGGCAACATGGCGAACCCCCATCTCTACTAAAAATACAAAAATTAGCTGGGCGTGGTGGTGCACGTCTGTAGTCCTAGCTACTCAGAAGGCTGAGGCTGCAGAATTGCTTGAACCTGAGAGGCGGAGGTTGCAGTGAACCCAAGATCGCACCACTACACTCCAGCCTGGCTGACAGAGCAAGATTCCATCTCAAAAAAAAAAAAAAAAGTTGGGTCTGGCTGGGCACAGTGGTTCATGCCTGTAATATCAACACTTTCGGAGGCCAAGGCAGGCCGATTGCTTGAGCCCATGAGTTCAAGAACGGCCTGGGCAACATAGCGAGACCCTGTCTATTCAAAAAATACAAAAATTAGTCAGGGATGGTGGTGCACACCTGTAGTCCCAGCTACTTGGGAGGACTGATTGAGCCTGGGAAGTTGAGACTGTGATCACACTACTACACTCTGAGCTGTCTCCAAAAAAAGAACTTCAGTCCACCCCCTCCCCACCCCATTTTTATTCCTCCTTTTCCCTTAAAGGAGGAATACACAAGTAGATAATGTAAAAGAAAAAACTCCAACCAACTCAAAGCTTAGAGAATAAAAAATCAGTCACTATTCAGCCTCCAAACCCACTCAATCCTCTCCACAGTTCACCAGTTCATAGGTTGGTCTTTATTTTTCTAGGCCTTTTTTCTATGTATTTATATACAACCACATGTGGTTTTTATAAAGCACTATATATACAGTCTTCTAATTGCCTTTTTATATTATATTTACACACACACATATATCTTGGAGATTCCCATTTGCCACAACCATTTATTGAGTGCCTACCCTGTGCCAGGTATTTGGCTGTACAGTGATAAGCAAACATAATGTCCCCACCCTCATGAGTCAACAATCTGGGAGATGGATAATGAACAAGTAATCAAATAATTGTAAAATGGAAAAAGAATGAATAGGATGCTAACTAAGACAAAGAATAGTAAGTGGGGAAGATTTGAGAGGTGGCATTTTTAAAAACTGAGAGCTGAAGTATAAACTAGAATGAGTCATTTTAATATCCAGGCAAAGGGCATCCCACGAGAGGAAACAGCTTGTGCAAAGATCCTGAGATAGAAAAGAGTTTGTCCTGAATGAAAGAGGGCTAATGTGGAACTTCGTAAACAAGAGGGCAATAAGGTTAAAAAGGTCAGCAGGTGTCAAATGATGCAGTCCTAAGGGTCCATGTCAGGAGTTTGCATTTTTCCTTTTAGTATAATAGAAAGGAAAGCCATTAAAGGTTTTTAGGTCAGGGAATGATGCTATTTAATTTATATTTTAAATTTGGATGCTTTGTGGAGAATGGATGGGAAGATGGAGATAGGGATAAGAGAGAAAAATGGAAAGCCAGTTGGTTGGCTGCAATATAAGCAAGAGCTGATCTTGGCTTAGACCAGGGCAGTGGCAGTAGAGAGAAAAGGGACAGGCAGATTACATATATATACAGAGATAAACAGTTTTTTTTCTTTTTCACTTTTTTTGAGATAGTCTCACTCTGTCACCCAGGCTAGAGTACAGTGGCGCCATCTCGGCTCACTGCAGCCTCTACCTCCCAGGTTCAAGTGGTTCTCATGCCTCAGCCTCCCTAGTAGTTGGGACTACAAGCATGTGCCACTACACCCAGCTAATTTTTTTAGCAGAAACAGAGTTTTGTCACGTTGGCCAGGCTGGTCTTGAACTCCTGGGCTCAAGTGATCCACCCGCTTCAGCCTCCCAATCTTGTTTTGTTTTGTTTGGGACGGAGTTTCGCTCTTGTTGCCCAGGCTGGAGTGCAATGGCGCAATCTCAGCTCACTGCAACCTCTGCCTCCTGGGTTCAAGCAGTTTTTCTGCCTCAGCTTCCTGAGTAGCTGGGATTACAGGCATGCACCACACCTGGCTAATTTTGTGTTTTTAGTAGAGACGGGGTTTCTCCATGTTGGTCAGGCTGGTCTCAAACTTCCGACCTCAGATGATCCGCCCACCTCTGCCTCCCCAAGTGCTGGGATTACAGGCATGAGCCACCTACAGTCTTATTTTTTTAAAAGACAGGGTCTCATTCAGAGGCCCAGACCAGAGTGCAATGGCACAATCATGGTTCACTGCAACTTCAAACTCTTGGGCTCAGGCAATCCTCAGGGATTAGACTACAGGAACATGCCACCACACCCAGCTAGTTTTTATTTTTTGTAGAGATAGGGTCTCACTATGTCGCCAGGCTAGTCTCAAACTCCTGGCCTCAAGTGATCCTCCAGCCTCAGCCTCCAAAGTGCTGGAATTACAAGCATGAGCCACGGCACCCGGCCTATTTTTGGAGTTGAAATCAGCAAGACTTACTCATGAAGTGGGTATGCAGAAAGGAAAAGAAAAAATTAAAAATAACTCCCAGGATTTGCCCTGAGTAGGTGAATGGGAGAGCAGTAAATCTAAGCAAGAAATGGACAACCAGGCTCTTCCCCATTCCTTTTTTTACGTTAAACAATGTAGCCCTGAGTATTCCTTACATGCACCTTCCGTCACATGTGTAAACTGTTCTGCAGAATGGTTTCCTAAAAATGAGGTGGGGGAGTTAGAGAACATGCGCATTTTAAATGGATAGACCCTGTAAGATCCCTTCTAAAATGTCTGTACCGAATTACTCTGCCATTAATATTGACCACGGACATTGTTGGTCTTCAAAATTTCACCAGATAATTAGTATAATAAGTATATCAGGCCGAGCGCAGTGGTTCACGCCTGCAATCCCAGCACTTTGGGAGGCCAGGACAGGTGGATCACCAGGTCAGGAGTTCCACGACCAGCCTGGCCAAGATGGTGAAACCCCGTCTCTACTAAAAACTACAAAAAATTAGCCGGGTGTGGTGGCAGGCACCTGTAATCCCAGCTACTCGAGAGGCTGAGGCAGGAGAATTGCTTGAACCCTGGCAGTAGAGGTTGCAGTGAGCCGAGATTGCACCATTGCACTCCAGCCTGGGCAACAAGAGCGAAACTCGGTCTCAAAAAAAAAAGAAGTATATCCTCTAAATTTTCATCTCCTTGATTTCTAGTGAAGTTAAAAAATTTTTTCTATTCTTTAACTTTTAATTATATAACTAATACATAAATGAATTATCCTTGCCAAAAAAAAAAAAAAAGAAAACATTAGAGCGGGGCATGGTAGTACACTCCTGTAGTACCAGCTACTCCAAAGGCTGAGGTGGGAGGGCCCAAGGGTTTGAGTCCAGCTTGGGGAACAAAAAAAAACACTGTCTCTAAAAAATATATAAATAAAAATTTCAGATGTAAACATTACAGATAAAGCTAAATTCCTTTTGAATCTGTTCTTCCTATCATGGTTCCTCCCCTACCCCCAAATCCCAGAGGTAACTAACTAGTGTTACCGGTTTTATCTGTACCCTTACAGATTTTTTTTATGAATTTAAAATCTATATATAAAAAATAAAAGATTAAGCATAGCATATTTTAGAAGTTGTTTTTCCAACAGTTCTTTTTAGTGTGAATAAAAAAATCTAACCAAAAATATTTTCCTTAAGGCCTAAGTGACAGTTAAGCTGAGACCATCCCCGCTTAGTTAACCCGAGTGCTAGCTTCATATTGCCTGTTAAAAAACACTGCAGTGAAATACTGCCTCACAGAGTTGTTGTCAAGTTAAATGAGATAACACATGTTAAAGTACGCAGCATACATTCAACAAATGTTAACTGTCTTTCCTTAATCTCTACAAGTTAAATCCAGGCATTCGGTGAGGACCAGACACTGAGCCATTCCTGAAAAGATGAGATGAGGGACTCTACCCAGAAAAAAGAGTGTTGTTTTAAAAAAGATTTTTTTTCATAAGTCCCCCAAAAGACGTAAATTTTCCTACAAAAATTCTGTTATGAAATATCCGAGCAGTCAAAAAAGGTACAGGTCATTTTTTTTTTTTTTTGTAAGGTAGAAGAGAGGATTTAAGCATTGCTAGAGAAATAAACGTTCCATCCTTCTCCCAGGCACACGCTGGGAAGCCCACTACCCAGATATTCCCCAAGGAGTTGCTGCTTTAGGCAGGTAGTACCTCCAAACACAGGATTATTACCTAACCTTTGGCCGTTACTGCAAGAGGCCACTGGGTTCCTGGGATTTGTTCAAGTATAGTTGTCTCTTGGTATCTGAAGGGGATTGGTTCCAGGACCTCTCTAGAATAACAAAATCTCCAGATGCTCAAGTCTCTGATATAAAATTGTATAGTAATTGCATATAACCTACACATATCCTCCTGTATACCTTAAATCACCTCTAAACTATTTATAACACCCAGTACAATTAAGTGCTATGTAAATATAGTTGTCCCTCAGTATACGTGGGGAATTGGTTGCAGGACCCGACCAAATGGCTCCAAGCCTGGTCCTGGAACCAAAATCTGAGCATACTCAAATTCCACAGGCCCCATAGAACCCATGTGTATGCAAAAGTCTGCCCTCCTTATAAGGTTTTCAATTCTTACCACTCAATTCTCGTTTCACTGAAAAATCTGTGTATAGGCACACCCACATAATTCAAGGCCTTATTGTTTAAGGCTCACCTACAGTTGTTATACTGTTTTGTTTACAGAATAATTACAAGAAAAAAAGGCTACATGATCAGTACATGCACAATTTTTTCAAATATCTTCTATCTGAAGTTGGTTGAATCCACAGATACAGAATCCACAGATAAGGAGGGCCAGCTGTACATCCTATTATCTCCACTTGGATCTTCCCAAAGGTTGAGGGCTAGGGCCCTAGTTCAAAGGGATAGACCCCACCACAAAGGATCCTTAATCAAAGTTAAATCAAACTGTCCAAGGGCCTGAATATCTCCCTCTGAATGGGAATCACCCAAGTTTCAACAAGCTCTCTTTGTTGGAACCACCAAGAGCGGCATTATTTTATCTGAATCAATAACCAGGGCTCCTTCTTACCAAGGATCAAGAGTACTAACCGTATCAAGGAGTTCCTGCAGTAGAGTTTCCTCATCCAGCTATCACTTCCCATTCCTCCAGGCTGGAAGCCAGGGCTTCCTTAGCAAATCCAAAAATGGGCTTTAAATCTCCCAAAGTACTACATGTGTTCATATATACATGGGAGGGGGAGGGGGAAATAGGGACCACAGGTTTAACTGGATTTCCAAAGGAATCTGTTACCCAAAAGATTCAGAACTACTGTTGAGAGATCTCTCAAACATATTCCTAACTTATAAAAGCTTTTACTCTGGCCTGAGTAACTGACCAGGGGGTGAGTGTAGTTATGTACACCCCAAACTGCCCCTTGATGAGTTTTACAGTAGAGCCCACAGTACAGAGGAATCAGGTATTAAACTGACAGGCAGAGGTAATAAAAAGAGGTCCACCTCTTTCCTAAAGGTGTGCCAGGAAACGGGAAAACCAAGAAAGCACGACATACCATGGCTCTGTCTTCCCTTTTACTGCTCTTGAAGCTTCATCCACAATTGGCACACAGGACAAAAGAGGTACAGATAAGTGGAAGGCAAATCTCAGCAGGGGTGCCAACCACATTTTGGGCAGGATCCTTCTTCATTGTGTGGTACCGACCCAAACATGACCCAAACACAGAGGGATGGTTAACAGCCTGGGCCCTCAGGTAGAAAGCCTAGCACTCCCAGTCAGTATGATAATCAAAAACATCCTCAAGTGCTTCCAAAAACTCCCTCCTGGGACAATACCTCCCTCAGTTGAAAGCTACTTTAACTTATGGAATTCTGAGAGGAGATAAAGTGGGTAAAGTATGTACAATAAATATTTTTGCACCTTTATAGGTTACAAAGTATGTTCACTATGTTGTCTCCTGTAGGCATCCTCAAAAATCTGTAGGATAGGTATTATCCTCACACGTCATAAATGATGAAATTGACTCAGAAAAGTTACAGGATTTGCCTGAGGTGCAGCTAAAAAAAAAAAAAAAACTATAAAGCTGGATCAGAACCTAAGTCTTCTGATTCCAAAACCAATGGTCTACTGCTTCCTCCCAGAACAAAAATTTTTTTAAGGTTTCGTGGGAAACACTAGGAGGATCTATTGACTGGCTCCCCAGCTTCTGTGCAAAAACAAGAGCAGAAACTGCTCTAAGCTGTAGGTAGTTCTTAAAACCAAACATCCATCTCCTAAAGTACCCAACGACCAGGCTCATGTCAACTTTCTTAGGCACCGAACAATTAAAAGAGGACTATGATATTCTCCATTCTGAATTTGAGTAGAAATGAGCAAACAGGGGAGAAAGAAAGTACATATCTTCCCTGTTACTGTGTATAAGGGACCCAGAGGTAAGATCACCAGCCCCAACTCCAGCTTTGGCCGTAACTCTGGGTGAGGGTGGGAAGGTGGTAAAAGAGATGGGGGTGGGGTATGAGGATAAGAATTAAACCATCACTAATATACAAGAGCCTAAACTTGTCCTCTACTGGCAAAATCTGCCATGTAAATAATTCTGCTAGCACCTCGTGGTTCTGGACATTATTGAGAACATCTTTGAAGGACCTCAAAATACTTTATAAACTAAGAAGAGTATGCATAATAGTAAAGCTGAAGGAGGGGAGATACTGCACCCCACCCAAAAAAAAAACACCCTATCCATGCCCTCCCCTACCCAACACACAAACCCCAACCCACAACTTTGTTGTGAGGTGATGGAAGACAGAAAGGGTAAGAGAACCTGGCAAGAGGAAGATTCTAAAAGAGGAAAAGACAGGTGGAGAAGAAAGTGGGAGGCAAAGACAACAAGAGTATCTCCAGGACACAGAGGAAGCTTGACACTTCTACACCTTTCTTGGGGGACTGACTCACTCTCCATGTGGAACGAAAACAAGATACAAAGACATAACTTTGCCCAGAGAGGCAAAAGAGAGAGACTGGAAATGGAATGCAGGAATTCCAGCTGCCCAGCTCAGTTCTATTCTGGAATCCACTTCACTTCTTCATGAATGACAACCTTAAATCCCTGAAGTTCTCACCTGCTGCTATTCAGAAGTACCCAGCAAGAAGGAGGAGAGGGGGAGCCTGTGTGCTGACAGGACCCTCCCCTACTCCATCTTCAAAGTAAAAGGTCCTCCCCGTTCTTTAAAGTCATTTCCGAACCACGATGAACCCCCAGCCTTTCCCTGGCACTGCTACTGCTCAGCTCAGATGTGGGAGAAATGTTTCCCCAGAATGGAAGTGAATGGTCTGGCAGACCAGATGACACGCTGACTTCAGGCAGCCAGCACTGCTGTCCCATGGGCTTACTACAGTCACTTCTGGGGCACATACTTTGGTGCTGACCACAGAACCAGGACCCTGGCTCTGCCCAGCCTCCCCAAGCAACCTCAGGGGCAGAGGAGGATCTGCGGTCTCATTTCCTCTCCACTTTGGCTTCTTTTTTCACTTCACTGAAGATTAGCTATTTCCACCAAGACCAGTTCCTGTTCTCACCAGCTGTAGCAGTTGTTTCCCCACAGACAGAATTATGAAGCACTGGTGTGGCTGCCACCTGGACTGTGTGACTGTCCCAGCTGCGGAACACAGACCCAGTGAGTCCTGAGAAAGGGCTTTTTTATCCTAAAGTAGCAGGAAGAAAATAAGGGGCAGGAAGCAATTCTAAGAACTCCACAGTGGATACACTGGTGTCCATTTTATTATTTTAACTTTACATAATAGTTACAATGGTTTAATATGTGAAAAATATTTTATAATGAAAAAGCATAGGAAATGTATGCATTTATTACATTGACATATGTATATAATAAATCCCCAACACAGAGCAAAGAGTGCAAATAAAAGATGGCCAAAACACTTACAATGAAATGTTCAAAGAACTGCAAAGTAAAACAAGATACCATGTCTAATTAATCAAACTGGCAAAGGCTTTAAAAACATTAATCTACTCAATAATGGCTGGCTTACAGAGAAAGGTAGACACACATATACTAAGAATGGAAAAGGTAACTGATAAAACTTTTTCAGAAGATATGTCACAAAGGCCTTTAAAAACCATATACCCTTTGGCCCAATAATTCCACTTCTAGCAATTTATCCTAAAGAAATAATCAGAGATGGACACAAATATTTATGCACAGGATGTTCAACACAGCATTATTTTTAACAGCAAAAAAAAAAAAAAAAGATTTTAAAAGGGTAAGATAGGCTGGACGCAGAGGCTCATGCCTATAATCTCAAAACTTTGGGAGGCCGAGGCTGGTGGATCGCATGAGGTCAGGAGTTCAAGATCAGCCTGGCCAACATGGCAAAACTCCGTCTCTACTAAAAATACAAAAAACAGCCAGGTGTGGTGGCACGTACCTGTAATCCCAATTACTCAGGAAGTTCAGGCAGAAGAACTGCTTGAACCCAGGAGGCAGAGGTTGCCGT
>NW_012114611.1:1276663-1283152 GCF_000951035.1 Colobus angolensis palliatus | reverse complement strand
GTCAGGAGTTTGAGACCAGCCTGGCCAACATGGTGAAACCCCATCTCTACTAAAAATACAAAAAAATTAGCCAGGCATGGTGGTGGCCATCTATAATTCCAGCTACTTGGGAAGCTGAGGCAGGAGAACTGCTTGAACCCAGGAGGCGGAGGTTGCAGTGAGCCAAGATCGGGCCATTGCACTCCAGCCTGAGCAACAGAGTGAGACTCCATCTCAAAAAAAAAAAAAAAAGAAATCATGATACTGAAGAATATGTAAGCAAATGAGAAAATGCTTAAAATAGTCAATGAAAAAATCAGTTTACAAAACAATATACACAGTATGGTCCCAATTGTTAAAAAAATATATATACATGTACATCAAAGTATTAATAGTAGATGGTGAGATTACAGGTTTTATTATCTTCTTTATACTTTTCAGTAAGTTCCAATTTTACCTAATAAACATGTATTATTTTCATAATCAGGAGAAAAGAAGCTATTCCCAATCCTCTTTCATCCTTTTAAAAACACTTTCATACATTCCCTCTTTTAAAAACCATTTGGAAATAAAAACTGTTATATCCTACAATCTAGCAAGTTTTATTTTGAGTTTCTATCCCAAGGAAAACTCTAAATATTGAAAACACTTTGTATGCCAAGATGTTCATCACAGCATTGTTTATGATGGCAAACAGAAGCAAAAAACCTAAATGTCTAAGAAAAGGTGTATAGGTAAGCAAACAAAGGTACATTCACTTGATGGACCATCATACAAACATTTAAATGTTTACAGGCCAGGCTTGGTGGCTCTTGCCTGTAATCCTAGCACTTTGGGAGGCCGAGGTGGGCAGATCACCTGAGGTCAGCAGTTTGAGACCAGCCTGGCCAACATGGTGAAACCTTGTCTCTACTAAAAATACAAAAATTAGCCAGCCGTGGTGGCAGGTGCCTGGAATCCCACCTACTTGGGAGGCTGAGGCAGAAGAATTGCTTGAACCCAGGAGGCAGAGGTTACAGTGAGCAGAGATAGTACCACTGCACTCCAGCCTGGGTGACAGAGTAAGACGGTCTCAAAAACAAAACAAAACAAAACATTTACAATTACTAACCTGGGAAAACTAATGAAATAACAAAAGCAAAAAACAAACAAACAAACAGGATAAAAAATATATATACCGGCAGGGCATGGTGGCTCATGCCTAAAATCCCAATACTTTGGGTGACTGAGGTGGGAGAATCACTTGAGTCTAGGAGTCTGAAACCAATGTGGGCAACAAAGCAAGACCCCATCTCTACAAAAAAATGAAAAAATTAGCCAGGCATGGTGGTGCACGCCTGTGGTCCAGCTACTCAGGAGGCTGAGGCAGGAGGCTTGCTCAAGTCTGGGAGTTCAAAGCTGCAGTGAGGCGCAGTGAGCCGTGATCGTGTCACTACACTCCAACATGAGTGACAGAGCGAGACTGTCTTAAACAAATAAATCAAGTATCAAAACATTGTATAAAACTCTATGCAGAGAAAAAAAAATAAAGATTTTAAAG
The DNA here is from genome assembly GCF_000951035.1 of Colobus angolensis palliatus. Taxonomy (NCBI): domain Eukaryota; kingdom Metazoa; phylum Chordata; class Mammalia; order Primates; family Cercopithecidae; genus Colobus; species Colobus angolensis. The sequence goes on along the minus strand of NW_012114611.1, from coordinate 1,281,633 downwards.
CACATCAGCTGCATTTGGTAAATGAACTAAGAAAACATTATTTGCATTTGGTAAAGAAACTAGAGAAAATATGGATGTTTTTCTTTAACCTAAATCTTTAGTCTTTTCTTCTTTCTGAATTGTCCCATACTTTCTTTAGAGAATAAGTATTACTTTAAGAGGAAAAAAACAAAAAATGCTGAATCTCCCTCTGGGCAATGAAAACATTCCCAAATGACAGAGTCCACTCTATCAGTCCCTTCCCAACATGCAGGCTTCCCCCAGACTAAGGCAGGGTCATATCAGAAGGTCAAGGGAACAAGACTCCTCTCTGTGGCCTAGGGTCTTCTCTGTGGGGTCTCTGAACAAGAAGAAGGTTCCTCTGACCAGCTGCTGTCAAAGGCCCTTTCCCCGCCCCCTCCCAAGTTCTATTCCAGCCTGAACTAATTCACCACAATCCTGAGGGCTGGGAAAAAAATTTCCACCATGGCGATTTGGAACCTGATATTTAGTCCAGGTTTTTCCCAGCCCCTTTCTGTGTCAAAGGAGGCCCCTCAAAGCCTCTTAGACAACTAGCACCCGGGCCAACTTAGCTCCCACATCAATGCTACATTTACAGAAAAACCCCCAAGTTGTCAGTCATCACCAGGGAAATGTGAGAGGAGGAACTGCGGCAGGGATAGCCCCTGTCACACAACCCTACCCTCATGCCCTGAAAGCCTCCTCCTGAGGGATACGCAGGGCTTTTTCTGGCATCAGAACTTTGAGACTCCATTTCAAGTCTGTACTAAATCAACAAAGAGAAAAATCAGAGTACAATCACAACAAAGAGAACTATCCTTTCAAAGACCTTAGAGCCCTCTACCTCCCTTCTCTAGGGAAAATCCAGTACTGGCCAGAATACTAGCTTCTGAGCAACTGAGTTTGGGTAGTAATCTAGTTTGGACCAAAACACAGACTTGGACTGTATCAAACCAGAGATGGGCTCTCATTCTGGTATTCATAAAGATGAACTCCATTAATTGCCCCAACCCCAAACTTCTCAATACCCAACAGAATGGGAAGTGCTGCTCAGATAGGGGGTAAGAAAGGATGCCAAGAAGCAGTGTAACACAGCAGCTTCACAACCTTTTTCACATCGAGGCACACCTAGAAAATAATACTGTTTGTACAGTACATGGGGTAGAAGCTGATCCCATCCAGAGGGAACTGACTGGGAACTTTAGCTGCCCCTAGGAATAAGGGGATCAGTATCCCAGCACACCTGTGACCCATCTGCAACACACCAGTAAGGAAGCCCTGAATTAAGGCACTGGGCTGGGTTAGGATTCTTGGAATCAATGTCCTCATCAAATCTTCTCATAGCCCTCATCTCAAGCTCTTCAACTTGGGCTGACAGATCATGTGTCTGGAACAGAAAGCTGGGAGCCTGTGGTCTTGACTCAGCACTGATACAACTTCCCCAGCGAGGATACTCTTCAGGGGGTTTTCCACAGACACACTGGGGCTGAGGAAGCCCTCCAGCTTCCAGCAGCAGCCATATTCTGAGACTGGATACACACAACAGGGTAATTGGTTTTATCAGATTTCTAAACTGTAAAACCCCTTTTTGGGAACACAAGTGATCTCAGATCTGAGTCACTGCTGAGAGGTACAAACTTAAAAGTTACCATTTACTAAGCATATAGTAGATGCCAGACTCTGCTAAGTATTTGACTTCCAATTTCATTAAATCCACACAACAACCTCATGTGGCAAATGCTATTATTATCCCCATGTATAAGAGGAGACTGGGACTCAGATTAAGTAGCTTGCTTGAGGTCAAACACTCTTCTAACCGAAGACTATGGATGAAACAGTATTTGAATCCACTCTGATTAGAAAGTCCATATGCTTAACCAGGACACCACTATGTCACCTCAAAAAACCTCCCAAATAGCTTTTTCAAAAAACCAAACCAATTATAATGAAGCTGAGAATACAGGAAAGAAAAAGGTGATAAAGGAACAACTTATCTGACTGTTTCAAGCCAACAACAAAAATAAGCTAATCTGGCCAGGCACGGTGGCTCATGCCTGTAATCCCAGCACTTTGGGAGACCAAGGCGGGTGGATTGCCTGAGGTCAGGAGTTCGAGACCAGCCTGGCCAACATGGCAAAACCCCATCTCTACTAAAAATACAAAAATTAGCCAGGCATACTGGCACGTGCCTGTAATCTCAGCTACTGGGGAGGCTGAAGCAGAATTGCTTGAACCTGGGAGGCGGAGTTTGCAGTGAGCTGAGATTGTGCTGCTACACTCCAGCCTGGGTGACAGAGTCAGACTCCATCTCAAAAAAAAAAAAAAAAAAAAACCTAATCTATATTGAGTACTTACTGAGTACTTACTACATTGAGCACCTTATATACAGGGGCTCACCTAATTCTCACAATCTCACCAGAACAGGATTACCTCCACTCTACAGACGAGGAAAAAGTCTAGGCTCAGAGAAGTTAAGATACTTGCTAAGCCAGAGTCCTTGCTTTTTCAACTACACTATGCTTCTCCTGACTGTTCAGGAAATACACCCGAGCCTGTACCTGGGTCAAACATCTAACTCACAGTCAGTACTATTCCCAAAGCATGGTAGAAAAGGTACCTTTCAGAACAGTGGACACAGGGACACTTAAGAGCCCCCAGAGAAGAACTCAAATCCCCAAGAAGGGATAATTTCCCTGTATTGGAAAACTGAGGTGAAATCCCGTCTCCTGAGACAACTAACTAGCTCTGGCCTGCCCTGTTCCAACCCTTCATCAGCAGCAGCTCAGGCACACAAAAACAAGACCAAAATGAAAGGCACGAGAAAACAAATCAAAATTTTATACAGAAAGGCAGGCAGGCAAGTGGGTGGTCCAGTTCCCGTTTGACCTGGGTTCTCCTGGTGCTCTGGTGTTCTGGTTAACTAGGACACCACGTGCATTTTGTGAATATTAAGCCATTCGTTTGCTAACTAAACAAATTGGTCAACCAAGGGCCAATGAGAACATGATGGATTCTGGTTCTGAGCTCTCACAAAAAATGGCCTGGCAGCTCCTACCTAAGGCAGCCTTCCACCCAATCCACCTCACCCCATCCCTTTCTCCCCAATTTCTATAGCTAACTTGTGTCAGCTTGCTGGGGGTTTTCACACCCCCACTGGAGTGCAGATCCCCTCCCACTCTTTTCCCCAACAGTTGGGCTCTTGTTCTCAAGGCCACTAAGTCCATCTCTCCTCCTCAGCCTGTGAGATGGTCACAGCACATTGGTAATCACTGACTCACCCGATCCCCCTGAGGAGGCTGGGGGAAATGCAGAGGGCCACAGGATGTATGGCCCACATCCCTTTGGCCCTTTGCAGAGCTGGCAGGCAGAGAGGTGCCAGCGACACCACTTCCCCTTGGAACACTGCAGACCCTCTTTGAGCCAGCTCTGGTACCAGTGGGCTGATGTCAGGCTCTCTACCCTCGGAGAGGCCAAGATCTCTAGACAGCTCCACTGTTGCCAATAGATCTAATCTCCTTATTCCAAGGCAGATGAAATCCAATAAGGCTGCTAAGTCCACAACTTATCCCTCCTCACAGGCAGAGGCAAAGGCAAAGTCGGCCCTTCAGGCCATACCAACAATAACGCCAGAATTATTACTGCTTCTTAGACAACTACTTGGGGAACTGAGAACTATTTCCCCAAGTTTCTCAAAGATTAACCCCGGTTTACCAATGTTTTCGCTCTGCAAAACTTCATTTTCAGCGGCAACATATTCTCTGGCTTCTTCCCAGTGATACCAGCTCAGAACTTCTCGCTTCATAGAGCCACTGACATCAATGTCCAATTCCCACACCAAAGAAGAATCCCAAAGTCAGCTCTAAAAATCCATTTACACAGACCGTTTGAAATCTACAGAAAGACTAAAAAGCACAGGCTAAACAACACAAACCAGTCACTATGGCTTAACATGAAAAGGGGGGGGAAGAGGCGGGATGGTTTGTGTATTGTTTCACTTGGAAAAACACCCCAGTGAAATGGTTTATCCACATGTTCAGCCTTTTAGGCAAATCCACTATAACTTAGCAGGATGCCTGCAGGCAGCTCTGAAAATAAGCAGAATGGCACACTACTTATTCCACCACTTCAGGAGCTGCCAGCCCCCTCCCCATCCCCCTCTCCCCCCAAACATCTGGTCTGGGCTGGGAGTGGGACCCACTCCCTGGGAAGCCTCCATGTTTGCAGGAGAGGCGGTGTCCTCACTCAGGGAAGCCTGCTAAGAAGCCGGCGGCGCTTCTGAATTCCCCCCACCCGCGAGAGGCTCCTGGCTGAGAATGCTAGGGACGGGGAGCCTGGCGAGGAAGCAGGGAGACGGGAGAAGGGCAGCAGAAGGGGGAGGAAGAAGGAGGGAGAAGCCTAGTTCCCAGGACGGTCCCGAGCTGGGGACTTCTCCTAAGCGTCCAGCGGTGGAGGCGTCGGTCCCGAGATCCCCCACGGGGCTGTCCGGGCCGGCCAGCGGCTGCTCAGAGGTTCTTGGGAAGAAACTGGAGGCTCAGATCCGTCCGGGACCCCGACTGAAAGGGTGGGCGGGACGGGGGCCCAGGACAAAGTCTCAGCCCGGGCGTGGGGACCTGAGGGGAGGTAGGCGGGGGAAGGGGCTGGGCTCAGCTCTCACCAGCACCAGGGCGAACCTTTCCTCCAGCTCACAGGGCTCAGGCATCGGCATCTTGCCGGGCGGCAGCAACAAAGGGACAGAGGGCGGCTCTCCCGGGCCCCCCTCGGCGCTCTCCAGGTTGCCCATCGCTGCGGGGCCCCCTCAGGGGCCTCGGCCCCCCACCTCCACGCCCCGGAGCTTTCGGCTCCGCGGCTCCGACCAGGCTCCTCCTTCAGCGCCGGCTCCCCTAGTCCCGACTCCTCGGCCCCGTCGGGGTCGCCAGAGATTCCCTGGAGTCCCTCAGGAGGCGGCGCGCGGCGAAGGCGAAGGCAGCGTA
>NW_012114611.1:1265225-1276385 GCF_000951035.1 Colobus angolensis palliatus | reverse complement strand
CAGCCCGCCCCGCCTGCGCCCGATTGACGGCCGCTTCTGCCAATCACAGCTCCTCCCGCCCTTGACGGCCTCGCGCCGGGCGCCGAGCGCTCCCTGGCGGCCTCGGCCGGGATCGAATCACCGCGGTTCCCAGAGGGCGTGACGCTCTGGCCTGGACACCCCGGGAATGGGCCGTACCCTTTTTCACAAGGAACTCATGATGTATACAAGTAAGTAAAATATTATACAAGGCATGGCGTACAAAACTACAAGAGAAGTAGAAACAAGCGGGATTCTCAGAAGAGGGAGAGAGACAGTATCCTTTAAGAGTCGGGGTGAGGGGCCGGGCGCGGTGGCTCAAGCCTGTAATCCCAGCACTTTGGGAGACCGAGACGGGCGGATCACGAGGTCAGGAGATCCAGACCATCCTGGCTAACAGGGTGAAACCCCGTCTCTACTATAAAATACAAACAACTAGCCAAGCGAGGTGGCGGGCGCCTGTAGTCCCAGCTACTCGGGAGGCTGAGGCAGAAGAGTGGAGTAAACCCGGGAGGCGGAGCTTGCAGTGAGCTGAGATCTGGCCACTGCACTCCAGCCTGGGCGACAGAGGGAGACTCCGTCTCAAAAAAAAAAGAATCGGGGTGAGGGAGATCATAGTTGGACCAGGCATTGAGGGATGAGGAAGCCCTTGCCCGACAGAGGCAGGGGAAAAGACATTTAGGAGGAGGGAAGCTTAACCACGGTCAGAGGCTCATCTGGCTGCGTGTGAAAATGGAGAGGCGGGAGAAGAACGCTGTTCTGGGCTCAGTCGGCGGGTGGGTCGTTGATGATGCGGTGGACATTTGTTGTCTAGCCGCCATCTTCTTCCAGTGATAGCATCCCCTTTTCTTTTAGGAAACCACCTCTCCCCTCTTCTCAGTCTAAATGGAGCTGAACTTTATCCCCGGTTCCAAAGGGCCCCAAGACCCAGGCCCAGTCAGTCACAACATTTTCCTCCTCTACCCTTAGACACTGTTTTAGGGATTGTCACTTGACTCAAACCCAGACAATAAGATATATCCAAGGCTTTCTCTGTAACAATCAGGAAAGAGGCACTCACTTTCTCTCCATTTAGGCTGCAAAAGTGTTAGAATGTAAACCTGCAGCTGCTGGTGGTCCTCTTATCATCACCTGTAACACATTAAGCCTGCTTGAGAATGAAGCCAATGCAGAGGAAAGGCTATGAGACAGAAAAAAATTCTAATGACATGCCAAGAACCTGGATCTAACCATGCCTGAAGTTATCACCTAGATTTTTCATTCATTTATTCAACAAACATTTATTTGAAAAAGCTTATTCTATGCCAGATGCTATTCTGGGCATTGAAGATACATCTGCAAACAGCATATACATTGTGTCCTCTTAGAATTCACAGTCTGTGTAGAAGGAAAGGTAGACAATAAACTAGATGAGTAAAATGTATAGATGTTAGTGATCAGTGATATTAAAAATAAAACGGAAAGGGGATAGAGATGGAAGAGGCATTAAGATTTTAAATAGAGTTGCTTACTTGGGAGGCTGAGGCAGGAGGGTCAATTGAACGTGGGAGGTTGAGGCTGTAGTGAGCCATGTTCATGCCACTCCACTCTAGCCTGGGTGACAGGGTGAGACTCTGTCTCAATAAATAAGTAAATAAAGCTGCTGCTTGTCACAGGCATGATGGCTTCCAGGTTAGTTTTCAGAGCTGGAGCGCTAGCCACATAGGCCTGAGGGCTTACAGTCCCAATGGGGTGGTGGCAGCATGCTTCATGGCATCTGGAGGTGGTGTTCCTACTGACGACGAGCAGATGACTGGACTGGAGAGGGAGGTCATGATAGCCACGTATGAGACTTGACCCATACAATATACTACCCCAAAAGGCATCTTCAGGCACCAGGGAAGACCCTAACAGCTCCCTCCATCACCAAGAGAATAGCGAGCTGCATCTGTGAAGAGGACAACAGTGCTGTCAACTGGTTCTGGCTGCACAAAGGCGAGACCCAGCGATGCTCTAAGTGTGAACCCATTACAAGCTGATGCCCCACCAGTTGGCCCCGTGAGCCCTGGCACTAATTGCTCAAAAATGTGCTGTAAAGTATCTTCTCTCCAATAAAGACTAGCCATTGCATTGGCTCCTTTCCCTCCCTCATAATAAATTTTTTAAATAGGATGATCAAGGAAGGACTCACTAATAAGATAGCATTTGGGTAAAGATCTGAAGAATGTAAGGAAATAAGCTATATGGCTATCTAGGGAAGAATTATCCAGACAAAGGGAATGGCAAGTGCGTACTATGCCTGATGTATTAGAAGAACAGCAAAGATGCCAGTGTAGCTAGAGTGCAATAAGCAAGGAAAAGAGTAAAGAAAGATGAAGTCAGAAAGGTAACCAGAAGCCATATTGTGTAGGATATTGTAGGTTATTGTGTGAGGACTTTGGTTTTCTCTAAGTAGGATAGGTAGCCATTGGAGGATTTTGAGCAGAGGAGTGATATGATCTAACATGTTTTCTAACAGGGATCACTCTGGCTCTTGCATTGAAAACAAACCAACTGAAGTATGGACAGGGAGACTAGTTAGCAGGCTAATCCAATCATTTGGGTGAGAGATGGTTTATACCAGGGTGGTAGCTGTACCAGTGGAAAGAAATGGTCAGATTCCTTATAGACTTTAAAGCAAAGCTGATGGAATTTCTTGGTAGTTTGAATGTGGAGGGTGAATGAAAGATAACTGCAAAGTAATTGACTTGAGCAACAAAGACGGTGGAGTTTTCACTAATTGAAATGGGGAAAATGATAGGAGGCGTGGGTTTGGTGAGGGGAATTGGAAAGGGAAAGTCAGGAACAAGTTTGGGCCATGTTGAGTTTGATTTGCCTTTCGAACATCCAAGTAAAGATAACCACTAGGCAATTGGATATATATGAGTTTGCTCTTCAGACTCATATATGTCTTATTGCGATTGCACCCCACTGGGACTGCAAGCCCTCAAAGCCTACATGGCCAGCGTTCCAGCTCTGCAAAGTAACCTTGAAGCCATCATGCCTGCGACAAGCAGCAGCTCTACTTATTAATTAATTTATGCAATTTGGCAATGTAAATTTGGAAATCATCATCATATAGATGCTATTAAAGCTAGTAAATTCTTTTTCTTACTCACTCTGCATTGCGTTCCTGTTGTTTACAACCTAGAGGTAGAAATGGTCTTTCCAAACCATTGAAACCCTTTGCTGTGAAGCTCAGCCTCTTCTAATCAGTGAACAAATTAATCAGTTCACATCTTATCCCCTTTCTTCCTCTCTATTTCTTACCCTAAATACATGCTTTCCCAACTGCTGTAGCAGACTCGTCTAAGCAGAGGGGTTATAACAAGACTGTAGACTTCCACTAGACAAAAATTGAGAATTCAAGAAGGGAAATAATTCATCAGTCATTTATCATGGATGCACAAGGAACATATAGCAAAAAGAAGAAACTTGATAGGACAGCAAATAGCAGTGTATTCACCTTTGTGTGGTCCCTTGATCCCTAACCTTTTAATTCTGTTTTTGCTTACCTCAAGCATAACCACTAGATTTATATACTCTATGGTCTTTGGGGGTCTGCTAGATTACTGCTTTCATTGTTAACTCCCTGTTCACCCACCTTCAAATGCTTACTTTCTATAGGATAAAACTAAAACTCCTTACTCTGATATTCGAGGGTCTGTATTATCTCCAAACTCTAATGTATTCTAATCAAATCAGCCCTTTGCTTCAGCTGGAAAGGTCCATCTCCAAACATTAGTTGCTCATTCTTATGTCTAGCTTTGCTGTTTGTGGTAGACAGAATAATGGCTCCCAAAGTATCCATATCCTAATCCCCAGAACCTGTGTATATGTTATCTTATGTGGCAAAGGGGACTTTGCAAATGTGATTAAGTTACAGATGTAGAGATGAGAGGATTATCCAGGTGATCTCAATGTGATCACAACAGTCTGTATAAGAGGAAAGGCCAAAATGAGGGAGGGGGATGTGATGACAGAAGTAGGGGTCAGGGTGAGGTGGGGCCATGAGCCAAGGAATGCAGTAGCTTCTAGAAACTGAAAAAAGTCAAGGAAACAGATTCTCCCTTCAATTCTCTATAAGGAACATGACCCTGTCAACACTTTAATTTGAGCCCTGTTAGACCTAATTTCAGACTTCTGATCTCTAGAACTATAAAATCGTAAATCTGTGTTGTTCTTAGCCACCGTTTGTGATAATTTGTTAGAGAAGCAACAGAAAACTAACACATTCCTGCTGCGTCCCTGATCGGGATTTCTTCTTCCTTCTACTCCATCTATCCAAATCCTACCCAGGCTTAATACAATCATTAGGTTTATTGGGTGCTTATGTACAAAACATCTGGCTAGATACCAGTAGATAAAGAAAGAATGCAAGATAAAAAGATGAACAAGAGACCTGCTGCCAACTTCAAAAGAGCTCCAAGTCTGCGGCAGGGGAGGCAAGGTAGAGAGGAGGAGTATGGACCCAGTTTGAAGGAACCACATAAGATCATTGGTATTATATTGGTGGGTGCCAAGTTTCAAATCCCATCCTGGAGTTTTCCCAAATTCAGATGATCATGACTCTTGTTTCCTCTACTTTTCATTTAGAACTTATAGATATGCAACTCTTGGTTCCTTTACTTCCTTGCTGTTTGATTTTTTTTTTTTTTTTGACAGAGTCTCACTCTGTTGCCCAGGCTGGAGTACAGTGGTGCAATCTTGGCTCACTGTAGCCTCCACCTCTGGGTTCAAGTGATTCTCCATCCTCAGCCTCCCGAGTAGCTGGGATTACAGGTGTGTACCACCACATCCAGCTAATTTTTGTATTTTTAGTAGAGACTGGGTTTCACTAATGTTGGCCAGGCTGGTCTCCAACTCCTGACCTCAGGTGATCCACCTGCGTAGGCCTCCCGAAGCGGTTTAATTTTTTGTCTATGTCTTGTCTGGTCTGTGGAGCTTATTTGTTTATTTAAACATATATATATCCAGTACCTCTTTTGTTTCAGGTACTAAGGAAGATCCATCTATGAATAGGTGTATTTCTTCCCTGTGCTCACAATCTAGTAGGAATCTAAAAGCCTCTCAAACTAATGTTTACAAAACAGTATGATAAGTGTTGTCATAGAGGGGCATGCAAAGTGCTACTGAGAGAACTGGGGAGTGGATAACACTTGAGCCAGTGCTTAAGGGCGAATAGATGTGCCAAATGGAAAAGAGAGAACAGTGTGATGAGAAGGTGATGGAAAGAAGGGTGATCAGGAAGGAGAAAAGGCATTCCCGAAGGGGGAACGATACAGGTGAAAATGGATTGTTTGAACAATAGTAAGAAATTCAGTGAGGCTGAAGAGTAGGGTGTGTAGCAGGAAGAGAGGAGATAAATGTAGAAAGACAGGTCAGATCAAGTTCAGAAAGAGCCCTATGCTAAGCTAAGAAGTTTGTCCTTTTTTTTTTTTTTTTTTTGAGACAGGGTCTTGCTCTGTCACCCAGGCTGGAGTGCAGTGGCGTAATCTCTGCTCACTGCAACCTCAACCTCCTAGCTCAAGTGATCCTCCCACCTCAGCTTTCCTAGTACCTGTGAGTACAGGTGTGTGCCATCATGCCCAGCTAATTTTTGTATTTTTTTTGTAGAGATGGGGTTTCGCCATATTGCTCAGGCTGGCCTCAAGCTCCTGGGCTCAAATGATCCTCCTGCCTCAGCCTCCCAAAGTGTTGGGATTATAGGCACAAGCTACCATGCCTGGTTGAGTTTGTCCTTTATTATGTAGATAGTAGCGTGTCCTAGATAGTTTTTAAGTAAGATCTGTGGAAAAATTCCTTTAGGAGCACTTGAAAATATAGAGGGTCTACAGAAATTACATAGAGAAGATAGAAGCCTGAACCAAATCAAAGCAGGGGGATGAACAGAAGTAAAGTTGGGGAAGGAGATATACCTGAGATACAATCAACCAGACTTCATTGCTTATTACATAATAATACTGTCTGGTGGGGCTGGGTACGGTGGCTCACGCCTATAATCCCAGCACTTTGAGAGGCTGAGGCAGGCAGATTGCTTAAGGCCAGGAGTTTGAGACCAGCCTGGCCAAAATGCTGAAACTCCGTCTTTACTAAAAATAAAAAAAATTAGCCAGGTGTGGTGGCGCACACCTGTAATCCCAGCTACTTGGGAGGCTGTGGCAGGAGACTCACTTGAACCCAACTTGCAGTGAGCTGAGATCCGGCCACTGCACTCCAGCCTGGGCGACAGAGCGAGACTCCGTCTCAAAAAAAAAACAAAAAAAAAAAAACAAAAATTTGACCCAGCAATCCCATTACTGAGTATATACCCAAAGGATTATAAGTCATTCTACTATAAAGATACAGGCACACGTATGTTTATTGTGTGCACACTGATCATTTGCAATAGCAAAGACTTGGAACCAACCCAAATGCCCATCAATGATAGTCTGTATAAAGAAAATGTGGCACATATATACCATGGAACACTATGCAGCCATAAAGATGAGTTCATGTCCTTCGCAGGGACATGGATGAAGCTGAAAACCAGCATTCTCAGCAAACTAATATAAGAACAGAAAACCAAACACCACATATTCTCACTCATAAGTGGGAGTTGAACAATGAGAACACTTGGACACAGGGAGGAGAACATCACACACCGGGGCCTGTCTTGGGGTGGGGGGTTAGGGGAGGGATAGCATTAGGAGAAATACCTAATGTAGATGATGGATTGATGGGTGCAGCAAACCACCATGGTATGTATATATCTATGTGACAAACCTGCACATTCTGCACATGTATCCCAGAACTTAAAGTATAATTAAAAAAAAAAAAAGTGACTGGTATTACTATAGTATTTTACAATTTTTCAACATTCTTTCACATCCATTATCTAATTAGATCTTTACAACACTATACAATGGAGATATTATCATTATCCTTATCTTATAGATGAGAAGGCAGATTTCAAAAAGTGAAGTCATATGAACAAGATCACCTAGTGAGTAAGTGGTATCCCTGGCTCTGAACCCAGGCTTTGTTTCAGAATCCCATGCCATCTGATTATCTAATGAGAAGTGAGAAAGTAAAGAAGACTAAAGAGTTTAGGACAGGTTAAGGATGCCCTTCCTTTAGTCTCTAGGGAAGCTCTTAGGTCAACTGCTTCCCTCTCCTTACTGATAGCACTTTCAAACTCCAGCCTCCATCCCTGTCCTACCCATCAAAGAAGCTTCTACATTGTCCCTACCTCCTAGTCTAGCACCTAGTCTTAAGAAACACACACCTCCTCTCCCCATCTCTTTCCTAGGAAGGTGTGGGAGAAGTGTGAACACAGATATTTAAGAGTTTTACTTAATAATTTGCCCTAGCAAATTATTACAGGCAGTGGCTTACACCTGTAATCTCAGCACTTTGGGAGGCTGAGGAGGGAGGATGACTTGAGCCTAGGAGTTTGAGACCACCTTGGGCAACATGGTGAAACCCCGTCTCTACAAAAAATACAAAAATGAGCTGGGCATGGTGGCATGCACTGTGATCCCAGCTACTTAAGAGGCTGAGGTGGGAGGATCACTTGAGCCTGGGAGGTCTAGGCTGCAGTGAGCCATGACTACACCACTGCACTCCAGCCTGAGGGACAGCAGAGATCCTGTCTCAAAAAATAGTAATAAAATAATTTTCCCTATTGCAGGTAGAATGCTCTTCCCCTTCTTTGCTGGCCAATTCCTACTCATCTGTTAAAACCAAGCTTAGAGGTTACCTCTTTGATGACATCTCTACCAAGTCTGATTGAGAACATCTCTGTGAGCATATAGTATTCTAATATATCTCTATCATCATACCATGAAATCATCAGGTCATGTAAGCTCCTTCAGGGAAGATAGGTATTCTTGATATCTAGCTATAGCACCCACTCCATGTCTGTTACATGCTTGTTGAACAAATGAATGCCTTTCCACAGACCCATTTTTCCCACGATAGAAGATATTTTGTTCTTTTTTTTTTTTTTTTTGAGACAGAGTTACTCTGTGGCACAGGCTGGAGTGCAGTGGCATGATCTCAGCTCACTGCAACCTCCACTTCCAGGGTTCAAGCGATTCTCATGCTTCAGCCTCCTGAATAGCTGGGATTACAGGCACGTGCCACCAGACCCAGCTAATTTTTGTATCTGTTTTTAGTAGAGATGGAGTTTCGCGATGTTGGCCAGGCTGGTCTCAAACTCCTGGCCTCAAGTGAACCGCCCGCCTTGGCCTCCCAAAGTGCTGGGTTTATAGGAATGAGCCACTGTGCCCAGCTGAAGATGTTACATTCTTTATCATTCCTCCCAGATACATCCTGACTGCATGTATCACTCAGGATAGTTGGAGGGGATTTGGTGCAGAAAACAGAAATCCCTGCAACTATCTTAGGGATAGAAAGAATTAAGTGCTTACAAAATCCTTCAGAGAGTCTAGAGAAGTGGCCGGGCACGGTGGCTCATGCCTGTAATCCCAGCACTTTTGGGAGGCCGAGGCAGGTGGATCACAAGGTCAAGAGATGGAGATCATCCTGGCCAACATGATGAAACCTTGTCTCTACTAAAAATACAAAATTTAGCTGGGTATGGTGGTGCATGCCTGTAGTCCCAGCTACTCAGGAGGCTGAGGCAGGAGAACCTCTTGAACCCGAGAGGCAGGGGTTTCAGTGAGCCGAGATCACGCCACTGCACTCCAGCTCGGGCGACAGAGCAAGACTCCGTCTCAAAAAAAAAAAAAAAGAAAGAAAGAAAGAAAGAAAAAGAAAGAAAATCTAGAGGAGCTAGCTTTGGGTTGAAACTCCAAGAATAACCACCAGAACATGGTAAGGGAAGCTGCTACCTCTACCACTGTCAGGGAGGGTGAAGCACCTGAAAGTCTCCACTAATTGGGTTTAAGAATAAGGGGCTGCAGCTGTGATCCAGGGAGCTGGCAGCTGTATCAGGACATTGCCACAGCTACACTCTGATGCAACCACTTCTCAATATTTGCAAAGCTAGAGACCTAACAGTATCACTGCAATAGAAACATGACACCTCTCTACAACCTTGCTTGGCCAGGAGAAATAGTCAAAGTAGCAGGGTGATGGCCTTTGTCTCACTTCTGCATTCTATTATATATATTTTTTGAGACAGAGCCTCACTCACTCTGTCATCTAGGCTGGAGTGCAGTGGCGCAATCACAGCTCACTACAGCTTTGAACTCCTGGGCTCAAGCAATCCTCCCACCTCAGTCTCCCAAGTAGCTGGGACTACAGACATGTACCACCACGCTGGCTAATTAAAAAAAAAAAAAAAAAAAAGATTTGTAATACAGGGTCCCATTGTGTTGTGCAGGCTGGTTTCAAGCTTTGAACTCCTGGGCTCAAGCAACCATTCTGCCTCAGCCTCCCAAAGTACTAGAATTACAGATATGAGCCCAGCCTCACTTCTGCATTCGAAATCTCACCCAAGTACATGTGACTGGCTGTAAGGGATTCTGAGAAATATAATCCTTAGCTTTTTAGCCTCTTCAGGAAAGTATGCTAAAAGGAGATGAAAATGGATGCTGAATGCTAACCAATCATATCTACCACATTGCTTGTCTGAAAATCCACCCAACTGTCTTATCATCCACAACTGAATCTCTTCCTCTACACCTACACCCCTTGCCCAGTACCTGCCCCGGTGGCTGGTTTAGTCTCTGATTCTTGCCCTTAGTCAGCTCCTTCAGGCTACAGTTTGATATTTTCTGCAACTTGGTTTAGGCAAAATGTCTTAGCTATGATTCCAGAAGCACAATCCGTAAAAGAGCAATTGATATATTGGACTCTATCAGAATTAAAAATTAATACTCTTTGAAAACTACTGTTAGGAGAACTAAAAACAAATCACAAGCTAGGACTGGGAGGAAATATTGCAAATCACCTATCTGACAAAGGATTTGTATCCAGAGTATATAAGGAACTCTCAAAACCTGGCTGGGCACGACGGCTCACGCCTGTAATCCCACCACTTTGGTGAGGCTAAGGCAGGTGAATCACTTGAGGTCAGGAGTTCGAGACTGGCCTGGCCAACACGATGAAACCTCGTCTCTACTAAAAAATTCAAAAATTAGCTGAGAGTGGTGGTGCGCGCCTGTAATCCCAGCTACTTGGGAGACTGAGGCGGGAGAATCATTTGAACCTGGGAAGTGGAGGTTGCAGTGAGCTGAGATTGCACCAATGCACTCCAACCTGGGTGACAGAATGAGACTCCATCTCAAAAAGAAAAAGAAAACAAACACCCAACTCAATAGCAGCAGGTATTAAGCAGCCTCTGCAAAAAACAAAAAAAAGAAAAAGAAAAGAAAAGAAAAAACAAAGAGCTCAATTAAAAATGGGTGCTTTTTCGTCTGGGCTGGCAACATGCCATCCAGACTGAGGAAGACCCGGAAACTTCGGGGCCACGTGAGCCACAGCCATGGCCGCATAGGCAAGCACCGGAAGCACCCCAGAGGCCGCGGTAATGCTGGTGGTCTGCATCACCACCGGATCACCTTCGACAAATACCACCCAGGCTACTTTGGGAAAGTTGGTATGAGGCATTACCACTTAAAGAGGAACCAGAGCTTCTGCCCAACTGTCAACCTTGACAAATTGTGGACTTTGGTCAGTGAGCAGACACTGGTGAATGCTGCTAAAAACAAGACTGGGGCTGCTCCCATCATTGATGTGGTGCAATCGGGCTACTACAAAGTTCTGGGAAAAGGAAAGCTCCCAAAGCAGCCTGTCATCGTGAAGGCCAAATTCTTCAGCAGAAGAGCTGAGAAGATTAAGGGTGATGGGGGGGCCTGTGTCCTGGTGGCTTGAGACCACATGGAGGGAGATTGATTAAATGCTGACTACTTAAAAAAAAAAAAAAAATGGGTAAGAAAAAAAAATTCGGCCAGACACAGTGGCTCATGCCTATAATCTTGACACGCTGGGAGGCCAAGGCTGGAGAATTGCTTGAGTTGCTTAAGTCCAGGAGTTGAGGACCAGCTGGGCAAAAGTGGGATCCCATCTCTACAAAAAAAATTACGAATAAAGTTAGCCAGGTCCATGGCACACACCTGTAGTCCCAGCTACTCAGGAGGCTGAGGTGGGAGGATCACTTGAGTCCAGGAGTTT
>NW_012114611.1:1263775-1264845 GCF_000951035.1 Colobus angolensis palliatus | reverse complement strand
AAGATGAGGGGATCACAAGGTCAGGAGTCAATATGGCGAAACCCCGACTGTAGTAAAAATACAAAGAAAAAGCCGGGCACAGTGGCTCACGCCCGTAATCCCAGCACTTTGGGAGGCCGAGGTGGGTGGATCACGAGGTCAGGAGTTCGAGACCAGCCTGGTCAACATGGTGAAACCCTGTCTCTACTAAAAATACGAAAAATTAGCTGGGCGTGGTGGTGGGTGCCTGTAGTCCCAGCTACTTGGGAGGCTGAGGCAGAAGAATCACTTGAACCTGGGAGGCGGAAGTTGCAGTGAGCCGGGATCGCACCATTGCACTCCAGACCGGGAGACAGTGTGAGACACCATCTCAAAAAGTAAATAATAATAATAATTTTTTTGGCAGAGACAAGAGTTGCCAAGGTGGTCTCGAACTCCTGGCCTCAAGTGATCTCCCTGCCTGGGCCTCCTAAAGCTCTGAGTTTAAAGATGTGAGGCACTGTGTAGGCCGAGAGCATTTTTCATATACGTATTTGCCACCTGTACATCTTCTTTTTTTTTTTTTGAGATGGAGTCTCACTCTGTCTCCCAGGCTGGAGTGCAGTGGCATGATCTCAGCTCATTGCAACCTCTACCTCCCGGGTTCAAGGATTCTCTTGCCTCAGACTCCTGAGTAGTTGGGATTACAGGCACATGCTACCACGCCCGGCTAATTTTTGTATTTTTAGTAGAGACTGGGTTTCACCATGTTGGTCAAGCTGGTCTCAATCTCCTGACCTCGTGATCTGCCCGCCTCACCTCCCAAAGTGCTGGGATTACAGGCCTCAGCCACCACACCTGTCCACCATCTGTACATCATCTTTGGTAAGGTGTCTGTTAAGGTATTTGGCCCATTTTAGATTTTTTATTTTATCTTCTTTCAGATCAAGTAAACAAAATGGCCCATTTTTAAAAAATAGGGTAGTTTGTTTCCGTATTGTCGAGTTTTAAGAGTTTTTTGTTTATTTTGGTTAATAGTACTTATGTCTTTTGCAAATATTTTCTCCTAGTCTGTAGCTTAATTTTTCGTTTTTTTTTTTTTTTTTTTTTTT
>NW_012114611.1:1263475-1263725 GCF_000951035.1 Colobus angolensis palliatus | reverse complement strand
TCAACCTTTATCAATTATTTCTTTCATAGGATTATATCTTTGGTGTTATATCTAAAAAGGAATCACCAAACCCAATGCCATCTACATTTTCTCCTATGTTATCTTCTAGGAGTTTTATACTTTTGAGCATTTATACCCTTTGCCCACTTTTATGTTTGTTTGTTTTTTCTTATTGATTTGTAGAAAGAACACTGTTTCAGGCCAGGCATGGTGGCTCACACCTGTAATCCCAGCACTTTGGGAGGCTGAG
>NW_012114611.1:1259574-1262867 GCF_000951035.1 Colobus angolensis palliatus | reverse complement strand
TATAGGGGGAGGCTGCAGTGAAGTGAACTGAGATGGGGCCACTGCACTGCAGCCTGGGCGACAGAGTGAGACTCTGTCTCAAAAAGCAAGCAAACAAACAAACAAACAAAAACACTAAGCACATGAATAGACAATTCTCAAAAGAAGATACACAAATGGCCAAAAAATAAAAATAAAAATTGTTCAATATCACTATCAGGGAAATGCAAATCAAAACCACTAATTGTCAGGGAAATGCAAATCAAATCCACTAATTATCAGGGAAATGCAATACCACCTTACTCCTGCAAGAATGGCCATAATAAAAAAATAAAAAATAACAGATTTGGCATGGATGTGGTAAAATGGGAACACTTTTACATTGTTGGTTGAATACAACCACTATGGAAAACAGTGTGGAGAGTCCTTAAAGTGCTAAAAGTAGATCTATCATTTGATCCAGCAAACCCACTCCTGGGTGTTTACTCAGATGAAGTCATTATATGAAAAAGATACTGACACATACATGTTTATGGCAGCACAATTTGCAATTGCAAATATATGGAACCAGACCAAATGCCCATCGATCAACGAGTGGAAAAAGAAAATAATACACACACACACCATGAAATACTACTCAGCCATAAAAAGGAACTAAATAATTGTATTTGCAGCAACCTGGATGGAATTGGAGACCGTTATTCTAAGTGAAGTAACTCAGGAATGGAAAATCAAACATCATTATATTCTCCCTCATAAGTGGGAGCTAAGCTTTGAGGATGCAAAGGCAGAAGAATGACACAGTTGGACTTTGTGGACTCGGGGAAGGGTAGGACAGGGGTGAGGGATAAAAGACTATACAGTGGTTACAATGTACACTGCTCTAGTGATGGGTGTACCAAAATCTCAGAAATCACCACTAAAAACCTTATTCATGCAACCAAATACCACCTATTCCCCCAAAACCTATTGAAATAAAAAATAAATAGATACAATTTTTAAAAAAGAGAGTACACTGTTTCAATATCTATGTGACCCCAAACTTGGTGGCATAAAACAACCATTTTATTTGGCTCATAGATTCTATGCAACAGGAATTTGGACTGGGCACAGCAGGGTATCAGCTGGAAGGACTCAGATGACCAGAATAATCTGGAGTCTCTTTCATTCACATGTGTAGCATCTGGGCTAGGATGACTCAAAACTGGGTTTAGTTGGGATTGTTGACCCAAGCACCTAAAGATGGCCTCTTCAAGTGGCTTGGGCTCACAAGTCGGTGGCTGGGTTCTAAGAGGAAGTATCCCAAGAGCAAGCATGTTCCAAGAGACTTAGGCAGAAACTGAATAGCTTTTTATGACACAACCATGGAAGTCACACAGCATCACTTATTCTGTAGTCTGTTCGTTGAAACAGCCACAAATTACCCACCTTCATGGAGAGAGGATATGGACTCAACTCAATGAAATCTATGTCAAAGCATTAAAGATCATGTTTAAAAAACCATCTTGTTTGCCTGAGGTCAGGAGTTCGAGACAAGCCTGGCCAACATGGTAAAACCCCGTCTTGCCAGGCGCGGTGGCTCATGCCTGTAATCCCAGCACTTTGGGAGGCCAAGGCGGGTGGATCACGAGGTCAGGAGATCGAGACCATCCTGGCTAATACGGTGAAACTCCGTCTCTACTAAAAAAATACAAAAAAAAATAAGCGGACTTGGTGGCGGGCGCCTGTAGTCCCAGCTACTCCAGAGGCTGAGGCAGGAGAATGGTGTGAACCCAAGAAGCAGAGCTTGCAGTGAGCCGAGATGGCGCCACTACACTCTAGCCTGGGTGACAGAGCGAGACTCCACCTCAAAAGAAAAAAAAAAAGGAAACCCCATCTCTACTAAAAATACAAAAATTAGCCAGGCATGGTGGTGGGCACCTGTAATCCCAGCTACTCGGGAGGCTGAAGCAGGGGAATCACTGGAACCTGGGAGGCAGAGGTTGCAGTAAGCCAAGATCACACCACTGCACTTCAACCTGGGTGACAGAGTGAGACTCTGTCTCAAAAAATAAAAAAGAAAAAAGAAAGAAAGACAATTACAAATGTTGGCGAGGATTTGGATGGAGAAAGAATAATCTACATACTGTTAGTGGGAATGTATGTAAATTGGTATAGCCACTATAGAGAACAGTATGGAGATTCCTTAAAAAAATTAAAATAGAGTTACCCCATATGACCCAGCAATTTGAAATCTGCTTTGTCTGATATAAGTATAGCTACTACTGCTGGCTTATACATCCAAAAGAAAGAAATCAGTGTATTGAAGAGATATCTGCACTCCCATATTTATTGCAGCACTATTCACAATAGCCAAGATATGGAATCAACTTAAGTGTCCATCAATAGACGAGTGAAAAAAGAAAATGTGGTACTAATACATAATGTAATATTATCACATCATAAAAAGAACGAAATTTTATTATTTGCAACAACATGGATGGAACTAGAGGACATTATGTAAAATGAAATAAACCAGACACAGAAAGACAAAAAAAAAAAAAAACCTCTCTCAAATGTGGCTTCTAATTCTACTGCTGAGAGAGTAACCAGGACTGGGAACAACTGAGGTACAGCATTTTGTATGCATAGTCAAAAGATGTTTATTATCTGTAAGACATTGTTTAGAAATTTGCTCTACTATTTAATTTGCGATAAATGATTAGTAAACATGTTTATCAGTGTAAAACTCATAGAATGACAAAAACAAAACAAAACAAAAAAAACTACCTCAAACAGTTTTAATTTCCAGAAGTATGCTTTCCCCCATTTGGGGGAAGCATTAGCCTTCCAAGTATTTTATTTTTTCCGTTTGAAAAATCGGTGTAAAAAACTGTAGTTGATGGCAACTCCATCCTTCTAGGTGCTCAAGTGGTGGCTGTAAATATGTTCTTAGATTCTTTGATATCCCACCTTCAAAAGGTATAGTCTAATTCCCTTCCTTTCAAAAGTAGACAAAACTCAGTAATGGAAACAGGGCTAGTCTTACAGTGTGTGGGTCCCCAGGCAAATTTTTTTTTATGAGATCCCATTTATATAAATAATTTGATTTAAAATGTATTACATTCTTAGATATGACACATAAAACTCAAGCAGCACAGATTTCATCAAACAACCAAAGAAAATGGATAAATTGGATTTCATCAATATTAAAAATGTTCTGGCCGGGCTCAGTGGTTCACGCCTGTAATCCCAGCACTTTGGGAGGCCAAGATGAGGGGATCACAAGGTCAGGAGTCAATATGGCGAAACCCCGACTGTAGTAAAAATACAAA
>NW_012114611.1:1248445-1258249 GCF_000951035.1 Colobus angolensis palliatus | reverse complement strand
CGAGACCAGCCTGGCCAACATGGCAAAACCCTGTCTCTACTAAAAATACAAAAAATTAGCTGGGCCTGGTGGCAGGCGCCTGTAATCCTGGCTACTTGGGAGGCTGAGGCAGAATTGCTTGAACCCGGGAGGCAGAAGTTGCAGTGAGCCGAGATTGCACCATTGCACTTCAGCCTTGGCGACAGTGAGACTCTGTCTCAAAAATAAAATAAAATAAAGTTACCATATGATCCAGCAACTCTACTCCTAGGTATATATCCAAAATAAATGAAAGCCTATGTCCACACAAAAATTTGTACATGAATGCTCATAGCAGCATTATTCATAAAAGCCAAAAAGCGGAAATAACCCAAATATCCATCACTGGACATTTAAAGTGAATGGACAAACTAAATGTAGTATAGTCATACAATGGAATATGACTCAGCCATAAAAAGGAATGAAATACTGATACATGCTACAACATAGATGAACTTTAAAATATTATGCTAAGTTAAAGAAGTCAGATACCAAAAGCTACATATTGTATGATTCCATGAAATTTCCAGGATAGGCAAATCTAGAGACAGAAGGGAAATTAGTAATTGTTGGGGTGGTGGAGAAAGAGAGAAGGAAATTAACCCTGCTAATGAATGGAGGGATTTTTTTGGAGCGTAATAAAAAACGTTTTGGGGGCTGGGCATGGTGGCTCATACCTGTAATCCCAGAATTTTGGGACATCAAGGCTAGAGGATTGATTGAGCCCAGGAGTTCAAGACCAGCATAGGCAACATAGTGAGACCCTGTCTCTACAAAATTAAAAAAAATTTTTTTAATTAGCCAGGTATGGTGGTGCACACCTGTAGTCCCAGCTACTTGGGAGGCTGAAGTGGGAGGATTGCTTGAGCCCAGGAGGTCAAGCCTGCAGTAAGCCATTATTGTACCACTGTACTCTAACCTGGGCAACAGAGCGACTCCCTGTCTCAAATATTTTAACGTTAAAAATATTTTTAAAATGAAAATAAGGTTCTGGAATTAGTGGTGATTGCACAATCTTGGGAATATTCTAAAAATTACTAAAACGTACACTTTAAAAGGGTGAATTTCACATTGGGAGGCTGAAACAGGAGGATCACTTGAGTCCAGGAGTTGGAGACCAGCCTGGGCAACGTGGCGAGATCCCATCTCTACAGAAAAAAAAAAAAATTGTTTTGTTTTGTTTTTGAGATGGAGTCTTGCTCTGTCGCCAGGCTGGAGTGCAGTGGCACCATCTCGGCTCATTGCAACCTCTGACTCCCTGGTTCAAACGATCCTCCTGCCTCAGGCTCCCAAGTAGTTGGGATTACAGGCACACTCCACCACACCCAGCTAATTTTTGTATTTTTAGTAGAGATGGGGTTTTGCCATGTTGGCCAGGATGGTCTCGATCTCCTGACCTCGTGATCCATTAGTCTCAGCCTCCTAAAGTGCTGGGATTACAAGGAGCCTCTGCGCCTGGCCAAAAAAAAAATGTTTTAAATTGCAAGGCATGGTGGTACACACCTGTGGTTCCTGCTACTCGGGAGGCTGTGGCAGGAGGATTGCTAGAGCCCAGGAGTTCAAAGCTGCAGTGAGCCATGTTTGCACCACTGCACTCCAGCCTGGATGACAGAGTGAGACCCCACCTCAATTAAAAAAATAATTGGGCCGGTAATTTATAATAATTAAAAAATAAATGGTAATTTTTTTTTTTTTTCTGAGACAGACTCTCACTCTGTCACCCAGGCTGGGAGTAGAGTGGCACAATCTTGGCTCATTGCAATCTCCACCTACTGGGTTCAAGTGATTCTTGTGCCTCAGCCATCTGAGTAACAGGGATTACAAGTGTGTGCCACCATGCCCAGCTAATTGTTGTATTTTTAGTAGAGATAGGGTTTTACTACATTTCCCAGGCTGGTCTCAAACTGCTGGCCTCAAGTGATCCACTCACCTTGGCCTCCCAAAGTGCTGGGATTACAGGTGTGAGCCAATACACCTGGCCTAAATGGTAAATTTTATGATACGTGAATTATGTCTCAATTTTTAAATTTATTACAAATACATTTTAAATATTTTAAATGTATTAAAAAATTATAAGTGTAAACAAAAGCTTATGAGGCTGTGTGAAGTATAATGACATACAGCAAAATGATATATCAAGGAAGACTTAGAATAATGGGTAGAAAAGAGGTATCAGCTTATTGTCCATATCAGAGCATGAGATGATTCTTCATAGTGTGCAGGTACCACCTTTTCTTGTTCAGGTCCAAAAATCATGTTCTTCATGTTCTTTATTGTCAAATGTGCCATTCCTGGCTAATTTCATATCTCCCACCAAGAGAAAAAGTTAGTAACTCTGTTATTATAATTCCATGGGTCTTTGGAACCTGTTTGTATTGAAACAATATAGACATTTTGTTTCTGGAGTTCCTTAATACTCTTGGTTACATCATTACTCATGAAACATTATTCATGATGTTGTCCATGACTCTCTCAAAAATTATTACTGTATTTTCTTTTAAAATTTTTATTTTATTTCATGTTATTTTATTACTGTGTTTTCTTAATTATGATCACAAATGCAAGTCTTATCCAGAGAATGCCCAAAAATGTGAACAATAATTTGTTTTATGGTCATGTTAAATTTTCACTCAGAATTTTATGTAATAAACATAGAGCATCACTTCTTCTAACCCTATCTTCTTTTGCACACTTTCAACCATAATTACAACATTCCTAGACTATCAGTTCTTTGAATGTTGACCACATCCCTATCTTTTGGACACACAGGGAAGATGTGTGAAGGGTCCACAGGTGCAGCAAGAGGAGTGATCCCATTCCTGCATGCCTCATTTGGCATGACTTAAGACAAACATGGAGGGAGCATTGCATCACCACATCAGTCAGAAGCAAAAGAGGACATCAGTTGGAAAGAGCCCTTTGGCACTGTGTAGCAACAATACCAAAATCATTCATCTTGGAGGAGAAAGGTTGTACTACCCCGGGAGGACTGCCTGACACCTGTCATGGAATCTTCTGTGGGGGTGGGGTAACTACCCTGGGTACGAGTGATGGGGCAGAAGGGAGATGGCATGCAGTCATACACGGAATAAAAGATGTCTGCTACCACCCTGTAGTCCTCAGGTGCTGTGGACCACCAGCAGTTCCACAGTCAGAACACTGACAAGGGAGGGCCAGCACAAGGTCCCCAACACATGGCTCATGACCAAGGGTTGGTAGAGGACTATTGATAGCCCAGACCTGAACTCATCTTGAGTTTGACCCCAAATAAGCATGTCAACACTATTCTGGAGACCCAATTTCACACTATTTTATGAAAGAACTGTGCTGGCCAGCAAGAGTGACTGACTGACTTACCTGCAAGGTGCTCTCAAATTCTTGTTTTCTTTTTTGTAGAGATGGCATCTCGCTTTGTTGCCCAGGCTGGTCTTGAACTCCTGGCTTCGAGGGATCCTCCCACCTCGGCCTCCCAAAGTGCTAGGATTACAGGCATGAGCCACCATGCCTTGCCTCAAAGATAACATAATAAATGATTATTGTTTTAAGCCACTGAGTTTTGTAGTGCTCTGTTACAAAACAGTAAATAATACATATGACTAAAAACCTAGGTGTCATCCTTGACTCCTCTTTCTCTTACATCCCACATCCTATCTGCCAGCAAATTATATTGGTTTTACCTTCAATATATATCCAGAATCTACTTCCCACCACCTCCACCATTACCACTTTGGTGTGAACCTTCTAACTGTACTGCTTCTATCCTTGAATCTCCACAGTTTATTTTCAAACAGCAGCCAATGTTACTATAAGAAGGTAAGTCATATAATGTTAGTCCTCTGCTAAAAACCCTGCAGTGGTTACCTATTTTCCTTAGAACAAAAAAGCCAAGGTCTAAGTCTTTCAAGCCCCTACATGATCTGCTCCCACTACACTACTTCTCTGACTGCATCTCCTGTCCTTCTCCCCTAATTTATACCACTGCAGTGGCACTAGCCTTCCTGTGCCAGGCATGTTTCTACTTAAGGCTTTTGCCCTTACTGTTCCTCTGTCTGAAATACTCTTTCCTTGGATCCTGCGTTGCACAATCCCTCCCTCATCTCCTCCAAGTTATTGCTCAAGTCTTACTTCCCGATGAAGCCTACCACCTCTGTAATTTCTACATGTTCATCTCTGAACCTTTTTTTTTTTTTTTGAGACAGTCTCACTTTGTCACCTAGGCTGGCGAGATCTCGGCTCACTGCAACCTCCACCTCCTGGAATCAAGTGATGCTCATGCCTCAG
Organism: Colobus angolensis palliatus; assembly: GCF_000951035.1. Classification (NCBI taxonomy): domain Eukaryota; kingdom Metazoa; phylum Chordata; class Mammalia; order Primates; family Cercopithecidae; genus Colobus; species Colobus angolensis. The sequence goes on along the minus strand of NW_012114611.1, from coordinate 1,253,950 downwards.
CCTCTGGAGTAGCTGGGATTACAGGCTCGTGCCGCCACACCTGGCTAATTTTTGTATTTTTAGTAGAGATGGGGTTTCACCATGTTGCCCAGGCTGGCCTTGAACCCCTGACCTCAGGTGATCCACCCGCCTCAGCCTCCATCTCTTTGAACTTCCGATACCAATTATCCTACTCTATTTTACAGCACTTATACTCTAACAATACTACACAATTTACTTATTATGCTTATTATTTAGTTTTTCTCCCTCTGCTAGAATTTAAGCTCTATGAGGGCAGTGAATTTTGTATTTTGTTCACTGATATACCCACATATGCATAAAGCAGGCACGTCGTAGGTGCTCAATAAATGAATAACCTGTGTTACTAAAAACTGTGCAGGCAGAACTCTTAGCAAGTTCTTGTTCTAGGCACATAATTTAAGCCTGACAAAAGGTCAACTGAACCTTAAGTATGGCATGAAAACAGAGCTGCAGCACCTGAAAGGGCCACACTGGTACAAACATAAAAATCTTGGGGACAGGTGTGGTGGCTCACGTCTGTAATCCCAACACTTTGGGAGGCCATGGCAGGTGGATCACCTGAGGTCAGGAGTTCAAGTCCAGCCTGGCCAACATGGTAAAACACTGTCTTTATTAAAAATTTAAAAAATTAGCCAGGTGTGGTGGCATGCACCTATAATCCCAGGTACTTTGGAGGCTGAGGCAGGAGAATCGCTTGAACCTGGGAGGCGGAGGTTGCAGTGATTGCGCCATTGCACTCCAGCCTGGGCGACAGACTCTGTCTCAAAAGAAAAAAAAAAAGTGGATATATGATCAGGCCAGGCACGGGGGCTCATGCCTGTAATCCCAGCACTTTGGGAGGCCAAGGTGGGTGGATCACTTTAGCCCAGAAGTTCAAGACCAACCTGGGCTACCTAGTGAAACCCTGTCTCTACCAAAAAAAAAAAAAAATTAGCCAGGCGTGGTGGTGTGCGTCTGTAGTCCCAGCTACTTAGGAGGCTATAGTGAGAGAATCACTTGAACCCAGGAGGTAGAGGTTGCAGCAAACCAAGATTGTGCCACTGCACTCCAGCCTGGGCGACAGAACAAGACCCTGTCTCAGAAAAAAGAAAAAAAAAATAAAAAGAGTGGATATATGCTCTGTGGAGCCTGAAACGTATACAATTGTGGGGCTCTAAAATTATGTAATAAATTCAATATTTATTTAGAGTAAATAAACATGTAATAAAGAATTAAATGATGTCATAAAGTCAACATTTAGAATGAGAAGAATCATTGTAGATTTTGAAATACTGACAAAAACCACAGACATCACAAAGTCCAGAAAAATAACTGCCTAGCAACTGCTATAAGTCTTCACCCATCTTGCATTTTTTAGTTGCATACTCTTTGCAACTAAATGACCATTTTATACCATTTTTATAGAGATGTTAGAAAGCTAAATTAGTCAAAAATAGATTTTAGGCTGGGCGCGGTGGCTCAAGCCTGTAATCCCAGCACTTTGGGAGGCCGAGACGGGCGGATCACGAGGTCAGGAGTTCGAGACCATCTTGGCTAACACGGTGAAACCCCGTCTCTACTAAAAAAATACAAAAAGCTAGCCGGGGGAGGTGGCTGGCGCCTGTAGTCCCAGCTACTCAGGAGGCTGAGGCAGGAGAATGGCGTAAACCCGGGAGGCGGAGCTTGCAGTGAGCTGAGATCTGGCCACTGCACTCCAGCCCGGGCGACAGAGCGAGACTCCGTCTCAAAAAAAAAAAAAACTTAAAAAAAAATTAAAAAATTAAAAAAATAGATTTTAAATAGTTGATAGTCTCGAAACTTTATATTATCAGCTTTCCAACTCCTTACTATAATGTCTTGCACAGGTGGTGCTTCTCGCTGAAGAAAGCCCTGGGGAGAATTCCAGCCCTTTGACCTCCCTTGGCTTGGTCTCCAAAGGGGCTGCTAAGACAGCTCCGTCTGGTGGTCACTGCCCTCGTCCCCTAGCCCACCCACCCTAGTCCACCCTCAACTGCCACTTGGCCTGAGAGAGTGACCTCCATGCTGGGGACCAAGGGTCCGATGAAGAACTGGTAATACTTTTCTTTTTTCCATTCCGGTGGAATGAGGGTCAGCGTATATATTAGGTTGTACTATAGCAAAAATTAGATTGTATTACAGAAAATTAACTTTTTTGGTTTTTTTGAGACGGGGTCTCGCTCTGTCTCCCAGGCTGTAGGGCAGTGGCACTGTCTCGGCTCACTGCAACCTCCACCTCCCCGGTTCAAGCGATTCTCCTGCCTTAGCCTCCCGAGTTGCTGGGATTACAGGCACACGCCACCATGCCCGGCTAATTTTTTAAATTTTTAATAGAGACGGGGTTTTACCATGTTGGCCAGATTGGTCTCGAATTCCTGGCCTCAAGTGATCTGCCCACCTCAGCCTCCCAAAGTGCTGGGATTACAGGCGTAAACCACCAATCCCGGCCGAAAATTAACTTCTATTAATTGCATACCTGGGTTTGCGTACTGAGAATCATACCCTGGATATTTGTATTCCTTACTGAAAAGAACTGTTCTATCTTTCCAGAAAGTGGTTTCCTAAATTCTGGCTTTCCTCCTGTTCTCCTGGAATCCTGCTATTTCCTTCTCGCAGACTCTAGAGAAGTGCTTTCAAAGGTCCGCTGAAGCTTACGCTTCACTAGTTTCACAGTAAATCGCCCCCTGTGAGGGCGCTTTTTTTAAATGTGTTCTCTGAATCGCTTTCCCCGTTTAACACTGCATGACAAGACTATAAAGTCAGAATCCCGAAACTGCGGCGCTACCCCTTCAAAAGTCGTGGGACTGTCCGGGGGGTAGCCTGCCCATTTTCACTTTCTCCACTAGAGGCAGCAGCGCACCGTGACCCTGGCTTACTACGGTAAGAAGGCGGAGACTTTTTGCTTCGACGGCGATTGGTGGTCAGAGTCTTGATCGACAAGCTCAGGCCTCTGAACTAAGCAGCCGTTGTTTTTGCACGTACAGCCAATGGAAAGGCAGAAGTGCGGTCAACGGCCAATGAGGACTGGTTTTAAGCGGACCACAGGGCGGGGCTTCCCTCGAGAGGCGGACGCCGGATAAAGGATCGGGAGCGGACGTGGGTGAGTCAGAGCACATCCGGTGTTAGAAGCGCCCCTAGGCCTTGGAGTGGCTGGTTTGGAAGGTACGTCTGGAGTTAGTACTGGGAGAACTGGGAGTGAGAAATGGAAAGGGAGTTAGCAGTTACTGTCTGAGCAAGAGTGGGAGTAGCTTCCGTCTGCGGACAGATGGCACCTGAAGGAACGAGGCCCTGCTCGGAGACCAGACTCGGGAAAACTGGGCGGAGAGGGAAGCTAGGGAACTAGTGCTGCGCATGCGCAACAGTGCTGTACCGGGGGTGGGGGGGTGGGGTGGGGTGGGGCGGAGGCGAGTCTGCGGGGTTTTGCAGGGGGGGCGTCGAGGCTGGCGAGGGACCATTCTCAGCCCGCCTTTTGCTTTCTCCCGCTCCGCCTCCTCCGCTAAGTGTAGACACAGGACCCCTTGGCCCAGCTTCTATCGCTCGAATTCAGACCATGTCCTTCCGAGGTGAAGGAACGTGAAACCCCACCCAACCGATTGCTGTTCGGCTGCTGGCGGGTCCTCGGGTCGGGCTGACCCTGGGTGAGCGACCCGGAGCCGAGTCTCGAGGTGGGGCCTGTCGGGCGGGTGATGTCACACACTGTGACACGCGAGGCTCCTTAGTTACTTCTTAGCCAACGGCAGAGGCGGGAGGTGACAGGAGGCTGGGGCTGGGGCTGCCTTCCCAGGCCCATGAGGAGGCCCCGCTCTGTTCGGATTGATTACCTTTGGGCAGGTGAGGTGGCTTTGCTTTGTTTGGTCTTGAGTTTTTGTGGGCGTTTAAGTCTGCTCAGGAAGGGCGTCGTTGGGCAGTTTTTATCTTGGGCCTATTTGCTGGATCTGTGGTAACAGATAGGCTTTGGTATCTTTGTATATTTACTAAGTGTAGAATTACTATCCCGTGCCAGCCCGGGCTGCTTGGGGTCATCAGCCTTTCGTTGACCACCCCCACAACAAAAATCACTATGAACTTGAGACTGTGTTCTAGCAATTTGTGAATGTGTAACCCAGTAGAAGGGCTGACTGTGCTTGAAATAGACAAGGATTTTAAGGTCAAAGGTAAATAAATGGTAAATGGGCTTTTCTAGTTACTTATTGATATTTACAGTTTCTCTTTTGTCTGTATGTGTGGTTTAAGAATTTAATTCTGGAGCGATATCGGCATTGCATAAACACATTTCTTATGGCCTGTGTATACACATTTTTTTCCTGTAATTATTGTATTTACACTCTTTGGTGTTTTCTTATTTCTTTTTGTTGTCTAATATTTTTTGTTCTGGCCTAAAGAATATGTTGACGTTTAGATTGTCTGCCACTTTCCTCCAGTAGGGACAGAATAGTTGAACCCTTGAGAAATACAATCTGTACTTTGGATCCAGAGTTTCCTTCTTCCGTTATTCATCTGGTTGTGGAAACATGGCTTAGTACCTTCCTTCTTTTTTTTTTTTTTTTTTTTGAGGCAGAGTCCTCTGTCGCCCAGGCTAGAGAGCAGTGGCACAATCATGGCTCACTTGAACCTTGACCTCCCCTGCCTTAGGTGATCCTCCCACCTCAGCCTCCTGAGTAGCTAGGACCACAGGTGGACGTCACCAACTCCAGCTAATTTTTGTATTTTTTGTGGAGTTGGGGTTGCACCATGTTGCCCAGGATGACCAACTCCTGTACTCAAGCGATTTATTTATTGTTATTAGTATTATAGTTTTTTGAGACATCTCACTTCCTTACCCAAGCTGGAGTGCAGTGGTGCAATCTCAGCTCACTGCAGCCTCCGCCTCCTGGGTTTTTGCAATTCTCATGCCTCAGCCTCCTAAGTAGCTGAGATTACAGGTGCACCACCACGCCCATCTAATTTTTGTATTTTTAGTAGAGACGGGCTTTTGCCATGTTGTCCAGCCTGGTCTCGAACTCCTGACCTCAAGTGATTTGCCTGCCTCGACCTCCCAAAATGCTAGGATTACAAGTGTAATCCTTTCCTAAGGAATAAGAGTCATCTCTCCTAAAGAATAAGAAAAGGTAAAATTAATCCAGATACTTAGAATTTTCAAGTTATTTCCCTAATTAAAGAGATACTTCATGCGCTTTATACAAACGCTGAAAATGCAGAAAAAATGTCATAGGAATCAATGTATGTTTTGGGAGTTTTTTGTTTTAAAGATTTGTCTTCACCTGTGGCTGAAACTTACTTTTGAAAACTTATATAAATGAAAACTTATTTTTCTACTGTAGGATGGAATAGTAAAAAGAGCACTAGACTATAGTGGTCAGAAGACCCCAAATCTGGTTCTGACTCTGCTATTTAACTTTCTAATGTTGGTCAAATCAATACTAATGTTTGTTTTAGTACTTTATGTTGATTTCACATAGATTTTCTTTTTCTTTTTTTTTTTTTTTT
>NW_012114611.1:1236772-1247604 GCF_000951035.1 Colobus angolensis palliatus | reverse complement strand
CCGTCTCAAAAAAAAAAAAAAAAAAAAGGCATATGTAGTTAAGAGCACCTTAAAAGTTCTAAATTTTATATAAATGTAGTCAGGAGTATTAGTATAGAAGGTACTACTGCTGGCCTGACGAGTTTCATTTTATTTCGTAAACTACCCAAGGGTGTTAATTTCCTTTAGGGAAACCATTGAATATTCTGATGCTCTAACTAATGTTTTTTCCTTTACTGCTTTGACCTGGTTGTAGAATCTAGTGGAAGTGTCTTCTGCCACTCTGTTTTGTTCCCCTAGAGTTTCTAACCAAACTGCATGCAGCCCTTTGTAGTTTTTATACACATTTTGTTTTCCAAACATGGTGTTCTGAAAATAGGCCATGAGTAATTAAGAAAAACAATACTAGGTGGCCATGGGTGATTGAGGAAAACACCCAATGTTCCCGGAATTCAAACAGAAAAACAATTCCAGGAAAACCCCCCCCAATGCGTACAAGCCCCAACCAATCAGAGTGAGACGCCTTCCTCAGGCCATGACAAGCCCCAATCATCTCGCGCCCTAAAGCTTTGTTTGAATTTCGCGCCTTGTTTGAATTTGTGGTGTTTGCCTTTATAAGCAGCCTGTAACAAGCGCTGGGGGTCCCTTGGCCATCTTTGTGCACGGGGGACCCTAGCGCGCTAGAAATAAAAGTGTCTCTCCGCTGTGATTTCGGTGTCGAGTGGTCTCTCGCGGCGACCCCTGCCCAGAGTGGAACTCTATTCTAGGTTCCTACATTCTGGGGGCTCGTCCGGGATTGGGGTCGTCCGGGGACCCTCGACCCGTCTGGCGGAGACTCGCTCGGCCCGGGCCACTGACTGCTGACCGGACAGACAGACTCTAGCAGGTACTTTCGTTTCATTCCGTCTTGCCGGCTGATTCTGGGGAGTACTCCGCCTGAATAATTAAGTGGGGAAGGGGGACAGACGTGTCCGGCACCTTCCCACTTACGCCCCGGGGGACGCCCTGGCGGTTGTCTGGAGGAAGGCTGACGCCTCCGTCAGCCTCCTCAAATCCGAAGGCAGGTCTTCCCTGCCGTCTGAATCCTTTGTAAAACTGTGGCGCCTTTCTCCAGCCACGCGGCTCCTCTGTACCTGTTTGGTCTCTGTTTATATGTTGTTGTCATTTTGTTCGTGTGTGTGTACGAGCCTCTGGACAGAGCTATGGGACAGACACTGACGACTCCTCTATCTTTGACTCTGACCCACTTTTCTGACGTTCGAACACGAGCCCACAATCTCTCTGTAGAAGTCCGTAAGGGACGATGGCAAACCTTCTGTACATCTGAATGGCCCACCCTCCATGGTGGGTGGCCCCGAGACGGAACTTTTGACCTACCGATTATTTTACAGGTTAAGGCAAAGGTAATGGACCCCGGACCACATGGCCGCCCTGACCAGGTGGCCTACATAATTACCTGGGAAGATCTGGTCCGGGACCCCCCTTCTTGGGTGAAACCCTTCCTCCTCTCCACCCCCCCTTCCCAGTCAACTCTCCTTGCCTTAGAGGCCCCAAAGAAACAGACTCCGGACCCGCGTAAGCCAGTCCTCCCAGATGAGGCTCAGGAAGACCTTCTCCTCCGTGACCCTCTACCTCCTCCACCTCACAATCCTCCTCCTTACACTTCGCCCTCACTCCCTGCCTTGTCCCCTGTTCCCCCCTCTACCCCCTCAGCCCCCTCTCTCTCTCTGGCTTCCTCCTCTACTCCTTCTCTGACCCCGTCCCCCTCTCCAGGCCCACCTGAACTAACCCCTAGGACACCGCCGCAGACGCCCCGCCTCCGCCTGCGGCGGGCTGGGGACCCAGACGGCCCTTCCACCTGGCAATCCTCCCTTTTTCCCCTCCGCACTGTTAACTGCACGGTCCAGTATTGGCCCTTTTCGGTCTCAGATCTTTACAATTGGAAGACCCACGATCCCTCCTTTTCCCAAGATCCCCAGGCCCTAACCTCGTTGATAGAATCCATTCTCTTCACCCACCAACCTACCTGGGATGATTGTCAGCAACTTTTGCAGGTTCTTTTGACCACTGAAGAGAGGCAACGGGTCCTCCTGGAGGCCCGGAAAAATGTGCCAGGACCAGGGGGCCTCCCAACCCAACTCCCCAATGAAATAGACGAGGGATTTCCCCTCACCCGCCCGGACTGGGACTATGAAACGGCACCAGGTAGGGAGAGTCTCCGAATCTATCGCCAGGCTCTGTTGGCGGGTCTCAGAGGGGCAGGAAAACGCCCCACCAATTTGGCCAAGGTAAGGACTATTACTCAGGAAAAGGACGAAAGCCCGGCAGCCTTCATGGAAAGGCTTCTAGAAGGGTTCCGAATGTACACTCCGTTTGACCCGGAGGCTCTGGAACATAAGGCCACCGTGGCTATGTCGTTCATAGATCAGGCAGCGCCAGATATAAAGGGAAAACTGCAAAGATTAGATGGGATCCAGACCTATGGATTACAAGAATTAGTTAGGGAAGCAGAGAAAGTGTATAATAAAAGGGAAACCCCCGAGGAAAGGGAAGCCAGGTTAGCAAAAGAACAGGAGGAACGAGAGGATCGTAGAGATTGAAGGAGAGATAAGCACTTAACGAAAATCCTGGCGGCAGTAGTGACAGAGAAAGGGCGAGGGGGAGAAGCGGAGGCAGCCAAAAGTAGAAAAGGACCAGTGTGCCTACTGCAAAGAACGGAGACATTGGATTAAAGACTGTCCCAAGCGTCCTAAGGACCGGAAGAAACCTGTCCCCGTCCTCGCCTTGGGTGAGGATAGCGATTAGGGGTGTCAGGGCTCTGGACCCCCCCCGAGCCCCGGCTAACTCTCTCTGTAGGGGGGCACCCCACCACCTTCTTGGTGGACACAGGGGCTCAACATTCTGTTTTGACAAAGGCAAATGGGCCCCTGTCTTCTCACACCTCCTGGGTCCAGGGGGCAACAGGAGGGAAACTGCACAAATGGACCAACCACCGGACAGTCAATCTAGGAAAAGGTATGGTGACTCATTCCTTCTTGGTGGTGCCTGAATGCCCATACCCCCTCTTGGGGCGGGAGCTTTTGACCAAACTCGGAGCTCAAATCCACTTCTCCGAGAGTGGGGCCCAAGTGTTAGATCAGGACGGCCAGCCCATCCAAATCTTGACTGTGTCCCTGCAAGACGAGCACCGGCTTTTCGATGCTCCGGTCACCACTAGCCTCCCCGATGTTTGGCTACAAGAATTTCCCCAGGCTTGGGCGGAAACGGGAGGGCTCGGACAGGCCAAATGTCAAGCTCCGATTATAATTGATCTAAAGCCCACGGCGGTGCCCGTGTCCATTAAGCAATATCCTATGAGCCGTGAGGCTCATGTGGGCATTCGGCAGCACATCACCAAATTTTTGGAGCTCGGAGTTTTGCGACCATGTCGCTCACCCTGGAACACTCCACTCCTGCCAGTAAAAAAGCCTGGAACTCAGGATTACAGGCCAGTCCAAGATCTAAGAGAAGTTAATAAAAGAACCATGGATATCCATCCCACGGTCCCCAATCCTTACAACCTGCTCAGTACCTTAAAACCAGACCACAGCTGGTATACAGTATTAGATTTAAAGGATGCATTCTTCTGTCTACCCCTGGCCCCCTAAAGCCAAGAACTTTTTGCCTTTGAGTGGAAAGATCCTGAGAAAGGAATCTTGGGCCAATTAACCTGGACCCGGCTTCCCCAAGGGTTCAAGAATTCTCCCACTCTCTTCGACGAGGCTCTCCACCAAGACCTGACTGACTTCCGGACCCAGCACCCAGGAGTGACCCTGCTCCAGTATGTGGACGACCTCCTCCTGGCTGCCCCCACCAAGGAAGCCTGTGTGCAGGGCACTAGACACCTACTCCAGACACTTAGAGAAAAAGGGTATCGGGCATCCGCCAAGAAGGCGCAAATTTGTCAGACTAAGGTGACCTACCTGGGGTATATCCTGAGTGAAGGGAAAAGGTGGCTCACTCCCGGGCGGATAGAGACTGTGGCTCACATTCCGCCACCTCGGAATCCCAGAGAGGTACGTGAGTTCCTGGGGACTGCCGGGTTCTGCCGCCTGTGGATACCTGGTTTTGCTGAATTGGCCGCCCCCCTTTATGCACTCACCAAGGAGAACACTCCCTTCACCTGGCTGGTGGAGCATCAACTAGCTTTCGAGGCCCTAAAGAAAGCACTTCTCTCCGCCCCAGCCCTCGGGTTACCGGATACCTCGAAGCCCTTTACTCTCTTTGTAGATGAAAGAAAAGGGATTGCCAAAGGGGTCCTAACTCAAAGATTGGGGCCCTGGAGAAGACCGGTGGCGTACCTATCTAAGAAACTGGACCCTGTAGCGGCCAGATGGCCTCCGTGTCTCCGCATCATGGCGGCCACCGCTACACTGGTCAAAGACTCTGCTAAGCTAACCCTTGGGCAGCCGCTAACTGTTATTACTCCACATGCTCTAGAGGCCATAGCGCGGCAGCCCCCGGACCGATGGATCACCAACGCACGCCTGACCCACTACCAGGCCCTCCTACTGGACACGGACCGCATCCGATTTGGCCCTCCGGTCACCCTAAATCCTGCTACGCTGCTACCGATACCAGAAGACCAACCGAGCTCCCACGATTGTCGGCAGGTGTTGGCGGAAACCCACGGGACGCGGGAAGACCTTAAGGACCAAGAACTCCCGGACGCGGACCATACTTGGTACACAGACGGTAGCAGCTATCTCGACTCAGGTACTCGGAGGGCGGGAGCGGCGGTAGTGGATGGAAACACCATCATATGGGCACAAACACTACCCCCTAGCACGTCTGCGCAAAAGGCTGAACTAATAGCATTGACAAAGGCCCTAGAGCTGTCAAAAGGGAAAAAGGCTAATATTTATACAGACAGCCGATATGCTTTTGCAACAGCCCACACCCATAGAAGTATTTATGAGAGACGGGGTCTCCTAACATCAGAAGGAAAAGAAATCAAGAACAAGGCCGAAATAATTGCCTTATTAAAAGCCCTCTTCCTTCCTCGGGAAGTGGCCATAATCCACTGTCCCGGACATCAAAAAGGGCAGGATCCAGTCGCCGTGGGAAACAGACAGGCAGACCAAGCGGCCAAGCAGGCCGCCATGGCAGAGGCACTAACCTTAGTCTCTGAAACCGACAAAGCCGACCAGGTAGCCATTAGGTACACCTACACCTCAGAGGACCAGAAAGAAGCGAGAGCCGTGGGAGCCACGGAAAATAAAGACACTAAGAACTGGGAAAAAGAAGGGAAGACGGTCCTCCCACTAAAAGAGGCCATGGCTATGATTCAACAAATGCACGCCTGGACACATTTAAGCAGCCGAAAGCTGAGATTGTTAATTGAAAAAACTGACTTTCTAATCCCTAGAGCCAGCACTCTGATAGAACAGGTGACATCTGCCTGTAAGGTCTGCCACCAGGTAAACGCTGGAGCTACTCGAGTGCCAGCAGGGATACGAGCCCGTGGCAGTCGCCCAGGGGCTTATTGGGAAGTAGACTTCACCGAAGTAAAACCTCACTATGCGGGGTATAAGTACTTACTAGTGTTTGTAGATACCTTTTCAGGATGGGTAGAAGCCTACCCCACCCGGCAAGAAACGGCACACGTAGTGGCCAAGAAAATCCTAGAAGAAATTTTTCCTAGATTTGGACTTCCCAAGGTAATTGGGTCAGACAACGGGCCAGCCTTCGTTTCACGGATACTGGGGATTAATTGGAAATTGCATTGTGCTTATAGGCCCCAGAGCTCAGGACAGGTAGAAAGAATGAATAGAACTATAAAGGAGACCCTCACTAAATTGACCTTAGAGACTGGCCTAAAAGATTGGAGACGCCTCCTATCTCTAGCCCTCCTAAGAGCCCAAAATACGCCTAACCGCTTTGGGCTCACTCCTTATGAAATCCTCTACGGAGGACCTCCCCCTTTGTCGACCTTGCTTGACTCATTCTCCCCCTCCAACCCTAAGACTGACCTGCAGGCTCGGCTGAAAGGACTACAGGCAGTACAGGCCCAAATCTGGGCCCCCTTGGCGGAACTGTACCAGCCGGGACATCCACAAACCAGCCACCCCTTCCAGGTGGGAGACTCTGTCTATGTCAGACGGCACCGTTCTCAAGGACGGGAGCCCCGGTGGTAAAGGACCCTACGTCGTCCTCCTGACCACACTCACGGTCATAAAGGTTGACGGAATCGCTACTTGGGTCCACGCATCCCACGTCAAGGCCGCTCCAGAGACGCCCGGACCAACGCCGCCTGGAACATGGAGGCTCCGGCGCTCCGAAGACCCGCTCAAGATAAGACTCTCTCGCACCTAACCCCTTGCTTACTACTGGTTCTCCTTCCCTGCGTCGCTTGTAGTAATCCCCATCAACCATATCGATTAACCTGGAAAGTAACTAATTTTGAAACTCATGAAGTCCTAAATGAGACTTCACATATTGCTCCTGTAGGCACTTGGTTCCCCGACCTCTATTTCAACCTAGATAAAATAGCAATGGTAGATGACATGGAAGGGGGAGAATGGAGAAAACAGGCAAGAAGGGTGTCCGTAAGCCGGAACGGGTTCTTCGCCTGTCCCGGATTCCGGACAGGACAAATGAAAAAAACCTGCGGAGAAATAACCTCCCTATGTTGCTATAGTTGGTCTTGTGTAACCACTAATGATGGAGAATGGAAATGGGCCACAAAACCCTGGTACATAACCATGTCTTATGTCCAGCCCTGCACCAGAACTCGGTATTCGGCCAATTGTAATTTAATCCGCATCAAATTTGAAGATGCAGCAAAGTCCGATTCCTGATGGACATCAGGGTTAATATGGGGCCTATATTTATACCAAAAGCCACTGTTTGGACTCCCTATCCAAATTAGACTAACAGTTAGCCCAGTCACAACCCCTGTCGCAGTGGGGCCAAACCAGGTCATATTGGAGGTGAAGCCTCCCCAGCCGAGAACCCCAACTGCCACATCTCCGTCCCTAAGATCCACCTCCCCCGGATATACACCCCTGCTCCTAAAGGTCACCCGCTTGCCCCCCGCCCCAGAATTAATTAATAGACTCTTTAGCCTCATTACGGGCGCCTATCTTGCCTTGAATCAGACAAGGCCAGAATCCACCTCCTCTTGCTGGCTATGCCTAGCAATGGGCCCCCCTTATTATGAAGGCCTTGCCTCTGCTAATAACTTCACCAATTCCACTAATCCCACTGGATGTGCATGGGAACAGCATAAGAAACTCACCTTAGCTGAAGTATCCGGGTCAGAAACCTGTATAGGCCAAGTGCCCACTAGTCACCAGCATCTCTGTAATGTAACCCTGACAGTACCTAGCACAAATCACTATTTAGTCCCCTCTGGGGCAGACTGGTGGGCCTGCAACACCGGACTTACCCCCTGTGTATCCACAACCGTCTTCAACAGCAGCACAGATTACTGTGTGTTGGTGCAGCTTGTTCCCCGAGTATATTATCACACTGGAGACTCCTTTGAGCTCCAGTATGAGCGGAGAGCTCACACTAGAACAAGGAGGGAGCCCGTTTCTCTCACCCTCGCCGTCATGCTAGGATTAGGAGTGGCAGCTGGGGTTGGGACGGGGACAGTGGCATTAGTGCATGGTAATTACCATCTGCAACAACTCAGGGTAGCTATAGATGAAGACCTCAGGGCCATAGAACACTCCATCACGAAGCTAGAAGAGTCTCTAACTTCCCTGTCTGAAGTTGTACTGCAAAACCAGCGAGGACTAGAAATTGTTTTTCTGAAAGAAGGTGGGCTCTGTGCAGCCCTCAAGGAACAGTGTTGCTTTTACGCTGACCATTCAGGAATAGTTCAAGACTCTATGGCAAAACTTAGAGAAAGATTAGATAAACGACAAAAAGAAAGAGAGTCTCAACAAAATTGGTTTGAAAGTTGGTATAACCAGTCCCCTTGGTTTAGCACCTTAGTCTCCACCATCCTAGGTCCTCTGATCCTGCTCATGCTCATCCTGACTTTCGGGCCGTGCATACTTAACCGCCTGCTCACCCTAATCAGAGATAGATTAAATGCTATGGTCCTGACCCAACAATACCAGGCACTCAGGACTGAAGAAGAGGCTCAAAGATTGAGCCTTTGAGTCACAGAAAGAGGAGGGAATGAAAATAGGCCATGAGTAATTAAGAAAAACAACACTAGGTGGCCATGGGTGATTGAGGAAAACACCCAATGTTCCCGGAATTCAAACAGAAAAACAATTCCAGGAAAACCCCCCCCACGCGTACAAGCCCCAGCCAATCAGAGTGAGACGCCTTGCTCAGGCCATGACAAGCCCCAATCATCTCGCGCCCTAAAGCTTTGTTTGAATTTCGCGCCTTGTTTGAATTTGTGGTGTTTGCCTTTATAAGCAGCCTGTAACAAGCGCTGGGGGTCCCTTGGCCATCTTTGTGCACGGGGGACCCTAGCGCGCTAGAAATAAAAGTGTCTCTCCGCTGTGATTTCGGTGTCGAGTGGTCTCTCGCGGCGACCCCTGCCCAGAGTGGAACTCTATTCTAGGTTCCTACAGTTCGAGACCAAGGAGAAGCCGATCTCCTTGACTTTAAGGTTACTTGAGTGACCCCTTGAGGTTCCACTCTGAGCCAGCTGGGGAATGTTGACTTAAGGTTACAGCACTCTTGATGTGATAATAGGTTCTAAATTTGCTCTAGAGACTCTGTAGTGCTTATATCTTGGGGATAGCTGAGCTGAACCAGATGCAGACTCTGCCCTCAGGGTGAGAAGTTTCTGCACAATTAACTGGAATCCAAAACACTTGAAAAAGGAGCTTCAAGAGTGAGGGTGAAGTGGGTGTGATGTTTGTCCTAATCTGTGTGTGCTCCCTTTTGGGCTAAATATGCTGTTATTGGGGAGGGATTATTGGTTTATAGTGGAAGAAGATTATTTAGGATTTTGGGGCCTTCTTAGGATTCAGTATCTGTCAAACAGTTGTTAATAGAGAAGGAGATGCAGTAGTGTCAAAGTTTGGTACAAAAAATAATTTACTGAAGGCAGTAGACATTTCATCTCCAGTTACTGTTTTGGTTTTGAGTCAGCCCCCTAGAGAGATGGATTCAGTATTAGCTAATCCAGGGATTTGGGTCCAAGTTAAGGGAGAGGCTGGGACATCTAGGGTGTCCACCTGGGAAGATGAAAGCTCAGCCCTAGTTGAATGAAACAATTCCTTGGATTGTTCCTAAACTGAACTGACCTACCTCCTGGAAGTGTCAGGGAAAGCATCAAGCTATTAAGCATTTACTTCATCAAATCCTTTACCATATCGTATTATCACTCAGTGGCTATTAGGCTGTCTCAAAATGCCCATGGCCCTGTGGGAGAAGAGCGTTAGCATAAATGTGCTAGAGGAAAGGTATGCCATTTAAACAAAAGTACAGACAGGCCCCAATTTATGATGATTTGACTTAAAGATTTTTACTTTATAATGATGCAAAAGTTCTACTTGTTTGTTAGAAACTGTACTTCAGGCCGGGCACAGTGGCTCATGCCTGTAATCCCAGTACTTTGGGAGGCCGAGGTGGGCAGATCAGTTGAGGTCAGGAGTTCGAGACCAGCCTGGCCAACATGGCAAAACCCTGTCTCTACTTAAAATATAAAAATTAGCTGGTCATGGTGGCACACGCCTGTAATCCCAGCTACTTGGGAGGCTAAGGCATGATAATCGCTTGAATCCTGGAGGCGGAGGTTGCAGTGAGCTGAAATCATACCACTGCACTCCAGCCTGGGCGACCCTGCGAGACTGTCTCAAAAAAATAAAAACAAAAGAAACTGTACTTCAAACTTTGAATTTCCTTCTTTTCCCAGACTAGGGATATCTGGTATGATGCTTTTACATGAGATATTCAACACTTTATTATAAAGTAGGCTTTGTGTTAGATAGTTTTGCCCAACTTCATACTAATGTAAGCGTTCTGGGCACATTTAAGGTAAGGTAGGCTAGGTTTAAGCTATAATGTTTGGTAGGTTACGTGTAGTAAATGCATAAATTACGATATTTTCAGTTTACAATGGGATTATTGGGATGTAACTTCATTGTAAATCGAGCATCTGTACTTTTAACTAGTAATGAGATTTTTCAAGTGCCTTTACGTTTCAGTTTATAATTTTCTTTTTTTTTTTTGAGATGGAGTCTCACTCGGTCATCCAGGCTGGAGTGCAATAGTGCCATCTTGGTTCACCGCAACCTCTGCCTCCCAGGTTCAAGCCATTCTCCTGCCTCAGCCTCCCAAGTTGCTGGGATTACAGGCGCCCACCACCACGCCCGGCTTGTTTTCTGTGTTTTTAGTAGAGTTGGGGTTTCACTGTGTTGGCTAGGCTGGCCTCGAACTCCTGACCTTGTGATCCTCCCACCTTGGCCTCCCAAAGTGCTGGGATTACAGGTGTGAGCCACCGTGCCCAGCCTATAATTTTCTTACTACCATCCACCTCTGAAGTTATTATTATTATTATTTTTGAGACAGGGTCTCACTCCCTCACCCAGGCTGGAGTGCAGTGGCGCAGTCTTGGCTCACTGCAACCTCCGCCTCCTGAGTTCACACAATTCTCTGGTCTCAGCCCCCTGAGTAGCTGGAATTATACAGGCATGTGCCACCACACCCAACTAATTTTTGTATTTTTAGTAGAGATGGGCTTTCGCTGTGTTGGCTAGGCTGGTCTCGAACTCCTGACTTCAAGCAATTTGCCTGCCTCGACCTCCCAAAGTGCTGGGATTATAGGTGTGAGCCACCACACCTGGCCCCTCCAAATTAATTTTACTTAATTTCGGGGTAATTTTTTTTTTTTTTTT
>NW_012114611.1:1234921-1236722 GCF_000951035.1 Colobus angolensis palliatus | reverse complement strand
TTTTTTTTTTTTTTTTTTGGAAGTGAACATAACCTTGAGATTTTATTGTCTTCATAATAAAACATAAACATATTTAATTAAATGTATGAACAGTGTTTCCTTGACTTGCTGTTTTAATGTTGCTGTACACACTGAGGCTCTGTCCTGCCTCCAGCGTTGCGTAGAATGCATACTGAATCCGTGATAGTTTTGTTTTGCATAGCTTTTGGCTACTTCAGCATGTTTCATATTGACTGTAGGTCCTAGGTGTGTGGGAATAGGATTGAAGAGAATGGTTGTGTGTGTGTGTGTGTATGTGTGTGTGTATGTTTTTTCTTTTAGAGATGTAGTCTCACACTGTCTCCTGTGCTGGAGTGCAATGGTGCAATCTCAGTTCATTGCAACCTCCGCTTCCCTGGCTCAAGCGATTCTCCTGCCTCAGCCTCCCGAGTAACTGGGACTACAGGTGCCTGCCGCCACACCCAGCTGATTTTTGTTTTTGTTTTGTTTTGTTTTGTTTTTTTGAGGAGTCTCGCTCTGTCGCCCAGGCTGGAGTGCAGTGGCTTGATCTCAGCTCACTGCAAGCTCCGCCTCCCAGGTTCACACCATTCTCCTGGTTCAGCCTCCTGAGTAGCTGGGGCTACAGGCACCTGCCACACCACTCCCGGCTAATTTTTTTTTTTTTTTTTTTTTTTTTTGAGACAGAGTCTTACTCTGTCACCCAGGCTGGAGTATAGTGGCGCGATCCCGGCTCACTGCAACCACAGCCTCTTGGGTTCAAGCGATTCTCCTGCTCCAGCCTCCCGAGTAGCTGGGACTACAGGCATACATCACCACACCTGGCTAATTTTTTTTTGTTTTTAGTAGAGATGGGGTTTCACCATGTTGGCCAGGCTGCTCTTGAACTCCTAACCTCAAGTGATTCGCCTGCCTCAGCCTCCCAAAATGCTGGGATTACAGGCTAGACTTTTAAAAGAGAATAATCTACCGAAGACATTGTGGTAATGAGTACACCAGTAATAACAATGTTAGTACACCAGTAATAACAATGGCTACCATGTATTGAACTCATCCTGTGTACAAAGAGCTATTTTAAGAACTTTATTTGTATTATCTCACCTAATCTTCAGCCTTATGAAGTAAGGAATGTTATATATTAGTGTTTTACAAATGGTAGGCGAAACTGAAGTACAGTGAGGTTATGTGCCAGAAGCTTGCTGCATGTCCCACTGCTAAGGAAATAACTAGGATTCATAAGTAGCAGGCACTCTCAACCACTATACAGGGGACATGGTTATACAGTGTATGAACATTACTCAGTAGTAAAAACTAATGAATGGAAAGCTTTCCTGGCCAAAAACACAGAAGAAGAGGAAGAGGAGGAAGAACTACTGAAAAATTACTAACAGTTCTTCCCCCTCCTTTTGTTTTTTTGAGACTGAGTCTGGCTGTCTGCCAAACTCTGCCTTATGGGTTGAAATGATTTTCCTTTCCCAGCCTCCTGAGTAGCTGGGATTACAGGCGTACACCACCATGCCGGGCTAATTTTTGTATTTTTTTAGTAGAGACTGGGTTTTACTTGGCCAGGCTGGTCTCGAACTCCTGATCTCAGGTGATCTACCCACTTAGGCGTCCCAAAGTGCTGGGATTACAGGCACGAGCCACCGTGCCCAGCCCTTTCCCCTCTTCTAAACCATGTGAGATTTTTCTTCTAAGTATCAGTTTGGTCCTTTCTAGATATGTGGGAACAAGGTTCAGGATGGTTGAATTAATACAACAGGAAAAAAGAACCATGTAATTGACAAACTAATTTTTTTTTTTT
>NW_012114611.1:1229103-1230501 GCF_000951035.1 Colobus angolensis palliatus | reverse complement strand
GACCCTTGATAATAGTCTTCCATTTTAGGACAAGGTAAGGGAGATGCCTAGAACAAAACAACAAGGCGTTTAACATAACCTAGGTGTCCACTACTAAGAATACCTGTCTCCTACCAGCCCCTGCTGTCCCTCCCTTCCCAAGGAAAAGCAGACCACAGGAATATCTAACTCAAAATAATTATGTTTACTTGAGTTTTTTCTTGGGAGAGCTGTGTATTAAACTCTTAGCTTTTTGTTTTTGCATGGCTGTGGCAGAGGAGGCTGGTCATGGATACCACAGAATGACGACACTTCAGCAAAACTTTAGCAGTGTGTACATGACATGTTGACAGCTTCAGGTTTTCCTCTCCTGGGATGAAGGCATAACAGGAGGCTCTGAATACAATGAGAGGAATTTGGTTATGATTAACACCTGAACATTTACTTCTCATTTACAAATGCAGTATAGGCAAAATTTCCACAACTCCAGGAGGCACTACCCACACTGTATTCTGTGTAAATAACCCCTCTTTATTTTAGGGTTGAATTAGTAAGTAATAGGCTTAGTTAGAGGTGTGAAACGACTGCTGTATTGAATTTTTTAGCAGCTTGTAATTTATTTTTTTTCTTTATTGTGGTAAAATATACGTAACATTTTAATGTGTTTTTTTAAAAACAAAGATTTTCATTTAACTGTGGGTTCATCTGGGAAGTTAGTGAGTTACTTGGTTAATGGTGTTGAATATAATACTTCAAACCCTGTTAAGAGATGATTGCTCCTAGCATGGAAAATACTTGATATGAGAGCTGCTATTTTTGAATTAAGTGCAACTTAATCTCGTTTGGCTGAGTTTGCACATCGGCCATTGAAATGTAGGTATCTTTTCTGAGCTTCACTAGTTGAAGCTAAGATTGAAACTTGGTAAGTTTATTTTATCTGGCGAAACTTGTCAGAACAGTTTGATCTCATTACTTATCTGTATATTCTTTTCTGTTTGGAACAGATCTGGAGCAAACTATCTTATTTCTTTGGTTCTAAGACCTATGTATTACCTCTCACATTTTAACATTTTTGAAATTGTCATCTGTACATTGTATCATAAACATTAAATGAATACAGATGCTCCTCAAGACAGGGCTGCATCTGGAAAATCCCCATTGTAATTTGAAAATACCCTAAGTCGAAAATGTGGAAAATACTGTAAGTCGAAAATGTAAGTCCTTTTCTTTTTGTAAGTCATTTTTGTTTGTTTTTTGAAACGGAGTCTCGCTTTGTTGCCCAGGCTGGAGTACAGTAGTGTGATCTTGGCTTACGGCAACCTCCGCCTCCCGGATTCAAGCGATTTTCCTGCCTCAGCCTCCCAGGTAGCTGGGACTACAGGGGCATGCCACCATGCCTAGCTAATTTTTGTATTTTTA
>NW_012114611.1:1206902-1220988 GCF_000951035.1 Colobus angolensis palliatus | reverse complement strand
AGGCCGAGACGGGCGGATCACGAGGTCGGGAGATCGAGACCAGAGACCATCCTGGCTAACACGGTGAAACCCTGTCTCTACTAAAAATACAAAAAATTAGCCAGGTGCGGTGGCGGGTGCCTGTAGTCCCAGCTACACGGGAGGCGGAGCCTGCAGTGAGTTGTGATCATGCTACTGCACTCCAGCCTGGGCGACAGAGCGAGACTCTCGTCTCAAAAAAAAAAAAAAAATTTGTTTGGGGACTGTAACTTTTATTACCTGGATGAATTGTTCTGAGTGTTGCTCTAGGTGCTCATTAGAGTGCTTCATTCAGTAGGTGGCCTTTCACATAACTTATCTTTTGTGTTGGAATCCCTTCCTCCCTGCCCCTCCTTTTCTGGTAGATTTAAAGTGGATGGGCATTAAGGCCCTAATAAGACTTTGGAGGATTTATATTTAGAAAAGATGAAAGTTCTTGACTCAATCTTTAGCACTGTAGATTGAACATGTTTACTTAGGATTGCATGTGAAATGGGGGAGGGAGCAAAACTTAAGAACTTGACTTTATGGTATTGATATAATCTAACCTGGATATAATTCAGTTTAAAAATACTCTTTTTGACATTGGGACACTTGGCAAAAATCTGAATAAGGTCTGTAGATTAGAAATAGTATTGCATCGGTATTAATATCCTGATTTTGATCATTGCTTTCAGGATATACACACTGAAGTATTTAGGAGCACTGTGTCTGTGTGGTTACGGAAAAATATTTTTACATCTCTCTATATATTGCTATAGAGAGAGGGGATGAAGCAAATATGGTGAAATATTAGCATTTAGGAAATCTGGGTGAAGGTTGTACAGGAATTCTTTGTACTGTTCCAGCTTTTCTGTAGGAAAGGTTCTGAAACTGTCAAAAAATACCCCCCAAAAATTCTCCTTTCTGCATAAATTCCTTTTTTATGGAGGTAGAAACCTTTCTTTTTTTTTAAATTGTGAATCCTTTTCAGTTCAGTTCTTAAATGTATTGAGAAATTTTGATATGCGTATATTTAAAATGGAAGTCTTAGTGCCAGACCCAGCTTTATATAGTCTTTTTTTGTTCTGTTTTGTTTTTGAGGTGGAGTCTTGCCCTGTTACCCAGGCTGGAGTGCAGTGGCGCGTCTTGGCTCACTGCAATCTCCACCTCCCGGGTTCAAGCAATTCTTCTGTCTTAGCCTCCCGAGTAGCTGGGATTGCAGGTATGCACCAGCATACCCGGCTAATTTTTTGTATTTTCAGTAGAGACAGGGTTTCATCATGTTGATCAGTCAGGTCTCAAACTCCTGACCTCAGGTGATCCGCCCACCTCAGCCTCTCAGAAGTGCTGGGATTACAGGCGTGAGCCACCATGCCCGGCCGAGGGAATTCTTTAGCATCTTGAAACAATGACAAAATTGCTTTATGTGCCAATGTCTAGGTGCTTTTAACTAGATTGTTTTTGTTTTTTTTTGAGACGGAGTCTCGCTCTGTCGCCCAGGCTGGAGTGCAGTGGCCGGATCTCAGCTCACTGCAAGCTCCGCCTCCCGTGTAGCTGGGACTACAGGCACCCGCCACCGCACCTGGCTAATTTTTTGTATTTTTAGTAGAGACAGGGTTTCACCGTGTTAGCCAGGATGGTCTCTGGTCTCGATCTCCTGACCTCGTGATCCGCCCGTCTCGGCCTCCCAAAGTGCTGGGATTACAGGCTTGAGCCACCGCGCCCGGCCAAAATATTATTTTTTATTATAATATGCTTTCCTAAAAGTATTTCAGACTATTTGTAGCAGAACTTTTACATATTCCCAGAAAGGCAAGATAAGTGATTCTTCTTAGCTTAAATATGAGATTGGTCTGGGAGTGATTGCTCTTACTCACATTCTTTTGTTAGAACCCCCTCAACGCAGCAGCACCTGAAGAAGGTCTATGCAAGTTTTGCCCTTTGTATGTTTGTGGCGGCTGCAGGGTCCTATGTCCACGTGGTCACTCATTTCGTTCAGGTAAGAAAGATTTTCTCTCCTGGTTGCTGTGGTACAAATTACATTAGGAAAAACCAGCTCAGCAAGGTGGTCCAGGGACCCTGTTCCTCTCTTTAATCTTTATCAGTAGTTTAGGATTTAAATTCAGCCATTAAATCAGGACATGTAAAGCCATTTTAATTTTCTGGCAACCGTGCCCCCTCTAAATACTGAAAACAGAATGCCTTAACCTTGGCACTGAATGGTGTGCTGCTGACGTACAAGACCCCCACCCACTGAGTAGACGCATGACGTGCATGCTGGGATTCTTTTGCACAGAAGCCTTTTTTATCTTTTCCACCATTCTTCCTTTACAAAACTCTGATTGTGTGATTAACTATCAGGAGAGGCAGGATTGAGATCTTTTTTTTAAAGGAATTGACCCCTTTTATTTTCTAATAACTGTCGTCTGCATGGTTGGGTAAAAACCTTCAACAATTTGTTTTCCTGTATTGAGAGAGAATTTGGGTTTGGTCAACAGGAGTAGAAGGTACAGTTTGAGGAATAACCAGAAAGTTTGAAGACTCCTAACATAGTCTTGTCCCTTTGTAGAATATTCCTTTTAGCATAAATGTAGAGGTGGGCCTCTATTGGCATTTGCCACCGCTGAGAACTATCCTTATGTTCAGGCATCTCCTGGCAGGGATTGTGTGAAGAATTACTGTAGACACTCAAAAGATAGGGCTTTGATCGCTTGAGTTTTAGGCAAGGTTAGCCCTTAAATAAAGTAGTAAAATACAATCAATCCTTGTTATTCATGGATTCTATATTTGTGAATTCACCTACTCGTTAAAATTTGTAACCCCAAAATCAATACTCATGGCACTTTTTGCAGACAGGCACAGAGTGGTAGAAAAGTTGAGTCACCCTGCTGTGCAGTGTTTTCAGCTGAGGTTGAACAAGACAGTGTTCTGCCTCCTTGTTTCAATTCTCATATTGTAAACAAATGTTCTTTTCATGGTCATTTAGTGCCACTTTCTTTGTATTTTTGTGCTTTTAATTGGTGATTTTGCTGGGTTTCTTTGAGTGGAGGTCTTGGTGTGTTGTCCTGACTGGTCTCAAACTACTGGGCTCAAGTGATCCTCGCACCTTAGCCTCCTAAGTAGCTGGAATTACAAGCATATGCCACCATGCTTGGCTTAATTTTGCTGTTCAGAATGCAAACAGCATAGTGCTGAAGTGCTGTCTAGTATTCCTGAGTGCATAAAGACCGTAATGTGCTTTATGAAGAAAATGTGTTTATTAGATAAGCTTCATTCTGGCATGAGTTGTACTGCTGTTGTGACTGTGAGTTCAATGTTAAGGGATAAAAAATAATGTCAAATGAGGTGTCCTTAAACAGAAACACACATAAAACAAGGTATCTATTGATCATTTGATGAAAATGTTGTGACCTTAGGCTTACAGGAACCTACCTACCTTTTATTTCCCTCAGGAACAAGGGCTTACTAATTCATTGTCCACTGTGACTTTATAACATAAACACTGTGAATAATGAGAATCAACTTCTTCCTTTAAAGGAAGGAAGGAACTTCAGTGTCTACATCCATCCTTAATGATTTCTCTTTTTTCTAATGCCTGTAGCTTGTCCCACTTGAGTTTTTAAAAAAAGAAACACTTTTTTCTTACTACAAAGCTAATACGCATTCATTTTAGAAAATTCAGAAAGCAGACTAGCAATGAGAAGGAAGTATTTTAAAAACTTCCATAATCCCATCATCCAGAAATAACTAATGTTAACATTTTAGTACTTTACAGTCTTCTGTATATGTATGTGTCTTGGTGTTTTGATTTTGGGGGGTTTGTTTGATTTTGTTTTTTTGAGACGGAGTTTCACTCTTGTTGCCCAGGCTGGGGTGCAATGGCACGATCTTGGCTCACTGCAACCTCCACCTCCCCGGGTTCAAGCAATTCTCCTGCCTCAACCTCCCGAGTAGCTGGGATTATAGGCATGCACCACCACGCCCGGCTGATTTTGTATTTTTAGTAGAGACGGGGTTTCACGGTGTTAGCCAGGATGGTCTCGATCTCCTGACCTCGTGATCTGCCCGTCTCAGCCTCCCAAAGTGCTGGGATTACAGGCTTGAGCCACCGCGCCCGTCTTAACTAGATTGTTAATTGAGAATCTCTTTTACAAACTTTCTGCCTTTTAAAGGGGCAAATTGCCTTCTGAAAGAATAGAAATCAAATGATAGTAACAAAATAGTTTGGGGGAGAAGAGGATGCATTCAATTCCTCTGTCCTCTTTAAAATGGTTGGCTGTGATTGCAAATACATTGTAGGACACATAAAAATAAAAATGGTTGTGTTAGGGCTGTAGAATTTTAGGCAAGTTTTCATCTTTCTGAACTTACATGTTGCTTTTTTTTTTTTAATAAGCTGTTCGTGTGACTCCGTGTGACTTAATAACTCTAACCTTTCTTTGTTCTACAGAGTGGAGACTGTTGCACAGACTCTGGAACCATGAACATATTTGATCGAAAGATAAACTTTGATGCGCTTTTTAAATTTTCTCATATGTAAGTGTTTTGACCTTGACTGGTTTTGTACAGCATTTCTTGTCATATCTTTTTTTTTTTTTCCCTTTTCCGCGTTTATAACTTTTGTGTGTATAAGCTAACAAATTGGCCAGAATCCAGAGGACCTGATGAAAATGTCCAGATTCTAAGGTTGCTGTGTGGTTATTGGAAAGGCATTTATTCTAGTTTGGGTACTGATTATTCATAATCTTGGGTGTTTGATCTTCCTCAGCATTTAAGATTCTGTTAACCTATTTTCAAAATATTATTTTTTATTATTATTATCATTTTTTTGAGACGGAGTCTCGCTCTGTCGCCGGGGATGGAGTGCAGTGGCCGGATCTCAGCTCACTGCAAGCTCCGCCTCCCGGGTTTTACGCCATTCTCCTGCCTCAGCCTCTGGAGTAGCTGGGACTACAGGCGCCCACCACCTCGCCAGGCTAGATTTTTGTATTTTTTTTTTAGTAGAGACGGGGTTTCACCATGTTAGTCAGACTGGTCTCGAACTCCTGACCTCAGTAGTCCACCTGCCTCAGCCTCCCAAAGTGCTGGGATTACAGACGTGAGCCACTGTGCCTGGCCTTCCTGGCCTGCTTTCTAATTTCACATAGGTTCATTTTGTTTCCCCATCCATTAGGGGAAACTCTTTGTGAGTAACCACTATAACTCTACTTTTGTGTCCAAAAATAGCCATTGTGTACCTGAATGAATGATGTTCAAGAGCTTAGGTAGCATAACCTGTTAATAGTAGACATAGACCTTTTAATAAACTAGACCTGAGAATCTGACTTAGTTGCACCCACACTGGCAATTATCTTCTGTTCTGAGTCTTACAGACGGTGCATTAAAGCTATACATTGAGATCCATTGCGCAGGACACTTTGCTGATTCTCAAAAAAAGAAAGACACAGCTCTTGTAGAATTGTCATAAAGGAAGCAAGACTCAAGCTATGTAATAAAAATACTTGCAAAACAACATTTGAATTAGAACAGCTTGTTCTGAGTGACAGTCTAATATATGTGGTGTTGGAAAAATTTTAGAAAGGAAGAAATTTAGGGATTAAGATTTTTGCGGCCGGGCGTGGTGGCTCAAGCCTGTAATCCCAGCACTTTGGGAGGCCGAGACGGGCGGATCACGAGGTCAGGAGATCGAGACCATCCTGGCTAACACGGTGAAACCCCGTCTCTACTAAAAAAAAAATACAAAAAAATTAGCTGGGCAAGGTGGTGGTCGCCTGTAGTCCCAGCTACTCGGGAGGCTGAGGCAGGAGAATGGCGTGAACCCGGGAGGCGGAGTTTGCAGTGAGCTGAGATCTGGCCACAGCACTCCAGCCTGGGCAGCAGAGCGAGACTCCGTCTAAAAAAAAAAAAAAAAAAAAGATTTTTGCCTCAGGGCAAGCTAATTTTTGAAGGCATTAAGGGGTGGAATTATCAGAAGGAAAGTAATTAGAATGAAAGAAATGTTGAAGCTGGAAGAGGTTACCCTCCCGTTGGCAGGTGTCCACCTACAGAACCAGTCTGGCCTTTCTTTGCTACAAAGGGGAGTTGGTCCTCCATGACTATAAGGTTGCTGGCCACAAGGCACTGTTTTGCTCTTTATCCTTTTTTTCTAATTCCTGATCTGGCCTGTATTACCATCTCACATCACTCTAGCTCTGAAATGTTTGACATGCCTGCTTTATTTTCTTCTAATTTCTGTTCCCTCCCTGAGGTCATTCATGATTTTCAGCTAAGAGCACAATTTTGCAGCTACTTCTATTTAAAAAAAATAAATTTAAAAAAAAAACACAGTCAGGTATACGTTTATTTATTTTATTTATTTATTTATTTTTTTTTTGAGACGGAGTCTTGCTCTGTCACCCAGGCTGGAGTGCAGTGTCCGGATCTCAGCTCACTGCAAGCTCCGCCTCCGGGTTTACGCCATTCTCCTGCCTCAGCCTCCCAAGTAGCTGGGACTACAAGCGCCCGCCACCTCGCCCGGCTAGTTTTTTTGTATTTTTTAGTAGAAACAGGGTTTCACTGTGTTAGCCAGGATGGTCTTGAACTCCTGACCTCGTGATCTGCCCGTCTCGGCCTCCCAAAGTGTTGGGATTACAGGCTTGAGCCACCGCGCCCAGCCAAGTATACATTTTATTAAAAACAATTACAGCAGAGGGGAGAGAGATTTAACTCTTTAGTCCATGTTTGTTAAGAACGTAAGTGTGCCTATACTTTGGGATCAGCTTTTGGATGAGGATCCTATTCAAGAATTGATGATAATACTGTTTTCTGGGGTTTTTGTTTTCTAGGAGTTGGCCTGGGCCCTGCCCTGGAATTTTGTATTGCTGTCAACCCCAGGTAACTCTTTTGGTCATGTCTTACTTGCTTTTATCTTTATGAATATACCTCCATATATATATACCTTCATAATATGTATACCCTGTATACCCTTAATCTAATGGTCTTTTTCTCTAACAGCATCCTTCCCACCGCTTTCATGGGCACAGCAATGATCTTCACCTGCTTCACCCTCAGTGCACTCTATGCCAGGCGCCGTAGCTACCTCTTTCTGGGAGGTAAGTGTGAACTGGCAAACAGGGAATGGGGGCTCCTCTTTAGCCAGAATTCTCACTAGTATTCCTTCCTTACCCCTAATTCCTTTGCTACTATTGAGTTGAGATTAAAAACCTTCATTCTGGGGAAAGTTAAGGAATGGCTTTAATGGGATTGCTTTACTTTGCTTTGGCTTTTCTCAAGACAGCTTTTTGCTGTGTCTTATAGGTATCTTGATGTCAGCCCTGAGCCTGTTGCTTTTGTCTTCCGTGGGGAATGTTTTCTTTGGATCCATTTGGCTTTTCCAGGTAAGACTTTGCCTAGAACTTTCTAGCAGCCGTTTGCCTCACACTTCTTTTCTTTTCTCTTTTCTTTTCTCTTCCTTTCTTTCCTTTTCTTTCCACTTTTCTATACTACTTTGGGCAGTGCTCTCTAAGCCTTCTTATTATCCTTCATAGGATGGAGCCTTCTGCCACAAGTGAAAACAGGCTGCACAAGTTTGGGCATTGTTAAGAGAAAATGGTTTGCTCAGACACCATTTTTGTAAGGCTGGTCTGGCAGTGGCTGCTTGTTAAAATGATTGAAACTCTTCCAGTGACCAGTGCAGTGTTGTGCCTAGGGAAGTAATGTGGTCTTCCCTAGGCTGCAGTTCTCATGAATGGTAATGTTGATAGGGTTCACATTTGATGTACTTTCAAGTGGCCATGAGCCAGAAAGTATGGCTGTTTTTTTTTTTTTTTTTCACTGCAACTTCTGCTATATAGTAATTTCATCTCATACATTTGTTAGGCAAACCTGTATGTGGGACTGGTGGTCATGTGTGGCTTTGTCCTTTTTGATACTCAACTCATTATTGAAAAGGCCGAAAATGGAGATCAAGATTATATCTGGTGAGTGTGGGAACTAGTCTTTAACAAGCATGAATGTTGAGGCATACCGTTCCACAGCTGAACTTAGGCTGGCATTGGCTGAACATAGGTGGCCAAGCTTTGGGAGTGTATGTGGTAGGAAACCCACGGTTTTGGAACTGTGGAAGGAAGACCTCAATTCCTGAAAGACTTCACGTTTTTTAAAAATCTGGGCTAACAGGCCCAGTGTGGTGGCGCTCACCTATAATCGCAGCACTTTGGGAGGCTGAGGCAGCTGGATCGCTTGAGCTCAGAAGTTTGAGACCAGACTGGGCAACCTGGTGAAATCCCATCTCTACTAAAAATATTAAAAAATTAACTGGGCATGGTGGCACATGTATATAATCCCAGCTACTCAGGAGGCTGATGCACAAGAATCATTTCAACCTAGGAAGTGGAGGTTGAAGTGAGCCAAGATTGCGCCACTGCACTCCAGCCTGGCAACAGAGCAAGACCTGTCTCAAAAAAAGAAAAAACTGTGGGGGCCAGGCGCGGTGGCTCACGCCTGTAATCCCAGCACTTTGGGAGACTGAGGTGGGCAGATCACAAGGTCAGGAGATCAAGACCACCCTGGCTAACACAGTGAAACCCCGTCTCTACTCAAAATACAAAAAATTAGCCAGGTGTGGTGGCAGGCGCCTGTAGTCCCAGCTACTCAGGAGGCTGAGGCAGGAGAATGGTGTGAACCTGGGAGGCCAAGGTTGCAGTGAGTGGAGATCGCGCCACTGCTCTCCAGCCTGGACGACAGAGCGAGACTCCGTCTCAAAAAAAAAAAGTGTTGGGGGGTGGCTGATACATTTACATATCCATAGTGGCTGCCTCCAGACAGAAGCGAGGGAAAGAGATCTTTATCCTTTTCCTTTCTATACTTCTGTATTCTTTAAACAATGAGTAGAAGATACACTCTGTTTTTAGAGGCAGGGTCTCGCTCTGTTGCCTAGGCAGTAAGTAATGTGGTACTGTGAACACAGCTCGCTGCAGCCTGAATTTCCTGTGCTTAAGCAGTCCTTCTGCCTCAGCCTCTTGAGTAGCTGGGACAACAGGCACATGTGACCATGCCAGGGTAATTTATTTTTTGTAGAGATGGGGTCTTACCATGTTGCCCAGACTGTTCTCAAGCAGTCCTCCTGCCTTGGTCTCCCAAGGTGTTGGGATTACAGGATTGAGCCACCATACCCAGCTACTTTGTTTTTTTTTTTTTTAGACAGAGTCTTGCTCTGTCACCCAGGCTGGAGTGCAGTGGCACAATCTCAGCTCACTGCAACCTCTGCCTCCTGGGTTCAAGCGATTCTCGTGCCTCAGCCTCCCTGGTAGCTGGGATTACAGGTGTTCTCCACCACGTCCAGCTAATTTTTGTAATTTTAGTAGAGACGAGGTTTTGCCATGTTGTCCCATGAGGACATGGTCTCAAACTCTTGGCCTCAAGCAGTCTGCCTTCCTCAGCCTCCCAAAGTGGTGGGATTACAGGCATGGGTCACCATGCCCAGCTCACTTTTTTTTTTTGAAACAGTTTCGCTCTTGTTGCCCAGGCTGGAGTGCAGTGGTGCGATCTTGGCTCACTGCAATTTTTGCCTCCCGGGTTCAGGTGATTCTCCTGCCTCAGCCTCCTGAGTAGCTGGGATTACAGGCATGCGCCACCATGCCTGGCTAATTTTGTGTTTTTGATAGAGATGGAGTTTCTCCATGTTGGTCAGGCTGGTCTCGAACTCTGTACTCTGGTGATCCACCCACCTCGGCCTCCCAAAGTGCTGGGATTACAGGTGTAAGCCCCTGCACCCGGCACTTTTTTCTTTTTTAATGTAGGGATTCTCTCAAAGTCTCATGACTAATTAATGGTAGTTAAAGGTTCAGACTTGGACCTCTGCAGAGTCCA
Source organism: Colobus angolensis palliatus (assembly GCF_000951035.1). Taxonomy (NCBI): domain Eukaryota; kingdom Metazoa; phylum Chordata; class Mammalia; order Primates; family Cercopithecidae; genus Colobus; species Colobus angolensis. The sequence goes on along the minus strand of NW_012114611.1, from coordinate 1,211,139 downwards.
AAGCTCTTGAGACAAGGCTTGCTCTGTCACCCAGGCTACAGTAGGAGAGGCACTGTCATGGCTCACTGCAGACTCAGTCTCCCTGGGTTCAGGTGTTCCTCCCACCTCAGCCTCCTCAGTAGCTGGGATTGCAGGCGCATGCCACCATGCCCTGCTAATTTTTGTAGAGATGGGATTTTGCTGTGTTAACCAGGTTGATGTCAAACTCCTGGGCTCAAGCAATCCACCTCCCTCAGCCTCCCAAGATGTTGGGATTACAGGCATGAGCCACTGTGCCCGGCCCAGTCTCTTTTCTATATGCTGCATGACTTCGATGAGTCTGAAAGGATCTCAGACACCCGAGTTTTACTTCCTTAGTTGGGGGTAAAGTGTGGGAGAAGCTGGCTCGTAGGGGTGGGAGTAGGGTTTATATTCTGCATCTTTGTGAGCTTGTGGATAAAAGAAAGTCTGAAGTACAGATCCTAATCTGGTTCTTGCCTTTCAGGCACTGCATTGATCTCTTCTTAGATTTTGTTACTCTCTTCAGAAAACTCATGATGATCCTGGCCATGAATGAAAAGGTTTGTTAGCCCTCTCACCCAAAGATGAGAGAATAATGGCTCCTGAGCTTAGCATGTGTGTATACTTCAGATTTGAAAACTAGCTCACACACTGTGTTAGGTCCAGGGTAACTGTAAGCAGGCCACTGAGTAAGAGGTAAACTATAAGTCGTCAGTTGTTAGAGAAAAAGCAACAAGTGAAAAAAAAAATTTTTTTAACTAATCCCTGAGCTTAGCATAAAAGGGAAAAAAGCTTCAGTGGCAGTAAACACAACCTACTATATGAATAATTTAAAGGCTATATAGTTGTGACTCAGAAAGGTATTGTGGAGGACACTGTAAATTTCAAAAGGAGACTAATATTATCCATTTGTTAGTCTTAGTTTTTTTTCCAAGGAAGCTATATGGGGCTAATGAGTATCCAACATAGTCTAGTTCAGCAGTGGGGGAAACAACTGAAATGAGCTTTTCTTTACAGACCTTATGAAGCTTAGAGATAGCACAGTGGTAGTGGGAGCAGCTGACCAGATAGGGTTGCTGGCTCTATCTGGGCTGTGCCATGGTTGGACTGAGCACTAGGCAGATGTGCCAGTTTCAGAACAAGCAACCCAATTTTTATTCCTTTATACATTGGGCTTCCACCCAAGATTGAACGAAGAATTCTGCTGGACCAAATTATTTCTGAATGTCAGTTTATGCCAAAGAGTCATGCTCACTTTGCAGGGTGGAGCACTTCTCAGGCCTAATGGATGGTTGGTGGTCTTGGCCTCTAGTTTCACTCTTTTAGAATAGAGTGCCATTTACAGTCTTCACTGTTGGGATCTGAGCTGTAGTGGCTGTGAATAGCCTAGAATGGTCAGGCAGCCCACCTAGGCACTCCTGGGGTTGGGGTGGGGACATCTGCTTAACCTTTATTTTCGGTTGGTCTGTTGGCAACTTTGGGAACCACCAGTAAGACGTGGTTAAGATTCAGTTCTTGCAGAGCTAAGGAAGCATTTCTCATTTCTTTTTAATTGTCTGGCTCACTTCTAGTCCCTAAGTACATGCTCACTCAAGAGTTTTAGCTTGAATGTCAAATGTCAAAAATTAATTGGATGATTTTTCTGTATTTCTAGGATAAGAAGAAAGAGAAGAAATGAAGTGACCATCCAGCCTTTCCCAATTTGACTTCCTCTCCTTCCACCCCTCATTTCCTTCTTGCACACATTACAGGTGGTGTGTTCTGTGATAATGAAAAGCATCAGAAAAGCTTTTGTACTTTGTGGTTTCCTCTATTTTGAATTTTTTGATCAAAAAACTGATTAGCAGAATATAGTTTGGAGTTTGGCTTCATCTTCCTGGAGTTCTCCTCACTCCCTTTTTTGTCAACCCCGTCTGTAGCCTCTTCCTCTATTTAGGCAGTCGACCTGCTGTGATGAGGAGTGGGACCAGCAGAGGGCGCTAACTTCAGAAGTCGCTTTCCCACCAGGCTTCACCCAGTGGACCTGAACTGTTGGGTAGGGCCACCCGGCCCTTCCTTCCTCATCGCTGTTTGGTATGCGCACAGTTCCTGTGGGACTGGGCCATGAGTTTTCCATTGGAAAGAAGTTCAGTGGTCCCATTGTTAACTTAGCCTCATATCTGAACTGTCAGGCCCTACAAAGAAAATGGAGAGCCTCTTCTGGTGGATGCTTTGCTTCCTCTGAGCTGCCCATGCTGGTCTGGCAAACGCACCTTTCTGCTTTGCCTTCACAAAAGTAATGTGTTCCCTTTCCCATCCCTTGCCTGATCCTCAGGGAGTCAGCCTGCTTCCATCCATGGGTGGGAAGACTTCAGCACAAAGGGAAGACTAATTCTTGTCAGGCATTTTTGAAAAGGTTGATTATGTGTGTCAAGGTGCAGCATCGTAGGGTTCCCCTAAACTTGCCCTGTTTTTGTTTTTTTAGTTGGTTATCCCCTTACTGAGTGGCCTCTACTAAGTGGCTGCGATTAAATGTCTGAGCAAGGATAGGGAAGGGGAATGGTTGAGCCTCTGGAGCTCATTGTAACCACTCCTGCCAGACCTGTTTGGGGCAGCAGGGAGCAAACCTAGATAAGGACCTGTTTGGGGCGGTGGGGAGCAAAATCTCCTTTACCAACCAAGCAGTTCCTCGTTCACATGAACAGAATGGGGCTGTGATAACTTAGGAGGCAGCAATCCTAATAGTCCTTCAGTGCATTTTAGTCTGTCCCCAACTGGACACCAGTAGGTAGTATCAAGCCAGAGACTCAGGGCAGTAGATAAATGTTCATTTTACTGATGCACTTTAGTTTTTGGTCTGTTACCTGTTTTCCAGAAATTTGTGGCCTTTTAGGCGGGAGTTAGGTGACCAAACCAGTGACAGCCCCAATCTCTGCAGTTTTGTGGCTTCAAGTGTGGGTGGACAGTCCTAATGGGGATCTCCGGCTCCTTTCCTGTGGGCTGCCACAGACAGCTGCCCACAGAAGGGCCAGTGTTGGGAGTGGTTGTGGCTCTGCTCTACAGAGCCTCAGTGTGAGAGGATTGAGCCATTGAAAGTTCATTACCAATAGGACATAATTTTTGGCTCTCTCTATTCACAACCAGTGCACAGATTGACACGGTGGCCTCAGGTTCACAGTGCACCGTGTTACTGTGCTATCCCCTAAAACCATTTGTTCCTAAGTTGTGTTTATTCCTGAAGTGACATGCCACCCGGAAAGGCTCACTTTGAGGATGCTGTCCTCTAATGTAGCTGCTGCCTCCAGCCTCTGTCTTGAGAACTTACTAAAGGGACTTCCTTCCTGTTAAACCCCTGTTAACAACTCTCCATAAATTTGGTGATTCTCTGCCAGGCCTAAAAATTTGAGTTACATCTCCTGAAGCCAAACTCCACCTTCTGTGCTTTTTTGCTTGGGATAATGGAGTTTTTCTTTTAGAAACAGTGCCAAGAATGACAAGATATTAAAAAAAAAAACAAAAAAAAAACTACTTTTAAAGACAATGCCTAACAGATTTTTAATACAGTTATCTCTAATTACCACTTTATTATCTTATTTCCTTGATTTTCAGCTCAGGCTGCGTTCTAACTCATACTGTGAAGACAAAGGTGTTTTTGATTCAGAAATATATGAAATCTACATAGTCTTAATTTGTAAAAAATAAAGAAAATTCCTTAACCTTTCCTGGTGTTTGTGTTAAATTCAAGGGTAGCTGGTCATGGAACTTGTGATACTGCCAGGTTTGCTAGTGGGGGCTGGGAGTGGGACACAGTTGAGTTTGTGTCCTAAGTATGAATAGTGACAAAGACCCCCCACTTAGACCTCCCACTCTGTAGCCCCAACATGCCACAAATGTTGAGAATTTTCTCTGTCAAATATGTAGGCCAGTTTTGTTTCCAGTCCTCTCCACCCGCTGCCACCTCTGCTGTATGTTGTTTGTGGTGGTATGTGCAGTTGGTTCAGATGTGCAGCCAAGCTTTGGAATTTGAGGATGCATAATGAAAAAAAGACAAATGATACCCACTAATGCTGCAAGTATTTTTGTTGACCCACTGCTGCCAAGCTGTATTTTAAGTGCATTAGTTAATAAAAGTGTAAAAGTTGGCCAGTCATGGTGGCTCACACCTGTAATCCCAGCACTTTGAGAGGACAAAGTGGGCAGATCTCGAGGTCAGGAGTTAAAGACCAGCCTGGCCAACATGATGAAACCCCATCTCTAC
>NW_012114611.1:1202909-1205639 GCF_000951035.1 Colobus angolensis palliatus | reverse complement strand
TTTTTTTTTTTTTTTTTTTTTTTTTTGGGAAATATTTCTTAAGCGTCTTTTCTCTCTTGCTGACTTTGAGACACTCTCAAAGACTGGTCTTAAAGACTCTTTTAAAGCCCCCATTTTATCTTTCTTGCTGGGGGAGAAGTACAAGGTGCAACACCTTTTGAGTGTTTACAAGGTCAGGCAGTGTACAAAGTGCCTTACATGGATTGCTTAACATCCCCAATAATTTAAGAAGATGGTGTATTTACTACATAACCGCCAGTTATTTCCAGGGTCATGCCGGCAGGCAGTGACTGGCAGATGTGTGTCCAGAAGGAATCTAGGCGCACTGTCTCCAGAGTCCCTACCCTTCACTGTTTACCTATGTAAGCAGCATTAAGGCTAGTCCTGCTGCGCTGGAGTCACCTTTTCCAGCGTGACCTGCATCCTGGCTATGGCTCTGGCCAAAGGTGGAAAGGGACATTGTGAAGGGGTTTGAACAAAATATCCCCACCCCAAATCTTTGAACCAAAGAAACGTAGAAGAGTGAGCGACCTTTAGTCTTTTTTCCCCCAGCCAGCCCACCAATTACCAATTAAATGGAAGAGGATAACAAACAGGAGCTCTTTCCATGTATAGCAGACCTGCAGGCCAAAACTAGACCAAGGAAGACCCTAGTGGGTGGCAAAAGTAGAAGGTCCTCTGGGTTGAAAGAAGAAACAGTATGGTTTTTTGTTTGTTTGTTGTGTTTTTGAGATGGAATCTCACTTTGTGGTCCAGGCTGGAGTGCAGTGGCACGATCTTGGCTCACTGCAACCTCCACCTCCTGGGTTCAAGCAATTCTGCCTCAGCCTATCCAGTAGCTGAGATTACAGTGCATGCCACCAGGCCCAGCTAATTTTTCATATTTTTAGTAGAAAGGGGGTTTCCCCATGTTGCTCAGACTGGTCTCGAACTCCTGACCTCAAGTGATCTCCCCTCAAGTGATCTGCCCACTTGGGCCTCCCAAAGTGCTGGGATTACTTACAGGCGTGAGCCACCGCGCCCAGCCAAGAAACAGTATGTTCTTTCTAAGCATGGTGAGCAGATGAGGGGATCCGTTATGTTCAAGCTGGGGATAAAGACGTAGAAGACAGTTCCTGCTTTGTAGTCCTTCACCACTGAGCGGCGCTGGAGAACCACATGTGAACATTACATGTGAATAGGAGTTAAGCATAGTGCGTTATGAGACAACAGCAGGAGACACAGCCTGGTCTGATGGGTCAGAGAAAGTGTTTTGGAGATGACACCTCAGCTAAGTCTAAATCTCAAAGTTTGAGTCAAAGTGAGGCAAGTGAAGAGATTAAGAAAGGCAGTGGGAGTGGATGTTTCTGATCAAGGGATTAGCACGAGAAAAGACAGGAGTACGCTCCAGCACGGGGAGTGCAAGGAAGGAGCTGCAAAAACAGATTTTGCTGACTAGGAAACTTGGAGGAAACTAGTACGAAATGGAGGGGGTAAGTCAACAGTTATTGAAGACCTGGTATGAGGCACTGTTGCATCAAACCACTGATGAAGCTGGGCACAGTGGCTCACACCTGTAATCCCAACAATATGGGAGACCCCAGGTGGGCGGATCACCTGAGGTCGGGAGTTTGAGACCAGTCTGACCAACATGGAGAAACCTAAAAATACAAAATTAGCCAGGCAAGGTGGTGCATGCCTGTTATCCCAGCTACTCCGGAGGCTGAAGCAGGAGAATCACTTGAACCCGGGAGGTGGAGATTGTGGTGAGCTGAGATTGCGCCATTGCACTCCAGTCTGAAGAAGAGCACAACTCTGTCTCCAAACAAACAACAACAACAACAAAAAACTTTGATAATGAAGGTAGGTAATGATAATATAAGAAGGGACACTAGGCCAGGCGTGTTGGCTCATGCCTGTAATCCCAGCACTTTGGGAGGCCGAGGCGGGGGGATCATGAGGTCAGGCGATCGAGACCATCCTGGCTAACACGGTGAAACCCCGTCTCTATTACAAAATACAAAAAATTAGCCAGGAGTGGTGGCGGGCGCCTGTAGTCCCAGCTACTCGGGAGGCTGAGGCAGGAGAATGGCGTGAACCTGGGAGGCAGAGATTGCAGTAAGCGGAGATTGCGCCACTGCACTCCAGCCTGGGCGACAGGACAAGACTCCTCAAAAAACAAACAAATAAATAAAAAATAAAAAGAAGAGCCACTAATTCTGGGCACAGCAGCTCAAGCCTGTCATCCCAGCATTTTGGGAGGCAGAGGGGGGCGGATCACAAGGTCCAGAGTTCAAGACTAGCCTCACCAACCTGGTGACACCCCATCTATTAAAAATACAAAAATTAGCTGGGCGTGGTGGCACGCCCCTGTAATCCCAGCTACTCAGGAGGCTGAGGCAGGAGGACTGCTTCGACCCAGGAGGCAGAGGTTGCAGTGAGCTGAGATCGTGCCACTGCACTTTAGGCGACAGAGTGAGACTTTGTCTGAAAAAAAAAAAAAATGGCCACTAACATCATATTGAGACAGACAACCTGACATCACATACCTCCTGATGAAAGTGAACACTACCAATGAAGTGTGGTTTGTTTTGTTTTTGTTTTTTTGAGATGTCTCACTCTGTTGTCCAGGCTGGGGTGCAGTGGCATGATCTTGTCTCACTGCAACCTCTGCCTCCCAGGTTCAAGTGATTCTCCTGCCTCAGCCTCCCGAGTAGCTGGGATTACAGGCACCTGCCACCACACCCAGCT
>NW_012114611.1:1198043-1202331 GCF_000951035.1 Colobus angolensis palliatus | reverse complement strand
CAGCTACTTGGGAGGCTGAGGTGGGAGAATCAGTTGAGCCTGGGAGGTTGAGGCTGTAAGGAGCCATAAACGCATTGCTGCACTCCAGCCTGGGGAAAAAATTGAATCTGAATCATATTAAGTTCTATGTGAGGTAATAATACATACGTCAGTTCACTAGATTTCATCATGCCACAATGTGTATACACTTCAAAAGATGTTGGACACAATACATGGTTTTATCTGTCAATTAATAATAGAAAGAAAACTTTAAGTTCAAACAACTGGTTTCTTTTTTTCAAAAAATATGGCAACGAACAAATCCAAAAAGAGAGGGAAGGAAACCTAGACATTAAGAGACTTATAAGCCATATCAAGAAAATGCAATCAATGATGTGATCTTGTTTGAATCCTGATTCAAATAAACGAAGTGTAGCAGGGTGCAGTGGCTCACGCCTGTAATCCCAGCACTTTGGGTGACTGACTGAGGCCGGTGGATCACTTGAGGTCAGGAGTTCGAGATAAGCCGGATCAACACGGTGAAACTCTGTCTCTACTAAAAATACAAAAATTAGCTGGGCATGGTGGTGGGCACCTGTAATCCTAGCTACTCAGGAGGCAGAGGCGGGAGAATCGCTTGAACCTGGGACGGGGAGGTTGTAGTGAGCTGAGATTGCACCACTGCACTCCACCCTGGGCGACAAAGTGAGCCTTCGTCTCAAACAAAAACAAAAATAAACAAAAAACCCAAGTGTGAAAGAAAAGGAAAAGGGGAGACAATTGGAGCAATTTGAACCCCGATTTACATTCTCCAAGATGGCCCCCAAGGATCCTCACCTTGGTGTGCCCTGGTAGAGTTTTCCACATTGAGGCAGGCTGGCACGCATGACCAAAAGAACACCGCAGAAGCCTGTGTGTCTTCTGAGGCCAGATCTTCAGAGGAATTGCAGCTTCCTCCTTGGCTCCTTGAATCACTTGCTCTGAGTGAAACTAAGTACAGGTTCTGAGGCCATTCAAGCCGCCTTGTTTGGAGAGCCTCAAAGTGAAGACTGGAGCCCCCTGCCCACAGCCAGCACCAACTTGCCAGCCAATGGGAAGGAGCCACCATGAAAGCAGATCCTCCAGTTTCAAACTTTCAGGTGACTGCAGTTTCATGAGACACTGAGCTGGAACTGCCTCACCAATCTACCAACCTGTTTCTGAATGCCTGGCCCACAGAAACTGTGAGCAATTTATTGTTGTTTTAAACCACCGTGTTATACAGCAATAGATAACAACTGAAACACTGACTACATGATAAAGAAATATTATTAATGCATAATGCTAATAATATTATCATTGCATTTTTCAAAAGTTATCTTTTAAAGATGCATACTGCCGGGCGCAGTGGCTCAAGCCTGTAATCCCAGCACTTTGGGAGGCCGAGACAGGCGGATCACGAGGTCAGGAGATCGAGACCATCCTGGCTAACACGGTGAAACCCCGTCTCTACTAAAAACTACAAAAAAACTAGCCGGGCGAGGTGGCAGGCGCTTGTAGTCCCAGCTACTTGGGAGGCTGAGGCAGGAGAATGGTGTAAACCCGGGAGGCGGAGCTTGCAGTGAGCTGAGATCCGGCCACAGCACTCCAGCCTGGGCCACAGAGCAAGACTCTGTTTCAAAAAAAAAAGAAAAAGATGCATACTGGCCGGGCGCGGTGGCTCACGCCTGCAATCCCAGCACTTTGGGGCAGATCACCTGAGGTCAGGAGTTTGAGACCAGCCTGACCAACATGGTGAAACCTGGTCTGTACTAAAAATACAAAAATGAGTCAGGCGTGCTGGTGGGCGCCTGTAGTCCCAGCTACTCGGGAGGCTGAGGCAGGAGAATCACTTGAACCTGGAAGCAGTGGTTGCAGTGAGCTGAGATCTCACCACTGCACTCCAGACTGGGCGACAGAGCGAGACTGCATCTCAAAAATAAAAATAAAAAATAAAAAATAAAGATGCATACTGAGATATGTATGGATGAATTACTATGAGGTCTGAGATTTGCATCAAAATACTCAGTTGGGCTTGTGGAGCGCCTGGAGTGAGGGTTCTGGATCCCACCCGTGAGATTTAGGATTGTTAAAATGAGTCTTCGGAAGCACACCCCTAGTGACTTCTTAAAGCAAATCATCGGACAACCAATTGTGGTAAAATTAAATTCTGGAGTGGATTATCGAGGGGTCCTGGCTTGCCTGGATGGCTACATGAATATAGCCTTGGCATAGATAGAAGAATGTATTAATGGACAACTAAAGAAAAAGTATGGGAGGCTGGGTACAGTGGCTCATGCCTGTAATTCCAGCACTTTGGGAAGCTAAGTTGGGCAGATCACCTGAGGTCAGGAGTTTGAGACCAGCCTGGCCAACATGGTGAAACCCCTTCTGTACTGAAAAAAAAAAAAAAAAGGGTACAAAAATGCCCAGGCGCAGTGGTACACACCTGTAGTCCCAGCTATTCAGGAAGCTGAGGCAGGAGAATTGCTTCAACCCAGGAGTGGAGGCTGCAGTGAGCTGAGATCACATCACTACACTCCAGCCTTGGTGACAGAGTAAGACTCTGTCTCAAAACATAATACTAATAAATAAAAAAAAGAATGAGTACAGGGTACATTTATCCAAGAAAAGTACATCAGTATACAGAACAGAAGGATGTGAAGGCACCAAGACGGCCATACTTTTTATAGTTGGATATATTTTTATTATGTTTTTCTAATTTTTGCTTCTTTGTGATATACTTCATCCTGTTTTTTATAATAGTTGGTGAGTTTTCACTGACATTTAAAATAAATGTATACAATTAATTGTGAAGTGTTCTTTCACATTTAAGTTTCAGTCATTTTCTTTTACCACTGTGTCGGTGTACAAAATGCTAAAAAAAATTTTTTTAAAGCCAAAAAAAAAAACTCAATTGAATCGTGGCAGGGAGCGAAGGAAGTAGAAGGTATAGATAATATGAATGGTCATGAGTTTATATCGGTTGTGGCTAGGCAATGGACATTCATTGTACGATTCTCTCTCCTTCTGTGTTTGAAATGTTCTATCATGGAAAACTAAAGAAATAAAAAAGGTATAATGGTCCAGGCAAGAGAAAAGATGATGTGAAGTAGAGCAGTAGTCATAACAACAGGAGACAATGGACTAAAATATTCTGGAGGTAAAATCTCCAGGCCTTAGTGATTAATTAGACATGGGGAAGTGAGAAAGACAGGAGATCAAGGATGATTCTCAGGGGGTCAGGATAATCCTACCAGCTACTTGCCAACTGTGCAAGCTTGGGAGAGTTACTCAGCCTTTCTGTGTCTCATTTTCCCATGTGTAAAATGGAAGTAATAACAGTACTTCCTGTGTAGAACTATTGTGAGAATTAAATTAATAAAATACAGTCATGTGCCATATGATGATGTTTTGGTCAATGACACACTGCTTATATGATGGTGATCCTATGCTCACACCTGTAACCCAGCACTTTGGGAGGCCGAGGCAGGCAGATCACAAGGTCAGGAGTTCAAGACCAGCCTTACCAACATAGTGAAACCCCGTCTCTACTAATAATACAAAAATTAGCTGGGCGTGGTGGCACACGCCTGTAGTCCCAGCTACTTGGGAGGCTGAGGCAGGAAAATAGCTAGAACCCCGGAGGCAGAGGCTGTAGTGAGGTGAGTTGAGATCATGTCATAGCACTCCAGCCTGGGCAACAGAACGAGACTGTCTAAAAAAAAAAAAAATTATCATACTATATTTTTACTGTAGCTTTTCTGTTTGGATACACAAATGCTCATCATGGTGTTACTATAATTGCCTATAGTATTCAGTATAGTCAGATGCCGTACAGGTTTGTAGCCTAGGAGCAATAGGCTATACCATAGAGCTTAAGTGTGTAGTAGGCTAAATGATCTAGGTTTGTGTAAGTATATTTCACCATATTCACACAATGACAAGATCCCTGTCTTACTGTATGTAAACAACTTAGAAGTGTGTTCAGACCATAATAAAACTTCTAAATGTGAGTTCTTTCACTGGGGAGGCCCAGGCCTGCAGGTGAGATGGTAGTTATGGCTCTGACATGCTGAGATTGCAGTGGTGTGGGACACCCTTGCAGATGCCAGGGGACATTGGGATATGAATCTAAAGCTAAGGGAAGAAGTTAGGAATAGACATATGGATGACTTGGCACTTTTTTCTTTTCCTTTTTTTTTTTGAGACAGAGTCTCACTCTGTTGCCCTGGCTGGAGTGCAGTGGCGCGATCTCAGCTCACTGCAACCTCTGCCTCCTGGGTTCAAG
>NW_012114611.1:1187470-1197188 GCF_000951035.1 Colobus angolensis palliatus | reverse complement strand
CCAGCAGTGCCGGCCTGCCGGTGCTGCGCTTGAGTTCTCGCCAGGCCTCAACTGCCTCCCCGCGGGGCAGGGCTCGAGACCTGCAGCCCGCCATGCCCCAACCCCTTCCCCTCCGCAGTGGGCTCCCGCGCGGCCCCAGCCTCCCCGACAAGCGCCGCCCCCTGCTCCGCGGTGCTCGGTCCCATCAACCGTCCAGGGGCTGAGGAGTATCGGTGCACTGCGCAGGACTAGCAGGCAGGTCGGCCTGCGGCCCCAGTGCGGAATCCACCAGGTGAAGCCAGCTGGGCTCCTGAGTCTAGTGGGGACTTGGAGAACCTTTATGTCTAGCTAAGGGATTGTAAATATACCAATCAGCAGTCTGTGTCTAGCTCAGGGTTTGTAAATACACCAATTAGTACTCTATGTGTAGCTCAAGGTTTGTAAATAAACCAGTTGGTACTCTGTATCTAGCTAACCTAGTGGGGACTCGGAGAACTTCTCTGTCTAGCTCTCTGTGTCTAGCTAGAGGATTGTAAATGCACCAATCAGCACTCTGTGTCTAGCTAAAGGATTGTAAATGCACCAATCAGCACTCTGTGTCTAGCTCAAGGTTTGTAAATACACCAATCTGCACTCTGTATCTAGCTAACCTAGTGGGGACTTGGAGAACTTTTCTGTCTAGCATTCTGTGTCTAGCTAAAGTATTATAAAGGCACCAATCAGCACACTGTCAAAACAGTTCAATCAGCTCTCTGTAAAATGGACCAATCAGCAGGATGTGGGTGGGGCCAGACAACAATAAAAGCAGGCTGCCAGTGCTGGCCAGCAGCAACCCGGTTGGGTTCTCTTCTGCACTGAGGAGGGTTTGTTCTTCTGCTCTTTACAAAAAATCTTGCTGCTGCTCGATCTTTGGGTCCAGCTGCCTTTAAGAGCTGTAACACCACGAAGGTCTGTAGCTTCACTCCTGTTAGCGAGTCCACGAACCCACCAGCAAGAAGTTCCAAGCACAAACTACGGACACACCATCTTTAAGAACTGTAACACTCAACGCGAGGGTCTGCGGCTTCATTCTTGAAGTCAGCGAGACCAAGAACCCACCAATTCCGGACACAATGATACTGAGTGCTCCTGTGAATGTGGAGCAGCTGGATCTATTGTATGTCGCTGGTGGTAAGGTAACGTGGTACAGACTCTCTGGAAAACAATTTGGCAGGTTCTTCTTTTAAAATTAAACATATTAACCACACAACCCAGCAATTCAGCAATTGTACTGCTGGGTATTTACCCTAGAGAAATAAAAATCTGTGTTCATACAGAAACCTCTACATGAGGCCAGGCGCGGCACGCCTGTAATCCCAGCACTTTGGGGGGCCGAGGCGGGCGGGTCACTTGAGGTCAGGAGTTTAAGCCCAGCCTGGCCAACAGGGTGAAACCCTGTCTCTAATAAACGCGTAAAAATTAGCCGGATGTGGTGGTGGGTACCTGTAATCCCAGCTGCTTGGGAGGCTGAGGCAGGAGAATCACTTGAACCCAGGAGGCGGAGGTTGCAATGAGTCAAGATTGTGTCACTTCACTCCAGCCTGGGCGACAGAGTGAGATTCCGTCTAAAAGAAAAAGAAACCGGTACATAGAAGTTCAGAGAGGCTTTATTTTTAATAGCCTACAACTAGAACAAACCCAAATATTCTTCAATATGTGAATGAATGAACAAACTGGTATATCCATACAATGGAATACTACTCTGCAATAAAAGGAATGAACCACGGACACATACAGCAACTTAGATGGATCTCAAAGGCTCCATCAGGAACCCAGGCGCCTCACCACTTAAGGAGTGTGTGGAAACTTATTCCACGGTTCTCCATCTCCTCCGCCACTGCCTAGGTTTAGGCCCCACTGAATCTCACCTGGATAATTGTCCCAGCCTCCTCACCAGCCTTGGATTTCTGCAGTCCATCTGAGAGGTTTGCAGGCCTGAACTGCCACTCTGTGGCGAGAAGAGGAAATATGCAGAGTGCCATTCTTTCACCCTTTGTGAGCAACGCACCAAATCCTGACCACAGTCTCCCCAACCCACTGCACTACTTCTAGAAGGACCTTTCTACACTGAACTTTTCAATGGCTTATCTTTGCTCTTTAGGCAAAATCCAAACTTCTCATCATACTTCCCAGGCTCTGGTTTACCTCTGTCCCCTCATCTTTCAGTGCCTCAGCCATGAGACTCATTTTTATGCTAGAATATTCCACCAGATCCCTTACTGTTACACATTGATTGGCGTTTTTCGTTATCTGCCTAGAACTCTCACTCCACTCTCTCTGCCTAGGTCAGTTGTGCCCACCCTGCAGATCTTAGGTTGTTTTGTGGGGTTTTTGTGTTGTATTTTTTTTTTAGACAGTCTCATTCTGTCACCCAGGCTAGAGTGCAGTGGTGCAATCTAGGCTCACTGCAACCACTGCCTCCCGGGTTCAAGCAATTCTTCTGCCTCAGCCTCCTGAGTAGCTGGTATTACAGGCGCCCACCACCACACCTAATTTTTGTATTTTTAGTAGAGATGGAGTTTCACCATGTTGGCCAGGCTGGTCTCGAGCTGCTGACTTCAAGTGATCCACCCGCCTTGGCCTCCCAAAGTCCTGGGATTATAGGTGTGAGTCACCTCACTCAGCCACAGGTCTTAGTTTTGATGTCACCTCATCTAGGAAGTCTCCTGTAAGCCCTCAAGACTGTTAGAGGAGCCTCTTCTGGGGCCTTCCTCCATCACAGCACAGCTGGAATAACCTGGGGGCTGTTGGCATCACCCACTGGAACTGGGAGCCACATTCACGTCTGAATTCCTGCTGTCTGGCTCAGCGTTTCACACCTACTTGGTGTGAAGGTTTGCGGATTAACAACATGGTTGGATGAGAAAATGAAGGCCTGAAAGTGGAGGCACGGCATGGGGTGGGAGGTCACTCGAAGTGCGTCCTGACTTCAGGAAGGCCAGGGTAGGAAAGGCAGACAAGGCTCACCATCCATCCTGCTCCCTTGCCAGTGCTCTGTACCTTGGGGCTGAGTGTAGGATAAGTGTCCCCCGCCCCCCATGCCAGGTTGTGGGAAGGACTGGCAGGGTTACTTCCAGGAGAAACAGATAAGGCCAGTAAAGAGTTTCTGTCCGTCAAGCCCATATATTTGTATTCTCTGTACTTTGTCCAAGACCTGCAGTGGGCTAGGGAGACTAGTCATGACGGATTTGGTGCCTTGGTCACAAAGGGTGAAACGAAGGTACTCTGGATATTTCCTCTTCCCACCACAGGGTGGCAGTTCAGGCCTGCAAACTTCTCGGATGGGTGCTGCCTCGGTTGCACCATCTGGTGGCTACATGTTTCACCATGTTGCACAGGCTGGTCTCTGACTCCTGGCCTCAAGTGATCTGCTCACCTCAGCCTCCCAAAGTGCTGGGATTACAGGTGTGAACCACCGCATCTCGCCAACAATATGTATTTTTTTAAGTTGAAGGAATTGAAAACAACATATGTGGCAAACTTATATTCGTTATTTAAAAAAAAATTCCTGGGAACGCTCCTGCCTTAGAGACGGCCCCCAATGCTATCTTCTTGGCTTCCCGAATCAGCGGGAAAAACCTGATTTCTTGATGGCATTTGCCACCTGACTGGGCCTGCCTGCTCACTCTCTCGCATGAACTGTTCTCTGCATTTATCAGACCTGTATCCAAGTGTCCTCTCCCTCCTCGTTCATGTCACTTGGGATGCCCCAGGGCTCCTGTGGCTGACCCTCCCCCACCCAGCTTCTTGGTCTCCTGCGGTGACGCTCATCTTCCCCAGCCCCATTTCATCATCTGCTCTCCTACTCTCAGGCCACAGCCACGTTATTCAGTTCTCACTTCCTCTGCCCCCTCCTCACCTACACTGGTTGCATTACAAGCCCAGTCCTGCCCCTTAATTCCTCCACTTTATCTTGCTTCTTTTTTTTTTGAGATGGAGTCTCACTCTGTCACTCAGTTTGGAGTGCAATGGCTGGCACGATCTCAGCTCACTGCAACCTCCACCTCCCGGGTTCAAGTGATTCTCCTGCCTCAGCCTCCCGAGTAGCTGGGATTACAGGTGCCTGCCACCACACTTGGCTAATTTTTATATTTTTAGTAGAGATGGGGTTTTACCATGTTGCACAGGCTAGTCTCAAACTTCTGGGCTCAAGTGATCCTCTTGCCTCGGCCTCCCAAAGTGCTAGGATTTCAGGCACGAGCCACAGCACCCGGCTTGTGTTGTGATTTTGAATGCAGACTCTGGGGCTAAGCTGTCTGGGCTTGTCTCACAGCTCTTCCATAGACAAGCTTTGACATTGGGAAAGTTACTTAATTTCTCTGATCCTCACTTTCTTCTAGTAAAACAAATAACAGTAATACTTACCCAAAAACATTGTGGTGAGGATTAATGGACTTAATCTGTATAAAGTGCTTAGCACAGTGCCTGGCACATTGTAAATATTATGTATGCGTTTGTGCCTAGATATTATTATTAGTATTACTCGAGCTGGAGGCTCTGGGTCACTCCACTTAGCCTCTCACCAATTCCCTCATGGGCAAAGCCCGACCTTGGATTCATCCCGCAATCTTCCTTCTCTAGTACTAGAACCAGGCCTTTGTACCCTGCTGGGAGAAGCAGCAGCAACCACAGAAGTCAGACTTTCCTGCAGTCTGGTGCTAAGGAGATGCCTGGACTTCAGCCTCCACTGGGCTCCAACCTCTTTTGAAAACCCTTGATTTGTCCTTAGCCTGGCCCCTCTCCACTGTCTGCAGTGACCATCCCATATCTTCACCACTTCCCCATCCACACGGTGTGAAATTAAAATGGTACAGAGATATAGAATGAAAGTGAGGGCCCCATATGGTACACTGATAGACAATGGCCACCATATTTTGTAGCTCCTCCATCGATGTGTGATGACCCCTCATCTCACATACTCTAATCCTTCAACTGCTCTGCACATTCCCAAGTCTGTTCCCAACTCCCGAAGCCCTTCCACTGGGCCCTCTAGAATTCACAGCCTTTCATCCCTAAAACTCCCCGTCTGGATCTTCACCCAGTGTTCCCTTTGCCTTCCCAGGCAGCAGGTTCCCGGCTCCCCCTGAAGGACACGGCCCTCCCTGCAATCCCCTCAGGTGGGTGCAGCTTTCCCTGCCTCACCTTTGTGCCTCAAGGCTCCCTCCTTGCTCTTCAGTGCTGTTTTCAGAAACTTCTTCCCTAAAATCCCTCAGCTCTGAGTCTCAGGTTGTTGGACACTGCCTCCCTCTTTGCACGCACCTACCAATCCCTGGGCTACTTCCGTGTTTCTTGAAGGTTTCATTCCTACCTCACTGTCATTCTCCCTGACGTGATTTCTGCCCTAATTCTTAGAGATTTCTTTTTGTTTGTTTGGTTAGGTTTTGGTTTGTTGTTGTTGTTTTGAAACAGAGTTTTGGTCTTATATCCCAGGCTGGAGTCCAATGGCAGAATCTTGGCTCACTGCAACCTCCGCCTCCTGGGTACAAGCAGTTCTCCTGCCTCAGCCTCCCAAAAAGCTGGGATTACAGGTGCGCACCACTACGCCCAGCTACTTTTTGTATTTTTAGTAGAGATGAGGTTTCACCATGTTGGTCAGGCTGGTCTCGACCTCCTGACCTCAGGTAATCCACACGCCCTGGCCTCCCAAAGTGCTGGGATTACAGGCGTGAGCCACCGCACTGGCCTGTTGTTGTTTTTGAGACAGGGTCTCGCTCTGTCTCCCAGGCTGGAGTGCAGCACTGTGATCTCGACTCACTGCAGCCTCAACCGCCCAGGCTCAAGCAATCCTGCCATCTCAGCCTCCTGAGTAGTTGGGACTACAGGCATGTGCCACCACACCAGGCTGATTTTTGTATTTTTTTGTAGAGACAGGGTTTCACCATGTTGCCCAGGCTGGTCTTGAGCTTTTGGGCTCAAGTAATCCTCCCTCTCGGCTTCCAAAAGTGCTGGGATTCCAATCGTGAGCCACTGCACCAGGTCCTTAGAGATTTCAATATTCACGTAGATACATCTTCCCCATACCCTGGCCTCTCACTTCCATGATCTCCTCTCCTCCAATGACCTCTCATGGCCACACCCTGCTCCTTGTCATTACTGATAACTGCAACTCCTCTGTATTAGTTTGCTAGGGCTGTCATCAAAGTACCACAGACTGGATGGCTTAGACAGCAGAAATATATTGTCACAGAAATGTAGCCTTCTTCTGGAGGATGGAAGTCCGAGATCAAGGTGATGTCAGTGTTAGTTCCTTCTGAGGCTGTGAGACAGAACCTGTCTGTGCCTCTCACCCAGCTTCTGGAGGTTTGCTGGCAATGCTTGGGGTTCCTTGGCTCATGGATGCATCACCCTGACCTCCGCTTTCATCTTCACATAGTGATATGGTTTGGCCATGTCCCCAGCCAAATTTCAACTTTAATTGTAGTTTCCATAATCCCCACGTGTTGTGGGAGGGACCCAGTGGGAGGTAATTTAATTATGGGGGTGGGTAGCCTCATGTTATTCTTGTGACAGTGAGTGAGTTCTCACGAGATCTGATGGTTTTATAAGGGGCATTCCCCACTTTTGCTCAGCACTTCTTCTACTGCCATGTGAAGGACATGTTTGCTTCCCCTTCCACCATGATTGAAAGTTCCCTGAGGCCTCCCCAGCCATGCTTAACTGTGAGTCAATTAAACCTCTTTCCTTGATAAATTACCCAGTCTAGGGCATGTATTTATTAGCAGCATGAGAATGGACTAATGTACATGGTGTCTCCCTGTGTGCTTGTCCATCTGGCTTCAAGTTCCTCCTTTTTATAAGGACACCAGTCAAAATAGGAGTAGGGCCCACCCGAATGACCTCATTTTAACTTGACCCTATTTCCAGATAAGGTCACATTCTGAGATACTGGGGTAGGCCTCCACATCTTAGGGGGATAGGGACACAATTCAATCCATAACACCCCATTCCCATTCCCATTCTCTCAACGTCATACAGCTCATCCCGTGACCACCACCTCATTTCTTCCCAACGTCTTTCCAACTCATGCCCACTAGTACTCTGCCTGCAAAATTCCTTTGATCCCACCAGGACCTACAATCTACTGTCCCTATTCCCCCATACTTCCCTCTTCTACTGTTCCTTTTTCCCTTTTTATCCAATTTAAAGACCACAGTCACACCTGTAATCCCAGCTACTCAGGAGGCTGAGGCAGGAGGATCCCTTGAGCCCAGGAATTTGAGGCTGCAGTGAGCTGTGATCTCTCCACTGCACTTCAACCTGAGTGACAGAGCAAGACACTGACTCCCCCCGCCCCCTGAAAAAAAATAGAATCACTCCCCTGCATACACCTTCAATTCCTTTGCTTCTTTCCCTCTCCCTTCTTGCACCCCTGGCAAATTCAACTCACTGCATGGGAAGCATGGACTGGAGAAGAAAATCAATATGTTAATGTTAATCAGTCTCCCTTTAAATTCCTAATTACCTAAGGTGGACCCTTCAAGCTGCCTGGTAATCCCTACTACATTTCCCAGTCCATTCACTCTTTTGAGCTCCTAGATGAATACTCATGTGTTCTCCTGTCTTCTCAAGCCTCCAACATCTTCTCCTGCCATCTTTCTTAGCTGATGATCTTGAATATTTCCTTGAGAAAATAAAAGCACCCAGGAGAGAACTCCTATAGTTAGACACCATCACATATACCCAACTACCTGCTTCTGTGCCTTCCTCCTTCCTGTACCTATGAATGCTATTGAAAGCCACTTATGCACTGGAGTCCAACAATTCCCTCTTCTCTTTCCTGCATCATCAGATTTTCTTTCTTTCTTTTTTTTTTGAGATGGAGTCTCACTCTGTCACCCAGGCTGGAGTGCAGTGGCACGATCTCGGCTCACTGCAACCTCTGCCTCCTGGGTTCAAGCGATTCTCCTGCCTCAGCCTCCCAAGTAGCTGGGACTACAGGCATGTGCCACCACACCCATCTAATTTTTGTATTTTTAGTAGAGATGGGGTTTCACCATGTTGGCCAGGATGGTCTCAGTCTCTTACCTTGTGATCTGCCCACCTCGGCCTCCCAAACTGCTGGGATTACAGGCGTGAGCCACTGTACCCGGCCCCAGATTTTCTCTGTTTTATCATTCCAGTAAGTATAAGAATATGCTTTATTTCTTTTTTTTTTTAATTTTTAGAGATGGGGGTCTCATTACGCAGCCCCGGCTGAACTTGACTCCTAGGCTCAAGTGATCCTCCTGTCTCAGTCTCCCAACTAGCTGGGACTACAAGCATGTGCCACTGGGCCTGTCTGGCTAACTTTTCCTGTGTTGAAGAAACCCACCCTTAGAGCCTGGGAGCAACAACACTCCAACAGCGATGAGCATACCCAGCCTCCAGATCTTTGTTTCTAAATACTCCCCACACAAATAAAACAGAGCTCTTCAGAAAAATGCTTGATTCCAGTGCTGGGTTAGGGAAAATCCAAGATGAATCTCGAGCATGTTATGACAGAAAGTAAGTATCCTTGAAGAATGATGAGGATTTGTCAAAAAGACACAGAAGCCAGTTTGAAGGGGCTCCCACTGGTCAAATCATGGACAGTTTGAGAATATAAACCACCGAACAAAATAAAAACCATAATTCTATACTGGTTTAAATAAATGAACACATAAAAAGTTAAATAAAACTTAAATATTTATATAGTTTCTGAGTACCTACCTACAGCGTAATTATTCATTATAAAGGGAAAAGTAGTAAATGTGTGATGGAGAGACCTACCAGACAGCAAGTAATGAAATGAGCATTCTTCATAATGAGACAAATCAATATCAATGTCTGTAATCTTCCAAAATTTCAAGGTCCTGTAAGTTAGGAAGGACAGGAATTGTTCCAGATTGAAGGAGACTAAATAAACATGACAACTGAATGCAATGTGTGACTTTAACTAGAAAGGACATTATTCTGACAATTAGTGAAAGTTGACTGTGGTCTGAGGAGTAGGTAAGTTTTTTATCAATATGCATTTCTGATTTTGATGGTGGTACGGTTTTGGGGAAGATAAGTTTCCTTGTTTGTAGTAAACAAACCTGAAGTGTTTGGGGTGATAAAACATCATGTTAGCAACCTATTCTTAAATAGTTTAGGCAAAAGACCAGGCGTGGTGGTGGGCGCCTGTAATCCCAGCTACTCAAGAGGCTGAGGTAGGAGAATCACTTGAACCCAAGCAGGCGGAGGTTTCAGTGAGCCGAGATCACGCCACTGCACTCCAGCCTAGGTGACAGAGTAAGACTCTGCTAAAAAAATAAATAAATACAGGAGGCTGAGGCAGGAGAATGGTGTGAATCCGGGAGGCGGAGCTTGCAGTGAGCTGAGATCGTGCCATTGCACTCCAGCCTGGGGGACAGAGCGAGACTCCGTCTCAAAAAATAATTAATTAATTAATTAATTAATTAATTAAGTAAAGATAGTTTAGGAGAGGGAAAAAAAACTTTGTACTGTATTTGAAACATTTGTGTATGAAATAGTTTCAAAAATAAAAACTTTAAAATGTTAAAAAGTCTAATTTCTTGACCCAATCTCCTCTCCCATTCTCTTCTACTCATTTTTCCCTAAAGAAGGTGTCTAGGCTGGGCGCAGTGGGTCACGCCTGTAATCCAAGCACCTTGGGAGGCTGAGGCGGATGAATCACCTGAGGTCAGGAGTTCAAGACCAGCCTGGCCAACATGGTGAA
>NW_012114611.1:1163443-1186660 GCF_000951035.1 Colobus angolensis palliatus | reverse complement strand
GCCTCGGCCTCCCAAAGTGCTGAGATTATAGGCGTGAGCCACTGCACCCGGCCTAGGAATTTTCTATTTCTTAAATTATTTATTTTTATTTTTTTAGAGACAGGTTCTTGCTTTGTCGCCCAGGCTGGAGAGTGCAGTGGTGCGATCATAGCTCACTGCTGCCTCGAATTTCTGGGCTCAATGATCCTCCCTCCTCAGCCTCCTGAGTAGCTGGGACTATAGGGATGGGCCACAATGCTAAAAAAGAGCTGTCTATACTCCAGTTCTTCCTTTCCCATTTGCTCTTGACCTACTCAAAGCAGCTTTCACTTCCATCACTGTTCCTGTTAAGGTCACCAGTGACCTCTGTGCTGCTAAATCCACCCAGGAATGAAGTGGCACAATCATAGCTCCCTGCAGCCTCAACCTCCTGGGCTCAAGTGATCATCCTGCCTCAGCCTCCCAAAGCACTAGAACTAAAAGGTGCGTGCCACCATGCCTGGCTCAAAAGGCAATTTTCAATCCTCTTTTTGCCTGCACATCAGCAGAAGTGACAGCTGATTATTTAATCTTTCTTGAAACATTTTCCTCACGTACATGCCAAGACCCCACATCCTCCCAGGATCACCTGGCAGCCTCCTTCACTGTTTCCTCCTCGTTTCCTCTGACCTCTGAAGAATGGAGTACGCAAGGGGTCAGGACCCAGACTTCTCCTCTTCTCACTTCTTTGGTGATCTCATCCAGTCCTCTGGTTTTAAATGACACCCACATGCTGATGACTTACTAAATTATGTCTCCAGCCAGGCCTCTTTTCTAAACTCTGGACTTCTATAACCAACTGCTTACTCCACATTTTCCCTTGGATGTTATCCAACAGGCATCTCAAATTTAACATGGCCAACACTTAACTCCTGACCTTCCTTCCCTCCCCCACATCTGCTCTAGCCAGTCTTCCCCATATCAGTGAATGGCACCCTTCCATTTGCTTCAAAACCCTTAGAGTTATCCTTGACTCTTCTTTCTTCACATCAATTACGTCAGCAAATCCTGTCATCCTGACTGTCTCCGCTTGGTCCAGGTCACCAGCGTCTCTCACTGGGATTCCTGAAGAGACCTCTTTACTGGCTCCTGCTTCTGTACCAGCCCTCTACAGTCTCTTCTCATCAGTCTCCACTGCTTCCCCATTTCACTTTGAGTGAAAGCCAAAGCAGTCCCGACACTGACGCAAAATCCCACACGATCTCTTCTACCAAATTGGCTAACAAGAAGTTTGATAATAATGATGTGGAAGAAGTGGGGAGACAGTTCAATTTGTATGTGGCTCGTGGGAGTGCAACTTATGAATATCTATTACAAAATAAAGTTAAGGCCGTGTGCAGTGGCTCATGCCTCTAATTCCAACACTTTGGGAGGCCAAGGAGAGTGAATCACTTGAGCCCAGGAGTTCAAGACCAGCCTGGGCAACATAGCAAAACCTGGCTCTACAAAAAATACAAAAGTTAACTGGGTGTGGTGGTACATGCCTAGGTCCCAGCTCCTGGGGAGGCTGAGGTGGGATGCCAATTGAACCTGGGAGGTGGAGGCTGCAGTGAGCTGAGATGGCACCACTGCATGCAAGCCTGGGTGACAGCGAGACCCTGTCTCAACAAACAAACAACAAAAACCTAAGCATACTCTATGACTCAGCAATTCCATTTATAGAAATTTATTTATTTATTTTAGAGACAGGCTCTTACCCTGTTCCTCAGGCTGGAGTGCAGTGGTGGGATCACAGCTTGCTGTAGCCTCAAACTTCTGGGCTGAAGGGATCCTCCTGTCTCAGCCTCCCAAGTAGCTAGGACTGCAGGTGTGTGCCACCACATCTGGCTAATTTTTGTAGGTTTTGTAGAGATGGGGTCTCTGTTGCCCAGGCTGGTCTCAAACTCCTGGCCTCAAGCAGTTCTCTCTGCCTCAGCCTTTCAAAGTGCTAAAATTACCAGCATGAGCTACCATACCTGGAGAATATAGGAATTTATTTTGTGGAAATATACAAGTGGCCAAAGACACACATATGGAATGTTCACTGCAGTGTTGTCATGACAAAACAAATAAATAAGGTATGTCTATACAATGAAGTACAACGTACAAAAGCGGAGATTCATGGGTTTTGGAAAAATCTCCAAGATACATTATTGAGTGCTAAAGAGAAGATCAGTAACTACAAGATAATCTCGTTGTCTAATAAAAGGTAAACATAAATATGCTTGTATATATGTGGATTTTAAAAACATCTGAAAGGGGCCAGGAACAGCGGCTCATGCCTATAACCCCAGCACTTTGGGAGGCCAAGACTGGCAGATCACATGAGGCCAGGAGTTTGAGACCAGCCTGGGCAACATGGTAAAACCCCCGTCTCTACTAAAAATACAAAAATTAGTTGGTTGTGGTGGTGCACATCTGTAATATCAGCTACTCAGGAGGCTGAGGTATGAGAATCACTTGAATCTGGGAGGCAGAGGTTGCATTGAGCCAAGATCCTGCCACTGTACTCCAGCCTGGATGACAGAACGAGACTCTGTGTCAAAAATAAATAAATAAAAATAAATAAAAACATCTGAAAGGATAACCAGTTAACTCAGGTTGCCTGTGGAATGAAACTGAGGGTGCAGTATGAAGGGAATTTTTCCTTTTTTCTGTTTTTTATTATTTTTATTTTTTAGAGACAAGGTCTTGCTTTGTTGCCTAGGCTGAAATGTAGTGGGATTCTAATAGCTCACTACAGCCTCAAATTCCTGGGTTCATGCAATCATCCCACCTCAGCTTCCCAAATAGGTAGGACTACAGGCTCACACCACCATGCCCAGTTAATTTTTTACTCTTTATTTTTTGAGACAGGGTCTCACTCTGTTGCCCAGGCTGACTGCAGTGACATGATCATTGCTCACTGCAGCCTCCAATCACTCAGGCTCAAGCCATCCTCCCACCTCAGCCTCTTGAGTAGCTGGGATTACAGGTGTGCACTACCATGCCTGGGTAATTATTTATTTATTTATTTATTTTTGAAACAGAGTCTTGCTCTGTTGCCCAGGCTGGACTGCAGTGGTGCGATCTCGGCTCACTGCAACCTCCGCCTCCTGGGTTCAAGCGATTCTCTCATCTCTGCCTCCCAAGTAGCTGGGATTACAGGCCTGTGCCACTACACCTGGCTAATTTGTGTATTTTCAGTAGAGACAGGGTTTCACCATGTTGGCCAGGCTGATCTCAAATTCCTGACCTCAAGTGATCTGCCTACCTTGGCCTCTCAAAGTGCTGGGATTACAGATGTGAGCTACAGCCCCCGGCCTAATTTTTTATTTTTTTGTAGAGACACGGTCTCACTGTGTAGCCCAGGCTGGTCTCAAACTCCTGGGTGCAAGTGATCTTCCTCCCTTGGCTTCCCAAAGTGCTGGGATTACAGGTGTGAGCCACCATGCCCAGCCCCTTTTATTTCCCTCGTATAACATTCAATTTCTTTTCCGTTTTTTTTTTTTTTGAGACCAATACGGAGTCTCACTCTGTTGCCCAGGCTGGAGTGCAGTGGCGTGATCTTGGCTCACTGCAACCTCTGCCTCCAGGTTCAAGTGATTCTTCAGCCTCAGTCTCCTGAGTAGCTGGGATTACAGGCACGTGCCAACACGCCTGGCTAATTTCTTTTTTTTTTTTTTTTTGTATTTTTAGTAGAGACGGGGTTTCACCATGTTGGGCAGGGTGGTCTCAAACTCCTGACCTCGTGATCCGCCCACCTTGGCCTCCCAAAGTGCTGGGATTACAGGTGTGAGCCACAGTGCCCAGCCTCTTTTCAATTTTTTTTTTTTTTGAGACCGAGTCTTACTCTGTCATCCAGGCTGGAGTGCAGTGGCGCAGTCTTGGCTCACTGTCAGCTCCGCCTCCCGGGTTCACACCATTCTCCTGCCTCAGCCTCCCGAGTAGCTGGAATTACAGGCGCCTGCCACCACGCCCAGTTAACTTTTTCTATTTTTAGTAGAGATGAGGTGTCACCATGTTAGCCAGGATGGTCTCGATCTCCTGACCTCGTGATCTGCCCGCCTCCGCCTCCCAAAGTGCTGGGATTACAGGAGGGAGCCACCACACCCGGTCTCTTTTCAATTTTTGACACATTATAATTGTATGTAGTTATGGGATACAATGTGATGTTTCCATATATGGATACATTGTATAGTGATCAAATCAGGGTATTTAGGTCTGCCATCTCATTATGCATTTATCGTTTTTTTGTGGTGAGAACATTCAAAACCCTTTCTCCTATTTTGTAATAACATAACATACCTTGTTAACCATCGTCACCCTACTGTGCAATAGAACACCAGAACTTATTCCTCCTATCTAGTTTTGTACCCTCGAACAACCTCCTCTCCTGCACTGGCTCCACAGCCTCTGGTAACCACTGATCTGCTCTATACTTCCGTAAGATTGGCTTTTTCTTTTTCTTTCTTTTTTTTTAAAAGATTCCATGTCTCAGTGAGATCATGTGGTATTTGTCTTTGTGTCTGACTTATTTCACTTAACATAATGTTCAGGTTCATATAATGTGTTTCAAATGACAGGATATCATTCTTTTTCATTGCTGAATAGTATTTTACTGTGTAGATACACCACATTTTATCCATTCATCCATTGCTGGCATTTAGGTTGACTTCAAGTCTTGGCTATTGTGAACAGTGCCTCCATTTACCCACTGGTGGGATTGCTGGATCATATAGTAGCTCTACCTTTAATTTTTTTGAGGAACCTCCACAGTTTTCCTTAATAGAGGTATAATTTACATTCCCACCAACAGTGTATAAGGGTTCTATTTTCTCTACATCCTCACCAACACTTGTTTTCTTTTGTCTTTTTGATAAGAGCTATTCTAACTAGAGTGAGATGGTATTTCATTGTGGTTTTGATTCGCATTTCCCTGATAATTAGTTAAAACATTCAACTTCAATTCCTTTTTTAAAAACCATGAACTTATAATTTTTTTTTTAAGATGGAGTATTGCATTTCTTGCACAGGCTGGAGTGCAATGGTGTGATCTCGGCTCACTGCAACCTCTACCTCCCAAGTTCAAGCTATTCTCCTGTCTCAGCCTCCCAAGTAGCTGGGATTACAGGCATGCGCCATCACGCCCAGCTAATTTTGTATTTTTTACTGGAGACGGGTTTTCTCCATGTTGATCAGGCTAGTCTCGAGCTCCCGACCTCAGGTGATCCACCCACCTCAGCCTCCTAAAGTGCTGGGATTACAGACATGAGCCAACGTACCTGGGGAACATATACTTCTGTAATTTCTATGCCTTTAATAATTGAAAACCTTTTTTTTTTTTTTTTTTTGAGACGGAGTCTTGCTCTGTCGCCCAGGCTGGAGTGCAGTGGCCGGATCTCAGCTCACTGCAAGCTCCGCCTCCCGGGTTTAGCCATTCTCCTGCCTCAGCCTCCCGAGTAGCTGGGACTACAGGCGCCCGCCACCTCGCCCGGCTAGTTTTTTGTGTTTTTTTTTTTTAGTAGAGATGGGGTTTCACTGTGTTAGCCAGTATGGTCTCGATTTCCTGACCTCGTGATCCACCCGTCTCGGCCTCCCAAAGTGCTGGGATTACAGGCTTGAGCCACCGCGCCCGGCCTAAAAACCTTTTAAGGGGCCAGGCACAGGGGCTCACGCCTGTAATCCCAACACTTTGGGAGGCTGAGGAGGGTGGATCACGAGGTCAGGAGATCGAGACCATTCTGGCTAAGACGGTGAAACCCCGTCTTTGCTAAAAATACAAAAAATTAGCCGGGCGTGGTGGTGGGAGCCTGTAGTCCCAGCTACTTGGGAGGCTGAGGCAGGAGAACGGCGTGAACCTGGGAGGCAGAGCTTGCAGTGAGCCGAGATTGCGCTGCTGCACTCCAGCCTGGGTGACAGAATGAGATGTTGTCTCAAAAAAAAAAAAAAGTTAAAAAAAATTTTTTCCCAAGACCATAGAAATGTTCACCTTTATTTACTTCAAATTCATGTGGCCTTAAGTAAGTTATTTATATGCTTGAAGTAACTCACATAGGATTATAGAATGAGGGTATGTATCTAGAGTTTGCTGCAGAAAATGATTGTTTCTCTTTTAAAACTTTTTTTGATAAAACAAAACAGGTTGGATGCAGTGGCTCACACTGTAATCCCAGAACTTGGAGAGGCCAGGGTGGGAGGATCTCTTGAGGCCAGGAGTTTGAGACCAGTCTGGGCAACACAGTGAGACCCCATCTCTAAAAAAAAATTTTTTTTTCTTAAAGAAAACAAAGCACACTATTTGTAGAAAATCTAGAAAAGGGTAAAGAAGAAAAAAGAAAAAAACCACTGACTACCCAGAGAAAACCTGAGTTAACATTTTTGGGACATTTCCTGCAAAAGGCAAAGTGCCCAGTGAAATTGAACCTGAAGCTTTGTCATAATCTTTTGCTGATGCCTTGATGCCATTTTGGGGGATGGAGGAGGTGGCCTGGCAGTTTTGTCTTCCTTTGTTTGGAAAACCCAGCAGAATGGGTCTCGCACATTGGAAAGGCAAACATTCACCTGTTCTTGGAGGAAACAGTGAATTTACCTGAGTTCTGCAGGAAGATGTTGCAAACTGAGATATGCAGTGTTCTGCCCTAGTAAGGATCAAATGGTCTTTTAGCCAAACCTTTCTTTGAAGTGCAAGAAATTGATTCCCCAGGAGTGTCTTTAAACTCAACTGCACATCCTCTTCCACAGAATTGAGATAAAATATTGGGTCTGTGTGCAGGGCACACAATTATGTGGGCTGTGGGGTGGCTCATCTGGGCCTAGGGTCCCTTAGCGGAATGCTGAGAGATTTAGGAAGTTTCCCACCATGGAACAGTTGGTAGGCAAGAGCTGCCTCCAGGCGCCAGGTGTGAATGATGCCACCTACCCTGCCCTGGTCAGTCAGCCCACATTGCCCTGGAAACCAAGGTGATGCCCTGCATTTGCAAACACCAGAGAATAGAGCGTGGCGGCAGATGGATCAGACCCTGGTGGCAAGAATGTGGATGGACCCTCTGATCTCAGCTTGAAAGAGGTGGAGTCCTGTGTCAAACCCGCTATGCCAAACTCCTTCCCCAAAAGGAAATAGGAGAAATATCCTGCAGGCAAACAATTCTGTTTTAACTAGGAAATGAGGTAATCTACCAAGTTCAAGCAGAGAAGAGGGCTTGAAAAACCAAGAAATAAAAAGTGGGAAGGAGGTAGACCTCTCGAAGCCCACCTGGCAAGAAGCAGAGATTTACAGCTTGGTGATATTATGCTTAAGCCCATAAAAGCAGAAGGGATAGGACAGTGGGATAGGAACCTGGAAGCAGAAGACAGAGGTAAGAAAATGGGATACCGACTTAAAAAAAAAAAACCCAGACATCTGACTTGATCCTCTCCATCCTGTTAATTTCTTCAATGATATTAACTAAGAGAAGGAGTAGGAAGAGAATGCTGAGAAGAAAGTCTGGCTGATGGGACCAGCTCGTCTGGATTAACCTTCTAATCTTCTGTAGAGGAGGAAAACCAAGGTATGGAGAAGAGATGCAACTCTGCTCAGAGTCTCCATGTCCCATCCCACCTGGGACACGTGGGGCCTGAATGCACGTCCACAGCCATCTCCCCCAGCTCCTTCTCCCAGGGGCTGCCCAGCCTCACGCCCTGCCCAAGTCCTGGGCCAGGAGAATCTCTCTGAGCCCAGGTACCCTTCCGGGCCTAAGCAGGCCCTACCCTCCCAACCCTCTGTTACCTCCTGTGATGGCTCTAGCCGGCTGCCCTGGTTGGGGGGCTGTGTCACAAGGGTGCCTGGGTCCCTCAACCTGGCACCCATGCAGTATCCTCCTACCTGGCCTGCCTGAGTCCTCCCACACAACAAGCCGAGTCAGGGGCAGGGAGGGGGCCTCCACATTTTATTAGGGATACGGCAGAAGCAGAGGCAGGAAGCAGAGCAGCCGCATTTTAAACAACAGATAAATTAACCGCAGTGCGGGGCTGGGGGCTGGGCCAGATGCTTCAATATATAAAAACAACAACAAAAAAGACAGACGAATAGACCCCAAAGGCATGGGGCAGGGGAGGGCAGCACCATCCAGACAGCAGGGAGGACCAGGACAGAGAGAGAAGGCAACTTGTCCCCCTGGCCCCCAAACTCCACAAGCACAGGGTCCTCCAGGAGGACCTTGCGAGGGCTTCGGGGCAGAGGAGCAGCCAGGTTGGGCAGAGATGGCACGGCTGGTGGGCAGGAAGCCCAGCACCACAAGATGGCTCGGCCTGAAGTAGGAGCTGGGGGGCTGCGACACAGTGGCCTTAAACCCCCAGTCCCTTCCAGGAAGAGCCTTACTCTGGGTGAGAGAAGGGACCAAGGGCGGGGTCTCTCCCTGAGCTGAGCATGGTCATCTCATCCGCAGTAGCAGTGGGTGGTAGGGTGTGCCAGGGATTCCCTTTTCACCTTCTTATCCACCTGCCTCCTTGGTCCCTTCAGGGAGGGCCCTGGCTCCAGGGGCATGAAGAGAGCAGATCCAGTCTGTGGTCCCCAAATCCAGCGGGGCCGTGGTATGGCGCAGCCCCTCAGCCCTGACTCCCACAGGAGGACAGCGAGTCGTAGAGCGAGTCACTGAGAGACTCCGAGGTCTCCAGCCCTGGGGGGCCCCCGCTGGCCACTCTGCCTTCCTCAGCCATGTCCGAAGTGCTGGGGGTGCGGCTACCCCCAAAAGCTGGGCCCTGGGGCATAGGGGATGGGCGGCTGGACTCCTGGCTTCGCTTCCGGTCCACGGGCAGGGCCTGGGAAAGGAGGGGCAGCTCGGGAGGAAGCTCCTCTCCACCTTTCGGCCCAGCCTCAGAGGCACTGAGCTCTGAGGGGCGTCTGTGCACCCGTTGGGGAGCTGCTCCAGAGGGGGCCCCCCAAGGTGGACTGTACTTCAGAGGAAGCAGGCTGGAGGTACAACTGAGAACAGTCCTACAAGGTTCTGGGGAGGGACAGAAACCCTTTCCCCACGAGAGGAGTGCAACGAGGGTGGCGGGAGGGCCGCTCACAGGGCGTCCCGGCAGTCCTCCTCCCAGAGGGTGCAGCGCTGAGACTGTGCGATATACAGGCCATACCTCACTGGAGAAACTGGTCTCCCCACATCACTCCCTCCTGCTCCCGAGTCCTTTCCCTTTCCCCTGCTGCAATTCTCACCGTGGGGGTCCTGGGCAGCCCCTCCAGTTGTCGGGGTGGGCACATGAAAGGATCCGAGGAGCTGCCAGCTGCCCTAGTATTGGGGAAGGTCCAGTTCTTGGCCAGCTGGACAGGAGGGGTGGGGCCTGGGTCTTCACAGGGATCTGTCCAGGAACAAAGGGAAGGTGGATGGAGCTGCCTGGCTCCCAGGGGCATCCCACCCTCCCACCTGGACACTCACCATCAGGACAGGTCTCATGGCCCCGGTGGCCCGGAGCAGCAGGTAGCAGTGCAGGGAAGGCTGGCATGCTGGGGTGCCGCCCGCTCACCAGCAGCTCCTCTATGCCTGGCACCTCCCGCTCCAGTGTGTGGGCGCGGCGGGGGACTTTGGTAAGGGGTGGGGGCCGAGCTGGGGGTACCCCGGGTGGGGGATCCAGCCGCGGTGGCTTGGTCTTAGGAAGATTCTTGCTGGGGGTCCCACTGCTACCATGGTCTGGGGGTGGGAAGGTCCCAATGCCACTGTCCAAGGTTCGAGTCAAAGAGCCACAGGCTAGGGAGGGGAAGGCCCATCAAGAGTATGAGGCTGGGCTCAGTAGCCGGCCTGCCTCCACTTCCCGCCCAGCCCAGGCTCCACCCCTACTCCTCCTGGCCCAACAGACTCATTCCACAGCACCTGTCCACCATCCCCACCTGCCCTGGGCTTGGGGAAGGGGTGTAGGTGGGGCAAGTACCCTGAGGGCAGGGAAGAATTTGTTCCTGTGTAGCTCCAGTGCCCACCTGGTGCTTGGCACCAAGATGGCACAAAAAGCCTGGCACCTGCTGCGGGGACAGGAAGAAGTAAAGTAGGAAGAAGTGGGTAGAGGGGTTGGGGGCAGGCCCATCCTTAGCCCCGACCCTGCTGACCTGTGAAGTGTGAGGTGGGCACTGGCTCGGCCAGGCTGTCCTCCGAGGGCATCTCTTCCCGCCTCCCTGGCTCACTGCTCGGCTGTGTGGGGTACAGGAGACCTCACAGTCCACTCCTCCCCACTCCACACCCCTCCCCATGCCTCTAGGGGGTGGGAATGTGGCTGTAAATGTACGGGAGTGTGAGGATTAGGGCCCCGGAGTATGGATCTGAGAGCCTCTGCAGGCGGGAAAGCCCCTCTCCCCTCTCCAGTCTCCCCTTAGAGGCTGTGAGCGCATCTGGCACTCATGGTCTTGGGGAAGGGGAACCCTCTAGGGGGTAAGAGACCTGGCAGGGCCAGAGAGCCAGGCCCTCTATCCAGTCCCTGTCCCAACAACTTACCTTTCCAGGAGGTTTTCCGCAGCCCTGAAGAGGGCCCACCAGGCCATTCCGGGGTCCACAGGCTGGCCAAGGGCTCTTGGGGTCAGAAGACACTGGCTGGAAATCCCCATACTCAGGC
The DNA here is from genome assembly GCF_000951035.1 of Colobus angolensis palliatus. Taxonomy (NCBI): domain Eukaryota; kingdom Metazoa; phylum Chordata; class Mammalia; order Primates; family Cercopithecidae; genus Colobus; species Colobus angolensis. The sequence goes on along the minus strand of NW_012114611.1, from coordinate 1,176,106 downwards.
TTGGGCTCCCGCCAGCTCTTGGGTGGCAGCTCCTTGCCATCCACCCTATGGGCAATAGCGCAGATGTAGGTGAGGGCAGCCTGGCCTACCCAGACATTCCAGCCTTGCACCCGCCAATGGTGCTGGGTTTAGGGAGGCACTTCCTGCCACCCACCCCTGGGGAAGGAGACATGTCACTAGTGATTGCTCCCACCAACCCTTCTTGACACTGGCAACAGGAAAGGACCCTAGGGAACCCAAGAGGAACAGAGGACAGGGGAGAAGATGGGGGAACTCCCCAAAGTCATCCAGAGTCAAGCCTAGAGACTGCTTGATGGTGATTCCAGGTAGACTAGCAGACCCGGTCACATCCTGGTCCATGAACAACACACTCTACCTGCTCTAGCTGAACTTCTGAGCACACCTGCGGTCCAAACCACACCCCCTACCTGGGGGCCCATTCCTGCAGACTTTCTGCCTCATCTGGCTCAGACAGAGCAACTCCAAGATGGGTGGGTCCCTTCTTTAAACCACAGCTCCTGTTGTGGCAGGTGTCAAAGGGCAAGATGGGAAGAGGACTCCCCTTGTCCCTTTCCTGAAGGAGAAGACCTTTATCAGCCCATAGGTAGGCTCTAGCCTTCACTTTATCACGTGCAGGCTGCCTCATCTGGTATGGAGACCATCCAGGAAGATGCGGACTGTTAACTCTTCTCAAATGAGAAGCCAGAAACGAGGCCAAGCCCCTGATCTTTCCTCCAGGCCAAGTCACTGACCCCCCAGCTGCTTTGGTGGCCTTCTATCCCTTTTGAACTCTGGAAAGCCCCAGCTCCCAGGAAAGGCAGGCCTAGTTCCAGACCCAGGTGTGCCCACAAAGGGAAAAGTGCCCCATGCCCAAGCACCTGTTGACTGATCCCAGGCCCTCACCTGTTTAGCAGCTGCTGCATGAAGGTGTCTGCACCTTGGTACATGCCAGCCAGTTGGCCCTGCACCTGCCCCAACCCTGTGCTAGGCCCTGGGGCTGGGCCACCAGGCCGTGGCCGGGCCCTGCTGCTTAGGTAGGCCTTCTCCTCTTCCAGTGCCCGACGGAGGTCTTCCGCCTTGGCCATCAGCTTGGAGATGTTGAGGCTCTCGGCCTCCAGCTTCCGGGATTCCATCTTGACTTCCCTCCTGAGCGGGGAGCCCCCGCCAGCCCCCTCCTTGCTCTTGGTGGCCTCCGTGCGGCGGTTCAGCGCTGGCAGCTTGCTCTTCTTAAGGCCAAACCAGCTGGCAATGCTGCTGGTGTTGCGGTGCTTGACCTCGGCACCAGGGGCTCGCTCCTGGCCCTGGAGCCGCAGCACATTCTCCTCGATGCCCTTCATCACCTTCTCCTCGATGGCTGAGTGTGGGGCCAGCCCCTCAGGGCCCTGGCTTGGGTCAGTGGGGCCAGGTACTAGGGGTGTGGGCTGGGCCGTGGTACTACCACAGTCTGCCCAGGGAGGGCCCTTCCCTTTGTCAGGTTTGGGGGACTCCTTGGTGACTGGGGGAGCCCCAGGTCGAGGCACCACCTTGGTGGGTGACTTGGAAGGGAGCTTAGTGGGGCTGCTGTGAGGGCTTTTATTGGGCTTGCCCAGGCTTGGGGCTGAGGTTGGCACTTTGGCAGGGGTACGGGGTACCTGGGGGCACAGGGCCCCTGCCAGCCGGCTCTTGGCCAGCTCCACTTTGGTGAGGCAGCTCCTTGGTGAGACAGGCTCCAGGTCCACCCTGGCCCCCATGGAGTGAGAGGAGTAGACTCGGGCCCCAGGATCCCCCATGAGTCCGGGTTCCTGCTGCTTCAGGCTGTTTGTGCCCAAGGCCACTGCCCCCCGTATCCCTCCCTTAGCTTCTAGCTGCTCTGGTGGCCTGTGGATGGGAGGCACCATGTCTCCAGCACTCTCCCCTGACTTCCCTGGTCCCCGGGTCTTTTCGGTGCCAGGCCTGGCTGGCACCCCATTCTTCTCTGGGCCCAGGGCCCCCTCAGGGCCTGTCTTCAGCTTCCCCAGGGCCGCCAGTCTGTCCCGCAGAGGTATGCTGCCAGGATCCCCAGGTCGCCGCCCTGACCCCTGGCTGGGCTTCTTGGATGAGTTGCCTGCGGTCCTGCGGCCAGGATGGGGAGACTCCGAGCCTGCCTTGTCCAAACTCTTCTCCTGGGGGCTCCCATAGGGGTACGATTCTGGGAGGCAAGGGCTGGGGGGAACTCCAGGGCTTCTGAGGACCTCAGGGGCCTGTGGTACCTCCAGAGTTAGCTGTGGGTAGGTGGGCACCTGCAGTGGGGATGGAGGTGGCTCCGGGGAAGGCCCCCTAAAGGTGCTCCTAGAAAGGTCCAGGATGTTCTCATAGCAGGGAGACACCACTGGGCCTGGGGACAGCGTGGTGGACAAGGCTGACTGCGGGGGTCTGAGCTGTGCGGAGTCTGGGGTTGCGTAGCAGGGTGAAGGGCTGGTGGGCAGGCCTTGTGCCCCCTCTGGGGACAGCTCTCCTCCACCCAGACCCCTTCGGGCCAACAGTGGGGAGGGGCTGCCATCTGAGCCACTGTTCCGACAGGGGATTCGCGAGTTCCGCGGGAGCTGGGGACTGAGCTGTGGGCCTCCTGGGCTGGGGCTCTTCTCCGAGGCTGGAGGCAGTTTTAGAAACTTGAGACCCCTAGCTGGAGAGGGCAGAAGTGGTCCCTGGGCTTCCCCAGGAGAAGGGGGACCAATTTGGAGCTTGCTTTTCACCTGAGATGAGGAATGAGGGTGGCCAGGCCGAGAGCCCAGTGGGGCATCCCCAGCACCCATGAACATGCTAAGGAAGGGGAGGGGCCCCTGGCCCTCTGAGGTAGCACCAAAGCCTGGCCTGTGGGCCTCTGGGGTACCCCCACCCCAAGCTGACTTGGGGAGGCCTTTGGACTTGGACAGCTGTGGGAGCCCCTGGTCTGGGGAGGATGGCTGCCCAGGACCTGGGTGGTCCCCATTGAGCGGGCCTGCAGCCCCGGCCAGGAAGGCCTGTAGGTAAGACTCTGTGTCCTCAAGGAGCTGGCCCAGGTTCAACTGTCTGCGGGCCAGGGCACCGAGCAGGGTGTCAGGGCTGGGTGCCTCATTGGGGTCACCTGCCTCATCAGAAGAGGAGGAGGAGCTGCTGCCTGGGGCACAGTTTGGGCCAGAGCTAGTGCCCTGGGTCTGAGGAGGTCCCCTGCTAGGACCCCAGGGCTGCCCAGTACCCTCTGCCCCTCCCGGGCCCCCCAAGAGGCGCTCCCAGTGCAGCAGGCCTCCCAGGTTGCCAGGGCCTAGCAGCAGGCAGGGCGCCCAGGGCGAGGGTTCAGGCTGAGGCGGGCCACACAGCTCGCCGTTGATGGGCTCTGGGGAGCCAGGCCCCTGGCCTGGAGGCCGCCAGGGGGCGGCAGGTGAGCAGAGAAGCAAGGGGTCAGTCTCTTCCAGGGCTCTCAGCACCTCCAGAATCTGGGCCTTCTTCCGAAGGAACGGGGATAGGGCATCCAGCGCTGGGGGTGGGGCGGCTGGGGGGCCTGGGCCTCCTGGCCTCAGCTGCTGCTCCCAACATACCTTAGGGGAGAGATGACGGCATGAGGAGACCACACACAGCCGGGATCCAGTTCCAGGCCCAGGCCCTGGGCTGGCATAACAGGGAATGCCAGGAACAGAGCTGGCCTGGTTGTGTCTGTGTCCCCAAAAGGAATTCACAGCAACTGGGATATGATGGTTCCGCTTCCTCAAGGGCTGCTGAGCCCTGGTTACCCCAGTTCTTCTTCCTGGCACACTTGGGGTTGGGTAGGCATCCTACATTCTTTTCTTGGTTGTCCCAGCTCCTACTCCCCACAGCCGTTTGAATCAGCAGGGCTGACCACCTACAACTCTGACCTCTGTGTGTCCCCGGGGAGGCAGGCCTGTCCATTTCTCAGGCCCAGAAAGAACACAGACTCCAGAAGGGAGTGTGATGTGGCCAAGTCCTAAGTCAGTCACTATAGGCAAACCGAGCCCTCCTCAGGGAACACAGCTGACCCCGCTGACCTCATCCCCAGCAGAAAGGGGCTGGGGGTGACGCCATGCAAAGCCTTCCCTGCTGTCTCCTAGCCCTTTCTTGGGTGTAGCATAGTGTGGTATAGTGGGCAACCCATAGGCTCTGCAGTCAGCTGGTGTAGGCTCAAGTTCCAGTTCTACCTATCGATAGGGGCTTCAAGTTATTTGAGCGCTCAGCTGCTTCATTGTGTCATCTGTAAAATGGGATAATTATTATGTTAACCTCACTAAAGAAGACAAATGAGATCCAGGGTATTCTACACAGTGCCTGGCATGCAATAAGAGTTCAGTAAGTGTTAACCATGCCTCTTAATGCATTACTAATGCATTTGTTCACAAGGCCAGTGGCTAGGGTTAGGGATCTGCTTTTCTTGGCATTGGGCTGATAGCAGAGGGCTCACACTTCCAGCCTGGACAAACGTTTGGACACTGGGAAACAGCCCTTCCCGGGGATTTGCTAGGAAACATCAGTGGAGTACTGACTGACGAGCCTCTAGCCAGTGGGGCCACGGACCACGGACCACAGTACCTAGCCCTCCTACCTCTCTCTGCCCAGCACAGTGCCCCAGAGGCAGCTGGGTGGCCGGTCCCTCCGTGGAGCTGAGGGAGGGGGACGCTGGTGGCTCTGATGGCGGCTGGAGTGGAGTGAGTGGGATCTGCAGAGGGAGAGGCAGAGTTAGCACAGTAGCTGTCTGGCCCCAGCTCCCTACTCCCTCGCAAAGCCAGGCCTTCCCCTCTGAGTCTGCTCCTTCATGGAGGACTCCCAGACTCAGCCCCAAATGCAGCTCTTCCTGCTGCCCCACCCACTGGTAAGAGAAGCCTCAGGAGACCACAGAACAGGCAGATCTGGGGTCTCAGAGTGAGACTGGTCAGAGGGCTTTGGAGAAACATGAATGTCCTGGGCCCAGAGGGCCACGGCAGGTCTAACTCAGGGTCCCTTTCTCAGCTCTAGGCCTGCTTTACTTTTCTGTGGGGCTTCCTCTCCTCTCACAAAGAGAGTTATCGCAAAAGTCTCTTCCTGTTCTGACCACCTGGGATCTGAGGATCATAGGGACAGCTGAGATAAATGGTCTTTGATGATCTTAGAAAAGAGATGGCAGGGAGTTATAATATTTCTGTCTTCCCTACCTGGTCTCATGTGGAACATCTACTCTGAGGACTGAAAAGGCAGGATTTAATCATGGGCACTTCTCTCTCAGTCCCTGAGAATGCAATTTCCTTCTCCTGGGCATCTTGTGGCTAGATATAAGTCAGCTTTAACTCCTCCCTCTCCCTCATTCTTCACAGCCTTTAAACCCTGTCTCTGCAGCACCCCTCAGGCCCCCCTGCCCCACAACCTATGGCCAGCTGCAGCAGCGCCTCCAGCCCAGTTCTTCTTGACTCTGGCTTGCACTGTTCAGCATCTCAATCAGTCTCCTTGACCTGGTTTGGTGGTCTTTTAATCTCCTGTGCACAAGACAACCTAAAGCATCTTTTTTTTTTCTTTAAACTCTAACAATGAGATGAGTTTTTTTTTTTTTTTTTTTTTGAGACAGAGTTTTTGCCTCTGTCACTCAGGCTGGAATGCAGTGGCATGACTGTAGCTCACTGCAGCCCAGATCCCCTGGCTCAAGCAATCCTCCTGCCTCAGCCTCCTGAGTAGCTAGGACTACAGGCACGTGTCACCATGCCTGGCTAATTAAAAAAAAAATTTTTTTTTTTTTTTGTACAGATGGTGTCTTGCTACATTGCCTAGGCTGGCCTTGAACTCCTAGGTCCAAGTCATTCTCCCGCTTCAGCCTCCCAAAATGTTGGGATTATAGGCATGAGCTACCTACCTTGCTTGGCCTCATTTTCTTTTCTAAAGCATTTTTGTACTCAAAAGCTTCCTATGCCTGCCCACTGCCCATGGAAACAAGTGTGAACTCCTCTGCAGGCATTCTGGGCCTGGCTGGCCAGCTCTTCCCATGCCACCGTCTCCACCTTGCTCTCTCCCTCACTGTCCCTTCACACGCCCTTTGCTCCAGCCAAGCTGCAGTTTGCTGCCCTCTGTGCTTCTCTGCCCTGGGATCTTTGCTCATACTAATTCTTTCCACAGGGAATCCCTCCTCCCCAGTCCCCATTCCACTCTTAAAATCTCCCATCCGGCCAGACATTAACGGCTCACGCCTGTAATCCCAACACTTTGGAAGGCCGAGGCAGGTGGGTCACCTGAGGTCAGGAGTTCGAGACCAGCCTGACCAACATGGAGAAACCCCGTATCTACTAAAAATACAAAATTAGCTGGATGTGGTGGCACATGCTTATAATCCCAGCTACTCAGGAGGCTGAGGCAGGAGAATTGCTTGAACCTGGGAGGTGGAGGTTGAGATGAGCCGAGATTGTGCCATTGCACTCCAGCCTGGGCAACAAGAATGAAACTCTGTCTCAAAAAAAATCTCCCATCCATCCATTAAGGCCCAGTTTCAATGTCATTTCCATCCTTCTCTGATGGCCTCCCCTCACTGTCCCCTGGGTTGACAGCACTGTCACACTCTGCCTTGTGGCATGGCATCCCTGAGCTCCCAACCAGGCTCCTGGGGTCCTGTTGGCCTGCAGAGGCCTCGGCCTTTAGACAGGGCTTCGTGATGCAGTCGGATTGCGTATGCGTCGTCAAAGGCACTGCTCACGGTAAGAGCTTAATTGGCATTTGTCGAAGGAGCTTCCACCCTAGCGAAGCACGAGCCGGGACTCACATTAGGAACAGCCGCCACTAACTATCTACTGTGGGCCAAGCGCAACATATCATCCCACTGAATCTTCACGTCAACTGCAATATGGGTATTTTTATCCCTATCCGTAAAGAAAAGACTCTAGTCTGTAAAGCTTAGTAATTTGCCCCAGGTCACACAGCTAAGAAGGAACTAAGTTAGGGATCCAACCCATGTTTATCCAAGGCCAAGCTTTGTGCTCTTTCTATTATGTCATGTGACCTCGGGGGAAGATAAATCTATTGGCCCAAACCCCATGAGGTTCCAGAATTCATTTAGGTAAAAAGTAAATGATTTAAGGACACCCAACCCCTCTGTTATCAGCAGTCATTGAGAAGAGTGTGCTGGGGTGGGCTGATTTGGTGTGGTTGGGCCTCCGGGGATTCCAGGGTGAACCCTGCCACAGGGACAGATCTAGGGCAAGGAGAACTGCAGAGTCACTGCTGTGGACTCTGACCCAGCTCTGTGCCAACCTGGCGAGACGGGGGCTCCAGAGTGGCCATGGTGACAAGGGGCCTCCTCTGCAAGGGCCAGGCTTCCAGTGAGTGGAGAGGCTGCCTGCTCAGGGGCTGGGGGCCAAGAGCTGCCTACTTTGCATCAGACAGACACAAACATGTCCAAGCCCCTCCCCAATACACACACACACGTACACAGAAAAGTGCTTCTCTTCTTGTCAAAGTGAGGGGAAGGGGCTGGCTAACTTCAGAAACAATCTGCTGCTCACCTCAGGCATCTGGAGCTGCTCCTGATCCTCCCACCCCCATGTCTCACCCCATCCTTGGGGGTTCCTCACACAGTAACCTCAAGCAACACCTTAACTCAGCCCAGGAGTCACTCTCAATAGCCTCCTGCTTCTCCTGGGGAAGGCAGGTGTCAGGGCTCCCAGCAGAGGTTGTGAACAGTTATCAGAACCAAAATGTCCTTCCTGACCTCTCCGTGACACCACACCCTAGGCTGCCTTACACCCAGCCCTACCCCTGCACCCGGCCAAGAAGAGGCTGTGTCAGTGGCCAAAGAGGCCTCTTGGACGCTTGAAATAATTGCATCTGCAGACTCCACCCATCTCCCCACACGAGGCAGGAGCAAGTGCAAAGCTCTGTCAACAAGAAGGGACACCCTCCCGCTGGTGGGGAGCACTGGGAGGAGGGAACAGCCAAATCCAGGGAACTTGGGCAGTTTCCATACCCCCAGAATGGAAGGGGGACAGCTGATGGCCTGCTTCCCTAGGTGCATGTGAGAAGAGAGTGATGGGGCCGATGGAGCTGAGGAGGCAGGAGGCAGTGCGATGGGAGTGAAAGGAGCACAGGTGCCTACCTGAGGGAGTGAGCCTGTGGTGAGCTGAAGTTTCTGCTGAAACAGGGCACTCAGCATCTGGTTCTGCCGTTCCAGGTCAAACACCCTCTTCTTCAGCTTGATGCACTCTTCTCGCAGGTCCTGCCACCCACCCCAGGAGGTGCAGAAAGAAGAGGAGAGGACAGTGCGAGAGTGTCACAATGCTCTTCATCAGAGCAGCGGCATGCATGGATGCTGTCTGAAAGGCCCCAGGACCCTTCTGGGCACACCCTTCTGCTGCAACCTCCTTCTATGAGGAATCTGAGTCTGCCGATGTTGGTAGCTATAGCATCTTCTAGAGATGGTAAATTCTCTAAAGTTTATCACCCCTGGTGGGAGGTAAATCCTATTCTCTTTGTTACTTTTCTCATCCTTGGAATCGACCCCCCGATTCTTTTTTTTTTTTTTAGACGGAGCCTCGCTCTGTCACCAGGCTGGAGTGCAGTGATACAATCTCAGCTCATTGCAACCTCCACATCCCGGGCTCAAGTGATTCTCCTGCCTCCACCTTCCTAGTAGCTGGGACTACAGGCACACGCCACCATGCCCAGTTAATTTTGTATTTGTAGTAGAGATGAGGTTTCACTATGTTGGCCAGGCTGGTCTTGATCTCTTGACCTCGTGATCTGCCCACCTCAGCCTCCCAAAGTGCTGGGATTACAGGTGTGAGCCACCACGCCTGGCCCTCTCCCTCTGTGGTTTAGAAACCACACATCAAAAAAGGGCCTATATAAGACAGAATAAGGCCTTGGAGTCAAAGTGGCCCTGATGTCAAGAAGTTATCCACCATATGTGAGTAAATATTCAGATGCCATTTAGGCTGATAACATCAACACTGCTTTAAGGGCTATCACAACCTGGAAAAGACAGCTGGGGACAGGGTAAGGGAAGGAGTCACGCTCAAATCAGTGACCACTGCTCAGAGACCTGGCCTTACCTAGTCCCACCCCTACCTCCAGGCAGAACGGTACGGACCTGCCCAAGGTGGAAAGATGGGGAATCACCGGAGGGCAACAGCCCATCTCCTCCAAGCCCCTAGTCTCCAGGAAGGGCCTCGTCTGCTGTGCCCAGGGCTTCTCCCCAGGGTGTCTGGGCTTGCGGGTGAATGTCTCCTGTGGCTACTCACCTTCTGGTTCAGCAACGCCTGCACCACGTGGTTGGCAACCTGGGGACAGAAAGCCCCGGGGCAGAGCCATCAGCTGACCCCAGCTTCTGCCAGGAGCAGATGAGCCACGTCCCCCCAGTCCCATTGCAGACCCACAGACCTCGTCCAGACAGCGCTCGTAAGTCTCCCGCTGGTTTTCGTTGGCCTGGGCAAGTGCCGAGTTCTCTGCCTGCAGGAGTGAGGGAGGAAGAGGGCAAAAAGGTGGCTTTGGGGATTATTCTTCCCCCATGGCACATCCTTTTGGGGAGGCAACTACAGGGGTGCTAACTACACCCCACTCCGGCTCTTGGCTGTGAGCAGATTCTCATATGAGGAATCCTGCAGAGGCCAAGGGCAGCAGGAGGGCAGGGCTGACATGGGATGGTTTTCTGTAAACCCTGACCTCAATCAGTGGCACTGGGGGCCCTGGGGAGACACAGTGGCCAGGTAGACCTGAGGTGGGAGGTGCCCACAGTAACTCTCATTTCCCTGGGAGACGTGCAGAGGAGGCTGCAGGGAGGATGACAGGGTGTTAAGAATGTGGTGAGGGGTGTGGCCTGAGGATCTGCACCCTTGTCCCTCATCTCCTGAGCCCTGGGCCATCCAGCCTCTTCCTCCTGTGGCCTCTGACCACCCCCTTTCCTAGAGCCTGCAGAGGCATGAGAGGTAAGGAAGGGAAGTGGGGGTTAGGACGCTCATCCCTGTGCATGCTTCTTGTCCCCGAGCCGTCACTGGGCTAGGGAGCAAAGAGCAAGGAAAGGGCTTCTCAGAGGACTTTGCAAAAGAATCTTCTGTCAGCCTCCCGCCTGGCAAAGCAGGCAGAGAGGAAGGTCCATGGCACCCACAAACCCACAGGAAGCTCAGAGGGAGGGGCAGCCCCGCCTCCCCAGGGCTCTGGCTGGCACTGCTTCCCCCACCCTGTCCCATGCCGCACCTCCAGCTCCCGCAGTCGGTGCAGAAGCTCCTGGCAGGTGCCCGGCTCCATGCTGCCATCATCACTCTCTCCTGGTCTTGGGTTTCCAGGACCCCCAGCTGGCTGGTCCATGGCCTCAGACATCTGGCCCTGGGAACAAGGGAGAGAAGCCCCGGCAGGCTACTCCAGGGCACAAGAAGGAAGTGAGGAGGAAGAGGACAAAGATGAAACCCTTCAGTCTCCTTGGAGGTTAGGTCAGTGTGACCTATATGCATGACACTGTAACAACTCAGGGCCAGGCTGGGAATCTCCCGGTCACGGTCACGGGGCAGACACACAGATACTCTCCTCGTCTTAAGAACAGAGACCATTGTTTTAGAAAGCCCCACGCTAGCACAAGAAACCTGACTTCTCCACTGGGACTGGCCTCAAGCTGGCGAGTCATTCAGCCTCCCTGGGTCTCAGTCCTTCTATTTGTAAAATAACACCAATATCCCCTAATCTCATTCAGTGTTTGCAAACAAAGATTAGGTCTGTGAAAGTGATTTGAAGACGTTAAAAAAAAAAAAAAAACTACTTAAGACATAAACTGTTATTACTCATAACACTAACAATAATTTAAACTAATTTAATAAGTAAGACAACTAGGATTTTGTCCTGGGCATTGGTGGTCCCCTGCCTGAAGCAGGAACATGCTTTAGGTAGTGGAGACAATGGATAAAACCCTGGCTTTGTGGCCAAAAGCCTCTGCCTGGCTCTGCCTAGTATGAACTGGGTGAACATATGAAAATTGAGCTCATTCATTCACTTGGTCAACCAGATGATCCTCAGTTTCCTAGTTCTGAGAAATGGGCAGAAGAATTCTTCCTTCCTTACAGGGTCATTGTGAGAGTCAAATGTGACCACCTAGGGAACAGCACCCTGAGAACATGACTCGGCACGTGTGGAGAATACAGTTGAGCCTGGGGCCTGGCGCCTGGCACCCTTAGCTCTAGTTCGGGCTCCAGTGCTCACTTGTTGGGTCATCCCAGGGTAAGGTCCCGCTCCCTGAGCCTCAGACTCCTCCTAGACAGAGTGGGAAGTGCCCTCCACCCCTCCAGGGCTCTTCTTTCTAGCTCCAGCCTCACTAGGTACCCACTGCCCTGGCAGAAGCGAGGCCCCAGCAGATCAGGCTCTTTGTGAACACTGGTCCTTCTGCTGGGGTCTCTTGACACCACCTGCTCCTTTCCACTTGGCCATCTCCTCCCTATTCATCCTTCAGGGCTGCCAGGCGACGCTCCTGCAAGATTGTATACCAGCCTCTCCCACCGGACAGTCAACTCTGCATTTGCCTCCCCATCCAAACTCACATGCCTCCTGGTGGGATCCCTGGCATGTGGAGACAGACTGATGACTAGGCGAAGGTCATGACCACACCCAGCATGACCAGGGCTCAGACCTGCGTTGCACCACGGGATCCTCCCACCCCACCAAACCTTTGCCATTGTTGCTAGCTTGAACTGACTAGTCTTCATCTTCCAATTGAGTTCCAATGTCTCTGCTAGAGAAAAATGCTGTTTTTTCTTTCATACAAATATTGTGAAGGTTTCCAGTAGATGGGCAACCCTTCCTATTATAAAAGGGTGGAACCTTGGTCCACCACTGACTACTCCTTGTGCCATTGAATCTCCCACAAAAGAAAAATGGGGTTGGGCGTGGTGGCTTATGCCTGTGACCTCAGCACTTTGGAAGGCCAAGGTGGGAGGATGGCTTAAGGCTAGGAGTTCAAGCCCAGCGGGGCAACATACTGAGACCGCATCTACCAAAAGAAAAAAAAGAAGTGGGAGGATCCCTTGAGCCCTAGAGTTCGAGGCTGCAGTGAGCTATGATGGCCACTGCGCTCAAGCCTGGGCAACAAAGCGAGACCGTGTTTCAAAACAAAAATCAAAAGGGTTGGAGCTTTTGGACTATAGGAGAGAGGGGTCCTCAGCAGCTCACCACCCAGCCATCTGAGCGCTTGCTCCCCTATCCTCCACAGTGGAGCCCAGGGGTGCCTCTCCCACCCCCAGCATGCACAGGCCCCAAAGCCCCTCACCTGTCTCTGCCCCCTTACACAGGTGAGCACACTCACTCTAGCATCCAGAACGGTCACCTCGCCTGTGGAGAAAAAAAAGATGATGTCAGCCACGCACTTACTGGGCTCCTGCTATGCGCCAGGCACTGGGACATGGGATGAACAGCCAGAGAGAGCCCAGCCGCTATGAAGCTTCCATTCCATTGGGTGGGGCAGACAATGTACAGCGTTGGGTTGTGATAAGGCAGAGAGATGACAATTAAGCAGAGACCTGAATGAAGTCCAGATGAAATCCTGGAATGGGAAAGTATTTGGGACAGCAGAAAGAGCCTGTGCAAAGGTCCCCAGCTCTCAGCCAGGAATCATCAGATAACAGAGGAGACTGAACAGTCACACCTGGTGCTTTACCACCCGGTTCTACAACATACATTGTCTTGTCTCGCGCTCAACAGTTAACCACAACAATGTTTTTTGGTTTTTTTTTT